>NC_058134.1:269240919-269273574 GCF_016433145.1 Gracilinanus agilis | reverse complement strand
CTATAAAGCAGCAGTCATCAAAACAATATGGTACTGGCTAAGAGATATAAGGGAGGATCAGTGGAATAGACTTGGGGTTAATGATGTCAGCAAGACAGTGTATGATAAACCCAAAGAGCCCAACTTTTGGGACATGAATCCACTATTTGACAAAAACTGCTGGGAAATTTGGAAAACAATATGGGAAAGATTAGGTTTAGATCAACATCTCACACCCTACACCAAGATAAATTCAGAATGGGTGAATGACCTGAATATTAAGAGGGAAACTATAAATAAGTTAAGTGAACACAAAATAGTATACCTATCAGATCTCTGGGAAAGGAAAGATTTTAAAACCAAGCAAGAGTTAGAGAAAATTACAAAATGTAAATTAAATGATTTTGATCATATTAAGCTAAAAAGCTTTTGTACAAACAAAAACAATGTAGTCAAAATCAGAAGGGAAACAACAAATTGGGAAAAAATTTTTATAACAAAAAACTCTGACAGGGGTCTAATTACTCAAATATACAAGGTGTTAAATCAATTGTATAAAAAATCAAGGCACTCCCCAATTGATAAATGGGCAATTTTCAGGTAAAGAAATCAAAAGTATCAATAAGCACATGAGAAAGTGTTCTAAATCTCTAATAATTAGAGAAATGCAAATCAAAACAACTCTGAGGTATGACCTCACACCTAGCAGATTGGCTAAAATGAAAGAAGGGGAGAGTAATGAATGCTGGAGGGGATGTGGCAAAATTGGGACATTAATGCATTGCTGGTGGAGTTGTGAAATGATCCAACCATTCTGGCTGGCAATTTGGAATTATGCTCAAAGGGCTATAAAAGAATGCCTGCCCTTCGATCCATCCATACCATTGTTGGGTTTGTACCCCAAAGGGATCATAGATAAACAGACTTGTACGAAAATATTTATAGCTGTGCTTTTTGTGGTGGCAAAGAACTGGAAAAGGAGGGTTTGCCCTTCAATTGGGGAATGGCTGAACAAATTGTGGTATATGCTGGTGATGGAATACTATTGTGCTAAAAGGAATAATAAACTGGAGGAGTTCCAGGTGAACTGGAGAGACCTCCAGGAACTGATGCAGAGTGAAAGGAGCAGAGCCAGAAAAACACTGTACACAGAGACTGATATACTGTGGTAAAATCGAATGTAATGGACTTCTGCACCAGCAGCAATGCAATGACACTAGACAGCTATGAGGGATTTATGGTAAAAAATGCTACCCACATTCAGAGGAAGATCTGCAGGACAGGAAACATAGAAGATAATCAATTGCTTGAATGCATGGTTTGAGGGGGACATGATTGGGGATGTAGATTCGAAATAACCACACCAATGCAACTAACAACAATATGGAAATAGGCCCTAAACAAGGACACAGGTTTACAACCAGTGGAAATGTGCAGCTGCCATGGGTGGGGGCGGTGCGGGGGGGTGAAGGGGAAAGTAGGGGTATGAAGCATGTAAACAGGTTAAAAATGAATATTAATAAATGTAAAAAATTGATTTGCAAACCTTAAAGTACTAAAAAAAAATTAATGTGTAAATAAGTCTTGACTGACAACATATATTAAAACCAGTGGAAATGCGAATTAGCTACAGTGGAGGGGGGCTGAGGGTTGAGGGGGTGAAGGGGAAAGTAAAAACATGACTTATGTAACCATGGAAATTTTTCTAAAACTAAAAAATTATTTAAAAAAAAAGAATCAATACCTAGTATTGATTCTAAGAAGGGAGGTTAAAAAATTAAATATAAACATTTTAAATGAAATTCAAACTAAATTTAAATTTTAAATTTTAATTTAATTTAAATTATTAAATTAATTTATTATAACAGTATATTAGTATAATATCACTATATTCATATAATATTAATATATTGTATAAGTATTGAATTTAATTTAAAATTTAAAAATAAAATGTTTCTAAGGTTTAATACAGAGAAGGTAGCCTGATATAGTGGAAAGACCCCTCGATTATTGATACCTGCTACCTTTGTGACTTGGCAAAAGGAACCATCTCCTTGGACCATAGTTTCTTTATCTGCATAATGAAGGGCTTGATCTAGACCAGGAGTTTTTTCTTGACTTTTTTTGGGTGTCATGAACCCTTTTGGCAGTCTGGTACTCCTTCTAAGCACTGAGGGCACCATTTTCCCACTAGCCTCACAACCTCCCCTCCACTTCCCCTTCTGCCACCATGGTCCAATTCCTCATCACTTCACATATGAATTATTGCTATAGCCTTCTGGTTGGTCTACCTGCCTCCAGGCTCTCCCCACTCTGGGTCCTCTTCTAGTTAGCTATCAAATGATTTTATGAAAACTCAAGTCTGGCCATATCACCCTCTAATCCACGTACCTGGGCATTCAATCAATTTCAGTGGCTCCCTATCATTGGCCAGAATTAAATGTCAAATTCTTTGTTATTCAAAGCCTTGCATTAGCTGGCCCTCTCCTACCAGTCCAGGCTTCTTATAACTTACATATTCTTCAGTCCAGTAATACTGGCCTCCTTGCTGTTTCTTGGATGAAACAACCTCTTTATCTCCTGATTCCAAACATTTTTACTGGCGGTCCCCTATACCTGGCACATAATAGATGCTTAATAACCAATTATTGGTTGATTGATCATTTCTGTTTAGTTAATGAAGCAAAATTCTTCAAGAGAGATTGCAGACTGACAATGAGAAAACAATGTGCTTCAGTCTTCCTATTTTCTCCTCTCATTCCCCCCACCCTCATGCCACTCCTTCCCCTTCCAACTCAACCACATTCTATCAGTGGAAAGTAGTGAGATCAAAGATAATAGGTCAGAGAACAATGAGGACATTTTCTATTTGAGACTCAAATGATTCAGTAAAAGTCCTCAAGTTTAAGAACTACAACACGTTTTTCCTTGGCAAAACATTTGCATGTGAGAATAGAATTTTTTTTTTGCTCTTCATTCAAGTAAATGCATTTTTTCCACATTTGATTTTCTACATTGATAATAATTGACTCTCCAGGTTGCAAGAGTTTCATGGCCTCAATTCATGTCTTCTCTTCAAGAATAAAGATCTAACAAAGTTCCTGATGCAATTCATTTGTAGCTTGTTCCATCAAAGAGCATACAGAGCTCAGAGAATGTAGTTTTATCTTTGAGCTCATTCCTCTTGTCCATTTTTTCCTGGATTATTATTGGTAATGTAGTCACAGCGAACGATGAATAGAAATGAACGTAGCTGCTTCAGTCCTTTGTTGCTCATTCTCCACTCCAGAGAACAAAGTTGGAACTTGGGTTCCTTGTTAATTTTAGCCTCTGTCTTGAACAAGAATAATGAAGTTCATCTTCAAAGAGAAATTCCTCAGGAATTAGATGTGTTTCAGTAAGTTATAAAAATGCACATTTAAGATGGTCATTGGTAATAAGCCAGTATTGTTGGGAATGTTGAGTCTGGTTGCAAATAACTGAAGATCTGGGGTGACATAGCACTGTAGAAAGAACATTATTGATTTGGAGTGATAACCTCAGTTCAAATACAAATTCTTCCACTTACAAGCAGCAGGGCCTTAGGCGAAGAATTTAGCCACTCCATTCTTAAGTTTTCTAAGCCCTAAAATGGAAGGATTAAAATAAATGATTTCTAAGGCACCTTCTTGCTTCTTTATTCCTTCCTCTTCCCCCACCTCAAGCTTTCTAGCACCCCTACATGTGATATCTTCCTCCTTTAGAATGTAATTTCCTTGAAGGCCAGCAGTACCATCTTGTTTGCTTTCAATTGTATCCCTAGGGCTTAGCATAGTGCCTGGATGCAGAGAGTGAACATTTATCCATCTATATCTGTTATCCATAACAAGAAGATAATAAGGTAAGCAGAGAGGTAGCATGGTGGGTCTGGAGTCAGGAAGCCCTGATTTCAAATCTAAATTAAAATTCTCAAACACTAATTGTCTGACTCTGGACAGATCACTTAACCCCTCTTGGCCTCAGTTTCCTCCTCAATGAAATGGGGACAATCAAAGCACCTGCCTCCCAAGTTGTCTGTGAGGATAAAAGGAGACAATATTTATAAAGCAATTAGCAAAGACCTGAGTTCAAATCTGACCTTAGACAATAATTAGCTCTATGACCCAGGGCAAATCACATGACCGTATTTGCCTCAATCCCTCCTCTGTAAAATTAACTGGAAATGGCAAACTACTTCGCCATCTTTGCCAAGAAAACCCCAAATGGGGGCACAAAGAGTTGGACATGACTGAAACTACTAAACCACAAAAAGAATGTGCCAGACCCTATATTAAGAGCTGGAGATGCAAAGAGAATCAAGAGATAGTGCCTACCTTAAAGAAGCCTTCATCTCTGATGAGGAGACAACAAGCAAACAAATCAAGCTATATACAGGATAATTAAGAAGTAAATTAGAGAGGGAAGACAATAGAATGAAAGAGGCTGGGAAAGAGAATGGGAAATCATTCACTGCATGTGTGACTTCCAGAAAATCATTCATCAGAACTAGACTTTGTGTGGCTACTTCATGTGCTAAATGATGTCAGTGGACCAGATGATCTCTAAGGTCCCTTCCAGCTGGAAACTCTATGATTGTTTAAGCATTATATAAATGTGATTTATTATTATGACCTAAGGGATGCCTACAATAATAACAAAAGTAATCTATATTTTATATACCAAGCACTTAACTTGTGTCTCATTGGATTTATGCACTCTTCCTTTAGTAAGAATTTAAATGCCCAACAAGGGAATACAAAGACAAGATAGTCCCTGCCTTCCAGGAGCCTCATAACAACCCTTGCAAATATGACTATCCCTATTTTACAGTCAACAACTGAAACTAGAGAAGCAAAATGATTTGGTCAAGTCACACAGCTAAAACCCACATTTCCTAGTTCCAAATCCAGCATGTTATCCACTACAGCAGTCAACTCCTCAAATCTGGTGTAGCATGGCCAGGGCCACCTACACACCCCATTTCTCCTATTCTATAGGCAGCTCCATTTGCCCCCATTGTAAACACCAGATCAAGGAGCATGCTCAGTAGAGTCACACAATTCCATCTGCATTGGTTTCCATTGAAGCCTCTTAGGGCGATGATCTTTACTTCATCAAAAACTAGGTCAACGTGTGCCATATTTAAAAATAAAATGTTCTAAGAAATATGTAAGGGATGGATCAAATACCCTGTGTTCTTCTGGGTCTCATTCTGGTGCCAATAATCGTATTATTTTTAGTGAAATATGGTACAAGCTGCTCCTAAAATATTCCCAATCTGGTCTGCTGGCGGTGGGGAAAGAAAGATTATTTTTTAAAAAAAGAAAGTAATAGAAGAAAACACACACAAAAATGTGAATAATGGGAAAGAACAAGGAAGAAAGAAGACAAGAAAAAAGGAGAATGAATAAAATCAACAAGAGGCAGAGAATAACCAGACCTATTTAAAAGAGAAACCCACAGAGGCCTACCATTCTCCCAGCTTACCATTAATTTTAGATAACTACATGCCATTTTTTATTCTAATTAACTAGTCACCAAGGTCACTTGCAGAAGTAGCATCAATTCATCCCCCCACATTGTGAAATATTACATGCAGCTCCTTGTGTCAGAAGCCTGGATTCTTTTAGAAAGCTTTTAGCTACTTATTACCATAATAGGAAAATTTTTTAAAAAAATAATATTGAATTGAGTTGTAGTTTGGTAATTATTCTCACTACTCACTGTCCCTGGCACCAAGCTCATTTTGTCCACAGTCATGGGCCTTTAAAAAGAAGATTTAGAGTCTATTCAACTCTCCAAGTTGATTTATATTCCATTATGTGTTGCCTTCACAGGAAATGATAAACCAACACTAAGTACCATCAAATTGACTATCAGAGACATTGTATACCCTGACATTGGAAATGCTGTCCATTCTATAGTCTTGAACCCTTCAGCTGAACGATCTTGCCTCTCATACTTCCTCCAGCACTTAAAAACTTTCTAATGCACTTATCAAATGGTATTACACAATTCAGAAGATCTCAGAACTAGACATCTTTCGGCGGAAATTGGATAGTAACTTTTGCAGAAGATCCACGCCTTAATTATGGGCTGGACTACATAGAATGAAGGATAAAGGATGAAGCTTACAGAAATGCTAATGGATACTAAATAGAGCAAGACTTCAAAACCACAAAAGAAGTGCTTAAATTGACGTTCAAATTCATGGAGGAAAGCTGAAGCTAAGCTTTATGAAAGGATAGGATCTTGGAACTCTATGAGGGGTTAAGTTACTTTACTATCTTATGTTCTTAATAGACTTCTAATTCTAAGAGAGTTTCTTTGTGAATCTCCTAGTAATTGGCATAATTGTAAAAAATTACTTGATGTAAAAAAAGAGCAGGGTGCTTAATAAACATGTGCCATATTTTATTGGATATTCAGTCAATCCTTGAGTACTTATTAAGCACCCATCCTGTGTTAAGGCACTATGAACATGGGGAGGCAGAGGCAAAAGTAAAAAATCTCGTGCCTTAGGGAGTTTATCTTCAGTTAGGCAGACAACATGTAAAACATAAAAACATACACACATACATTTCAGTTGTACCAAAAATGTTTTTTATTCATGCTTATTTTCTTGAATTAGTCCAGAAAAGAGAAAACTATCTTTAGTAAAACTTTTCAGTCCTCATTTCTTTTTTCCCTATTTTGAAGATGTAGGGTTGGGAAGCAAGTCCCAATGAAAAAAAGTGAACTCAAGATGTGGTTGTTATTTTTTTTTCTAAGTTTCATCTGAAATCTCCAGGTATTATAGGGTGAGAATGCTACAAATTTTCTCTGTGCATTTTATTGTTTCATTTTTTTTGATTTTTCAGCCTTTTTAATATCAAGAAGAAAATTTAAAATATTGCATTATGTTTCACATTACATTAATTATGTTTCATAATTGTTTTCTAACAGATTTTTCAATCTATTATGTAACAAAATTGTGTAATGTAACCTTTTTCTTTGAATCATATAAAGCTTTTGATTTGCAAGTTGTGGTTTCTCTCCATTGTGTAGCACAAATATTTTACATTCAGTAACTATCATAGGAAAAATCTTGAAAGTCCTCCATGAATTTGAATATCAATTTAGGCACTTCTTTTGTGGTTTTGAAGTCTTGCTCTGTTTAGTATCCATTAGCATTTCTGTAAGCTTCATCCTTTTATCCTTCATTCTAGGGGTAGGTAGACAGCATAGTAGAAAGATAAAGCAACAAGTATGGAGTCAAGAAGATCTGAGTTCAAATGTGACCTCAGATACTCACTAGCTGTGTGATCCTAGGCAAGTCACATAACCAATATTTGCCTCAGTTTTCCATCTGTAAAACAGAGACACTCTGGAGAAGGAAATGGCAAACCACTCTAGTACCTTTGCCGAGAAAATCCCATGGACAAAGTGCTTGGGGTCACAGAGTCAGACATTACTGAACAATAATAACAACAAAATGTACAAAGGAGATAATATTGATTTTAGTGGAGAGGACATGAGGATCTGAGGGAAAGGAGGGCTTCTAAAAGACTTCATAGAGAGAATAGGCTGAGTCTTAAAAGAAAATAACATTCTAAGAGGTCAAGGTGAGAAGAGAATGCATTCAGGCTTGGAGAATACGCCATGCAAAAGTAAGGAGGGGAGAAATGGAGTGCCATAGAATTATACTGATTACAGATGTTTCAAATCATGGAAAATCTTGACGTTCACACACTTTAAATAATGAGAGGGAACATTAAAGATTTCAATAGCATCAGCAGTAATAAGAAACACTAGAATCTTATGACTATAAGGTATATATAATACAAAGTACTTTCAAGTACTACTTATCTAGAAATATTTATCCAATTTGGGATCTGAGACCAAAAGCAACTGGGAACAAAAGCTTGATCTCAATCCCTTTCATTCCCTAAATCACATTGAAATCTACTTCAACTAGGAATTTAAGTTCTGTGTATTAAATAGGCTAGGATCCTTAGGTGAAGACATGTGATTTGCATCAGTTTGCTTTGAATTCAATAGGCCATCTAATGGAAGCCATCACTACCAATTAGATGAGGAAGCTAAAGTTTTTTTAAAATAGAGGCACCTAATAGGCAGCCAGAAAAAGTAACCTACAATGGAAGGGAAACACAGCAGTTGCTTAGAAACAAATGGATAGAAAATAATATCACACCAATTAGAGAGCTTAGAGGGAAGCCTAGGATGTTGTTGTGGTGATCCTGACCTGCCCTCTAATTGTTCATTTGGGTTCACATGGAATGCTTATGGGATTATGAAACATTCATTAAAGATGGTGTTGGAGAGGAAGAACTTCTGGAGGTAACAGGTACCCAAGTTCTAGGTCCTGATCCTGCAAGTCACCAAAACTCCCTAAATTTTGGTTTCTCACCTGTAAACATATGGGATTATATTTATATATCTCTAAGACATCTTCCCATCACCTTGAATCCTTGAAGGATCTATGATTTTTTTATTTAAGCCTTCCCATTTTGAATATGGATCAAAACTTCTCTCCTTCCTGATAGATGTTTTTCAAGGGAACAAGGGGTGAAAAGGGCTTTGTCTTGGAAACAAGTGGGGGTTGGGGGAATAGTTTCCCCTCCTGAAACTCTTGTCCTAATTTTTCTTTGGGATACTCAAGGGCTACAAATCATGGAATACCACAGTCTCTGAAGAATAAAAATGGCGGGGAATTCAAAGGACAACAGAGAGATGCATGGTTATCCTTCATCCTAGGGGTAGGTAGACAGCATAGTAGATAGATAGGCATCAAATATGTTACCATATTTCCCCAACAATGAATTACTTTTATTTTTTTGTCACTTCTTAAAAAACCCTTTACTTTCTGTCTTAGTACCAATTCTAAGACAGAAGAGTAACAATGATTAGGCAAATAAGGTTAAGCAACTTGCCCAAGATTTCACAGCTAGGAAATGTTTGAGGCCAGATTTGAAAACAGGTTTTCTTAACTCCAGACCTGGCACTCTATCCACTTTGCTCCCAAAGAATTGTTTTTAAATTTTTGTTTTATTGCTATATTTTGTCATTTCCTGTCTACCCCAAGAATGAATCTTCCCTTATAAAGAAAACAATTAAACAAAAACTTTCCATTTGGAAACCTTATCTGAAAGTGTATCTAACATTCTTTCCCAGCTGTCTCCTCCCTTTCTGCCATGAAAGCTGAGGGATGAATCTGGAACTTTTCTCTAGGACCTTCGCTAGTTTCTCCCCTATTCACAGTATGATTTCCTTTTGATGATTTCTTAATTTACATTTTGCTTTCATTTAATATATTCTTTTAGTTTTACTTATTTTGGCCTGCATCAATTTAAATCGAGTGTGTAATATTTTCTCAGAATTTCACATTATCATTTATTATTATAAAATAATATCCCATTTCATTAATATACTTTTTTATAATTATTCTCTTATTGGTGGATGCTCACTTTTTTTCTAGTTCTTTCCTATGACAAGGAGTGCTACTGTGAATATTTTGTAAAGTAATGGACCTTTATAGCTATTTTTGACCTTTTTGGGATATATGCCATGTCTGATGAGTAGTTCACAAGAAATGTTGTAAAGACATTATACAAGAAATGTATTATAGGAAAAGAGGTTTGCTAATCAAGTAAGGAAGTGAGAAACAAACAACAAAAAAGACAAAGTGCCACTGTACTGATAATCAATGGAAAGGTGTTGTTTTTTTAACAAAACAAAAACTTAGAGGGAACTTCTAAAACACTAGATAAATTGTTTATGGAAGCAAGAAGCATGTAGGGTAAGAATGTATAGTGGGTAACAAATTTCTCTGATGAAGGTCTCATTTCTCAAATATATGAAGGACTAGATCAAAGTTATGTGAATACAAGTCATTCTCCAAATGACAAGTGGTAAAAGGATATGAATAAGCAGTTCTCAGATGAAGAAACCAAAGCTATTAATTACCATATAAAAATGTTCTAAATCCCTCTGGATTAGAGAAATGCAAATTAAAACAACTCTGAAGTATCACCTCACACTTAGCAGATTGGCCAATATGACAGTAAAGGAAAATGATAAATGTTGTAGGGGATGTGGCAAAATTGGGAGACTAATGCATTGCTGGTGGAGTTGTGAACTGATCCAACCTTTCTGGAGGGCAATTCAGAATTATGCCCAAAGGGCTATAAAACAATGCATAACTTTTGATTTAGTAATACCATTAACAGGTCTGTATCCCAAAGAGATTTTTTAAATGGGAAAGGACCTACTCATACAAAAATATTTATGGCTGCTCTTTTTGTGGTGGCAATGGACTAGAAATTAAAGGGATGTCCATCAAATGAGGAATGACTGAACAAATTGTGTATATGATGGTGATGGAATATTAGAATGCTATAAAGAATGATGAATGGGATAATTTCTGAAAGAGCTAGAAAGACTTTCATGAACTGATGCAGAGTGAAATAAGCAGAACCAGGAGAACACCATACGCAGTAACAGCAATATTGTGGAATAATCAATTGTGATAGACTTAGCTACTCTCAGCAATACAATGACCCAGTACAATTCTGAAGGACTTATGACAAAGAATGCTATCCACCTTCAGCGAAAGAATTGTTGGAATTGGAATGCAGATGAAAGCACGTGATTTTTCACTTCTTTATTTGGGCTTATTTTTTGTGGTTTTGGTTTTATAAGATTACTCACTTACAAAATGAGGAATATGGAAATATGTTTTGCATGCTAATACAAATCAAATCACCTGCCAGCACCAGGAGGGGGAAGGAAAGGGAGGGAGGGAGATAAGTTCAATAATATAACTTAGGAAAACTTATGTGGAAATTTTTCATTACATGTAATTGGTTTAAAAAAGTAAATTATAATTTTTTAAAAAGAATGCATCATTAGGTTGCTAGCTGTAGCACTGGAGGCAATGTTCATATTGAAGAAATTATTTGTAATGGATTAAATATTTATCAATTTATTAAGAAATCTATAATATATTCATTCATTCATTATTATTTATTAATAGATTAATTATGGATAATTATTTAGTATTAAATGGATGTATTAATCCATTCAATTTTGGAATTACAAATATGGGTTACTGGGGTTATGCTGAAAGATATTTCATAATAGGCTCTCTGAAATATTTCTTAATTTTAATTGACATTATCTTTTCCCCCTCCCCCTTTCTTAAGTAGAGACAACTAACAAAATAATAAATCAAGCTCTGATTTTCATGTCATTTGTTGGATCTGTAAGTATAGATTCTCACTGTGAAAAGTTAACAATTAACTCCTTTGAGCTGTCTATAGCTAATTATTAATAGCATTACACTTTCTTGGTGAAGAAAGAAAGAATGAGAGTTATCTACTTTTTTAAAATCCTCAAAACAGGGTTTTTGTTTTTATCAAGCCCATCATTGCTTACTAAAGTGTTTTGCCATCCCTTTCCCAACAACTTTCCTACTCCTTAGAATTTTCTTTCAGAGAAAAGTATGGTAATAGTCTCCTACACCAGAGAGTAGCCTTCCTTTTTGCTAAAAAAAGCAAAGTGCAGCATCAGATTGCTGTTGTTGTTTTTGGCAAGTATGAATGTGGAGATCACCACTTTGTTGGAAAAGACTGCTTCTGTGACCGTTTCTCCTTTTAAGAATATGATAATTTTTATTTTATTACAGCTGATGAACATAAAAACCCCTTTCTCCAGCCATAAACAAAGTATATATTCCCCCAAACTGTTAAATGTTATTGAAGTATTTAATGCCTTCCAGACTATTACTGCCACATACCTTTCCTTTTTTAGTTAATTTTCTTTTAGTTCTTAATTAAGAAGCATTTTTGCTTCTCTCACTTCTATTCCCCTAACTGAGAAAACAAAAACAAAACCCTTGTATCAAAAATCCTTAGTCAAGGAAAACAGATGCTCTCATATGGCCAAGTTCAAAAATGTAAGCCTTGTTCTGCATCTTGAATCCCTCACCTTTCTGATAGGAGGCAGGAACTATTGCTTATCATTTCATCCATCAGAGTTCTTAAATCTTTCAATGTTATTTATCTTTACAGTGTTGTTAAATAAATTATTCTTATAGTTATGTTCAATTCACTATGCATCAATTCATAGAAATCTTTTCAGGTTTTTCTGAAACTTTTCTGCTTTATTATTTCTTAAGGTCAAATAGTATTTCATCACATTCATATTCTGTATATGTTTTTAACCATTACCCAACTGATGGACACCCCTTATTTTCCTGTTCTTTGCCACTAAAAAAAGATGCTATAAATGTTTTAAAGTTTTTTCTCTTTCTTTGATTAATTGTGATATAGGACTAGGAAAAAAGATATAATATTTTGAGCATAGTTCCAAATTACTTTCCACAATGAGATGTTCCAGTTCAAAGTTCCACAAACATTGTATTAGTATACCTGTTTCCTCACAACCACTCTAACATTTGTCTTTTTCCTTTTTTGAAATCTTTATCAATCTGATGAGTAAGATGGAACCTCAGGATTTCTTTCATTTTAATTTCTCTAGTGATTTGAGTATTTTTTCATATGAGTAATGGAAGTTTGGATTTATTTCTTTGAAAACTATTTGTTCATATCTTTTGACCCTTTATCAACTAAAGACTATATCATTCTTATAAATCTCAGTAAATTCCTATTCTTCATATATCTTAGAAATTAAATCTTAATGAGAGAAAGTTTCTGCAAGGAATTTTCCCAGTTAGCTGTATTGGTTTTGTGAGAACATTTTTAAAAATTTTATGTTATCAAAATTATTTATTTTATCTTCTATGATTTTCCCTCTATGCCTTGCTTGGTCATGAACACTTTTCCTATCCATATATCAGATAGGTAATTTCTTATTTGCTCCTCTAATTTGTTTATTACGTGACATTTTATATCTAAGGCATGTATTTGTCTGAAGATAATTATGATACATGGTGTGTTTTAGTCTAAATTGAATTTCTACTAATTTGCATTCAAGTTTTCATAGTTTTGTCAGAAAACAAAGGTGCATTCATCAAATAAATTTTGTCTAACCATAACCCTTACTCCAATAAATGGGATCTTTGAGTTTATTGAAGAGTAGTCATCTAGATTAATTTGCCTCTTCATGTTGTATATATAATCAGCTTTACTGATCCATTCTTTGCCAATACCAAAACATTTGGTGATTATAGTTTTGTGGTATTGATCTGGTACTACTAGTCTCCCCAACTTTCTATTTTTTTTTAAATTATTCTCCTTGAGATTCTTCACCTTTTGTTCTACCAGGTAAATTTCATTATTTTTTCTAGATCTATAATGTATTCTTTTAGCAGTTTGCTTGGCATGGAATAAATTAATTTAATAATGTTACCGTTTTTATTGTATTGGCTTGGTTTATCCATGAACAATTAATATTTCTCCTATTATTTATCAATCAGTTCTAAAGAGTATTTATTGGTAAATGATTGAAATTACGATCTCAGACAAAGCAACACTAAAATAGACCTATTCAAAAGAACTAAACAGAGGAAATATATTATGCTTAAAGTTATTATTGAAAATTAGGCAATGTTTGCATACATAAACACATACATTGAATGGCATAACATTTAGAAATCTAAAGGAAAGGTTCATCAAATTACATGGAAAAATATTCAAAAAACTATTGTAGTTGTGGATTTCAATATGTCCACTTCAGACATAGGTAAATTTAACAAAAGATAAAGTAAAAAGAAATTAAGGTCACCAAAAGAATTTTAGAATAGTTACAGTGTGTCAAAACTCTGATGATTACAGAATGAAAGTTATAGAAAATAATATCTATGTTATTCACTTGGGAAAAATTTATCTTGTGCTAGAATATATAAATCTTATAAATAAATTCAGAAAAGTATAAATTTTAAAAATGTCTTCACTGGCCACAAAATGCTACAAAAAGTAAAATTAATAAAAGTAATAAGAAAGGATTTAAACAAATGTAAATTAAATTATTTAACTGTAAAGAATTTGTAAGTCTTTGAGGATTTGCCTCACCCTACTCCTTTTTTCTGTTGCACCTCAGCCTTACTAATATCAGTTCCTGTAGGGGATAGAAATGATACAACTACTGTCCCACGGAAGAAATATTCCTGTCTTCCTGAAGCAGAATGCCATCCACAGAGGTGCAACACTTTCATAGGAAGCAGTCTCTCAAAGAACCAAATCTCTAAAGATCTTAATCACTGCAAAGCTTATGTCTTCCCTTGCAGAATATCTTTCTCTGTTCTTGAGAGTTTTCTTTAGAGGGAATTTCTATCCACTTTTTAATTGATATTTCCTTCTTTCTTTTCCCCATTTTCATTTCCTTCCTCTTTCACTTCATCCATTCTCTACCTCTAGCCCCTCTTTTTGCTGATAGGCTACCACAGGTTTTTTCCCTTCATTGTTTACCATTGACTTGATTAGGATAGGTCTAATCTAGATCTAATTAGGGTAGATTAGGGTAGTCCCTTCTCTGTTTTTTTTCCTCTCTCCTTTCATGAGACCTCCCATTTTTCATGTTTGTCTCCCAAAAGCATTGATTCATCCACAGTTAGAGTGTTGTAAGGTTTAATTCACAGTGTTTCAGATTTGTGCCTCCACAAAATACTTCTTCATTTATCTCCTTATGGATGTTAAAAAAACAAATCTTTTAACAAAGCCAATTCTATTGTTATGCTTTTGTTAATTGTCAGTGTAAAATGTGTCTTTTTCTATTTAAAAAGTTGGTGTAATATATCTTGTTACTTATGCTTTTTTATTTTCTATACTTATTTTTCTTATGTTTCTGTTGTTTGGAGTATTTGCAAAATAAGTAATGTGCTAACTTCTGTTTGTTTTTATGCAGGGATACAACAAATGGCTCAAAATCCATTTTTTTCATTGATGATTAGGGCTTGCATGATCAAATTTTCAGGATGTGTCACTTTGGTTTGAATTTTGAACTTTTTTTGCTCTATGGAATACATTCCATTGCTTTCTGTAGTTTTTGGTGAATATAGAGTAGGCTTATGTATTTTGAATTTTCCTTCCACTATATCTAGAGGTCTTTTGCCTGCTTATTTTATGAATTTACTGTTTTCCATTAGTCAAAGAATATGCAAAAAGAGTTCTCAAAAGAAGATTCTATATCCTATAAGTAACCATATGAAAGAATGGTAAAAACCAGTGGAATTGCTTGTTGACTATAGGAGGGGAATGGGAGGAGGGAAGGGAAATAACAAGAATGTTATAGATATAAACATGGAAAAAGATTCTAAACTAACTAACTAAATAAATAAATAAACTTAATTTTAAAAAGAACTAGACAAAATAATAACAAAATCTATCTGAAGTAATAAAAAGTCCAGGATCTCAGAAGAAATAAGGAAAAAAATAGGAAGGAGGGAACTTAGAAGTACCAGATCTCAAACTACACTACAAAGTAGTAATAATCAAAACTATTTGGTACTTGGTTTAAAAAACAAAGTGAGAGGCATTATAGAGTGTTATATTGAAACTCTGGGAGCAGAGAGTCTCACCCTTGATTGACAGGTGAGAACCGTTGGATCATAGAATGTTCCCAGGGGCCGTGAGGACAGAGGAGAAAGTGGTTGGCCAAGGAGGGTATAAATACCCTGGCAGCCCTGGCTTTTGGGTCCTTTCACTTCCCTTGGACCTGGAATCTGTAGATCCTGGTCTTTTGGGGATTGGTGACTTGCTTGGCTCAAACTTGCAAGATCCTCCTGTTTTGTACCTGACTATCATTGCCAACCTGTACCCAGACCATCTCTCTTCTGATTCTACTGTCCCTAGATATTTAGAAAATCAAATCATCTGTAGTTATCTAGGTATCCTAGGGCCCAGGAGGGATCTGGGAAGCGGGCAGGAGAAGAAGAAGAAGAAGGTGGAAAGGGGTGGATTCTGAAGGCTGTTTAGGCATAACATCTAGCAGAAGAAGAAGCTGAAAGACATCCAATAGCAGCTTGCTTGCTCTGGTTTGGCTGTGGCCAGGCTGAGCCAGAGGAGCTATCAAGCCAGAATCACTTACCTGCCTACAACTCTGAGGGTTTATTATTTTCAAATTAGTTTAGGGTTTCCCAATTCCTCTACCCATTTCCCAGTACTCCATCTTTGTTAAAATATAGATAAACTATCCAAGTACCTTCCTGGAGTGGTTATTTCATAGCTTCTCTGGGAAGGGAGACATGCAGTCAGATAAACCATTACCAAGGCTAATAGAGTCCAATATCTATCATCAATCAACCCCGGGTGGGATCTAAAGGGATACCATCCATTGACCTGAAGGATCCTGCCTGGGCACTGTTGTAAAGGAGGGAGGTGTTACATCATCTAGCTAGGTGGCAAGCCTCAGTTGATATTGCACTAGCCACATATCTGGACTCCACTGCTGTCACACAATTACCAGTGGTGGTATCCAGTTTACATTACCCTCTCTCCATCTGTCCATTTATTTTTATAACAAGAGCAACAGAGAATTGGTCTCAAATCCAGGAAGAACAAAGTTTCAAGTCCTTCTTCTGACACCATACTCGCTATATGACATTGGGTAGATCATTAAATCCCTTGAGTGTTCTAGGCAACTCTTAAGACTATGAGATGCAAAGAATATATTCATCTGCATTCATTTTCTTTTGCTAGTTTTACATACCACTAAAATCACAAGTTCTCTTTTCCTATCTTTAAAAATAAAAAATTGAACAAACAAAATAGGTTCACAAGACCCAGATGTAATTTAAATTTGCTTGAAAAAAACCAGGATTAGGGGGCAGCTAGGATATTCAGTGGATTGAGAGTCAGTCCTAAAGATGGGAAGTCCTTGGTTCAAATCTCCTTCAGATACTTCCTAGCTGTGTGACCCTGGGCAAGTCACTAAACTTCATTGACTACCTCTTACTACTTTTCTGTCTTGGAAACAATACACAGGATTGACTCATAGATGGAAGGTAAGCATTTTTTTAAAGCCTAGTATTCCACTTACTGGGCTCTCTTCCATAAACTACTACTAAAACTGGAAAAAAGCTTGGCATAAATTAGATTTTGACAATCCCCTCATACTATCTACTTAAATGTAAAATTTCATATTATAAAACTTTTAGAGGAGCACAGTAGGAGATATCCTTTAAAACTACAAGTAGGGAAAGAATTCTTGACAAACAAGGGATAGAAAGACTCATGGGAAAGAAAATGGACACATTTGATGGCATAAAATTGAAAATGTTTCGTACAAATAAAAGAAAAGTAGTTCAAATGAGAAAGAAAAGAGTTAATTGGGGAAAATTTTTGTTGTAAATTTCTTTGATAACCTAAATAAATAAGAATTGATGTAAATATATAAGAACTGCAGTCATCACCCAAAGGGTACAGAATAGTCTTGTGTTGTTTGAATTTCTCTTCTATTATATTTGGAAGTCTTTAGGGGGGTTAGTTTAAGAATTTCTTGTTTGTCATTAAAGTCTATTAACAAAGAATTCTCAAAAGAAGAAAGCCACATTATTACTAAACATATAGAAAAAATTCTACAAATGTCTAATAATAAGAAAAATTCAAATGAAAACAACTCTGATGTTCCCCTTATGTCCATCAGATTGACAACGATGACAAAATATAAAAACTGCAATTGGAGAAACTTCAAGAGGACAGACACACTTCTACATTGCTGATGCAGCCTATGAATCGGTCCTTCCAATATAGAAAGTAATTTGAAACTCTACCCAAAAAGTCACCAAAGCACTGACTCAGCAATACCACTACTGGGAATATATCTGCAAAAAATAGTGAAAGAGCTAAAGAATCCATATTCACCAACCATTTATAGCAACAGATTTGGGAAGGAAGGAAATATAAGCTTTTTGGGGAGCTTTATAAATATGATGCCATATGATACTTATAACAATCCTGGGAGGACATGCCATTATCATCCACATTTTGCAGATGAAGAAACTGGGGCTGAGAGGGATTATATGATATGCTCAGGGTCACACAGCTTTTAAGTGTCTAGGGTTACATTTGAACTCAGGTCTTTTGGACTCCAAGCCAGACAGCTAATTGCTATAAAACAGAATATGTGCAGGATGTTCATGAGAGAATAAAAATCTGTTTGAAAGTGTGCTGAGCCCTTTTCAGGGTTGCTTTCTTCATTGGATGTCCACCTGCCACAGAGTTCTCATCTACGGCTCCAAGAAGGTATAGCATACAAAGTGGCCACATCCTGATAAATTGTCTTGGCAGAATGGCTAAACCAGGTTGAGAATAACTAAGAGTCCCTAAACCCTTCAGTGAGTTAGGGGAATGTCTACTCCAAGAATATGAAGACTTCCCTGGCCAAATGGACAGATGAGAACAATTTGTTCCAATGGCTATAAAAATGGTGAAAGAGGTGCTGAGGAGTGTTTTGAGCTTGGTTAGACATCAAAGATGCTAAAGTCATCCACTGCATGCCAGGCCATCACCAGTCATTTTGACTTTTGTCTTGTCCCTGGACTTCAATGACTATAGAAGAGAGAAGGAGATTGATAACTATGTGCAACTCTGCCTATTTAAATTCAATTTATACATGAGTGAAAAGACACACCCAATCAGGCTATTTAGGTCCTCTTTGAGTATAAGGACAACAATTAATCAATAAAACAGGACAGGAGATAAAAGAGATGTCATTCATCCGGAGAATGACTAAAATTATAGCACATAAATGTATTGGAATATTATTGCACTATAAAGACATCACAAAAGGATTGTATTCAGAGAAATGTGGAAAGATGAACTAAGACAGAACAAAGACAACAGAATCTGATGAATAATTTATGTAATGAATATAACACTATAAAGGAAAACAAATACAAGAGACATTTGAAAAGAAGTAGAAATTGGACTTGAACTTAAGAAAAACTGTGTTCAAATTCTATTTCAGATTTAAAGATAATAATAGCTAACATTTATATTGCATTTATTATGTGTGAAGAACTTTACAAATACTATCTCATTTGATCCTTGTAACTACTCTGGGAGGTAGGTGCTATTTTATTCTCATTTTACAGATGGGGAAACTGAAGAAAACAGGGTTAAGTGACTTGTCCAGGGTCATACAGCTAGTAAGTATATGAGACCAGGCTTGAATTTGGGTCTTCTTGTAACTCAGAGCAAGTCACTTGATTCTTTGCTCATCAGTCCTCTCATGTGCAAAACTTGGGATGGAGCACCTCTAATCTTATAATCCCAACTTTATCTTTATATACTAGGATCTTGATTGGGACAGAAAAGCAAATACAATGAATTTAGTTTGTCAGTGCAAAATTCTATTTGCTGAAAATTAACTTCTCAATTCTCAGAGCTCTGTTCATTGATGACTTTTTTAACCAACCCTCCTGGACAACTGCTATGACCAACTGCCTGCCCATCTCTTGGATTAGCTGAGTCTCAATTACCAGAAATCCTAAGGAAGCTTCATTTATTCATAGCACTCTTCCCTGGCGTTTTTCTCAGGAGGCAAGTCCTATTCAGTTGTTTTTGATTAGCAATTAGTAGCATCCTGCCAAAGAGCCTGAGCTCTTTGTAGAAGTAAGGATGGACATTGATCTTTGTTTCCAATGAAGACAGGGACCATAAAGTCAAAAGGACTTAAAAAAACCCCAAAATGTGCTCTCAGTCGGACCTTGTTTTACATGACCAATGTATTCCCAGACCGTTGGTTTAAGTTGGAAATCGTACATAATAGCAAACCCCATTATTTAATAAGTATTTCTTATATGAACATACTGAGACACTTTCTGATTTGTCTAGGGCTTATCAGAGCTATGAGCATCACTGCTTTTGTACGTTGTAGCCATTAGTGATCACTAAACAGCATCAATGAAACAAAGAGTAGCACTGCTCTGAGGTCATGATTTCTTATAAGCAAGGACCCTAGACAAAGACTAATATGGAGCTAATGTTTGGCACACAAAAAAAAAATGTAACGACTCACATTAAAGCTTTCCAGAGGGAGAATGAATAGACTGGGTGAACTACTATAAGACTTTATGCCAGTAGGGAAAATGGTGGGTATTTAGCACATGATTAAAAATGTCTATTTTATGTATTTTTCTGCCTTAATTTTTTTTCAATTGTGAGTCACATATACCTGCAATCACATTGTTGCATTCATGTAAAATGAAGTCCTCTTTTATTGTGAAAACAACAACAACAACAAAAAAAACAAAAATATGACTCTCTGGAACTTTACGAAAGGGTGGTTGTTGTTTGTTTTTTATCTCCTTTTTGGTAAATACTTAATGGGCAAACCCATTTTTTAGATTCTTGACTGAGGCCAAAATGAAATCTATCAAGGGATTTTTTTCTGTCACTTTTGCCATTTTCTGCATGAAGTCAACACTGGCATTAGCTACTTTGCTTATTTATTTATGGGAAAGTAGCATATATGGTGGGAAGAGCGATCAGTTTGGAGTGAGAAGATTTTGACACTTATTTCTGTGTGAACCTAGGCAATTGATGTAACTTCTGTGAATCTCAATTTCCTCATCAGCAAAATGAGTCCTTATGCTGTCATACTCAGATAGACCCATGAGGAAAGAATATTTCTAGGGCTGATTAAAATCTTTTTTCCCCTTAAATTCTCACCTTCTCTCTTAGAACTGAAGTTCCAAGGCAGAAGAGCAGTGAGAGTTAGGCAATTGGGATTAAATGACTTATCCTGGGTCACACACAGCAAGGAGGTATCTGAGGTCACATCTGAACCCAGAACCTCTCATCTCCTGGACTGCTTTCTATCCACTACTATCCACTAAGCCACCTAGCTGCCCTACCATTTTGTTTTGTTTTTTTTTCAGCAAACAGGGTTAAGTAACTTGCCCAGAATCACATGGCTAGTAAATGGCTGATGCTGGATTTGAACTCAGGTCTTCCTGACTCTAAGCCCAGCACTCTATCCACTGTGCTACCTAGCTGCCCCAGGGGGTAGGAGTGGTACTTAAATCTTAATTTATTATATAAAGGTGAATTGTTGGCATTATTTAGAGCAGTGATTTCATTTATTTTTTTATTAGTGAGATTTTTTTTATCATGAATGCCAACAAGTGCACATTTACTTATTTACAAATTATATAATAATACTATTGCACTAATAAATAATCATCTTATAAAACTTACCTCAAAATTAGAAATTCTAAACGGGTGAGAGAAAGATTAAATAATACTTGATCAGTGAGTCAATTGGTAGCCAGTGGAGTTTAAGTAGGGGAGTAATAATGTCAGTTCTGATCTTTTTCTTTAACCCTTCCCTTCCTTCTTAGAAACAATACTATGTATCACTTTGAAGACAGAAGAACAGTAAGGGATAGAGGTTAAGTGATATGCCCAGAGTCACATAGTTAGTAGGTATCTGAGGTCATATTTGAACCCAGGACCTCCCATCTCTGAGCCTGGCTCTCAATCCCTCAGCTCTACTCTTTAAGAAAACCTATTTTGGCAACTATGTAAATAAATCTTTATTAAATAGCTATTGCTGTACTAAGTCCTGGAGATACAAAAGGGAATAAAAGGTAGTCCCCGCCCTCAAAAAACTTACAACTTAATGGAGGAGACAACGTGCCAAGAGTATAGAAATAGGGGTCCTGGAAGCAGAGAGATCAATGAGGAAGTTATTGAAGAAGTCTAGGTGAGATGTGATGAGAAACTAGAAAGAAGGGACATATAGACAAGATGTTGTAGAGGTAGAAATGGTAAGATTTGGCAACCAATTGAATATGTGGAGTGAGTGAGAGAAATCAAGGAACACACTGAGGTTTTGAACCTAGAGAAGTCTGGAAGAGGGGCAGGTTTGGCAAAAAAGATATTGTAAAAAGATATGTGGTTCCCATTGCCATTCGTCCAAGCCTCTTCATCTGTTGTTCCATTCAAAATAAAAAGAACAGGGGCAAGGATTCTTACTCACTGGTTCCATAATCTGTCCTTTGAGGGCAATCTGCCATATCCAGGGGGAGATTTGGGAGGACAGGGCAAGGTAATCCTCAGTACAAGAAGAAATGGGGAAGAATTTTCCCAATGGCACCTGTACTGTTGTGAGTACCTGGGTAGGTTATAACTGCCCTAAGACAAAGGTTGAGAATTTGTACAATGGCAGGGTGAGGAAGTCTTGAGAGAGTAGGGTAAGTGTGGTTCCACTGGAGACGAGCCCCACAACTGACATGGGGGAGAAGATCTTCCTACTCTCTGATTGATTGATTGCATACCTCTTGATGTCCATGACTCCAAGAGTCTACCACCCACCTCCAGAGAATCTTGGCAAATCTTTGGAGAGCCTAGAGAATGTATGAGGAGCACCTTTATTATTTGATGAGATTAGCCTAGATTCTCAAACTTCAATTCTCATGCCCTTTCCCAAAGCAATCAAGAGCTGTTAACCTACATTTACTATGTGTCCACTGCAGCAGAATCATTCAGAGGGTGACTGACAAAGAATATAGAAGAGGCCAGAGCATTTGAAAAGCTGTCTCTCTTAATCAAGTTATTAAGAACCCCCTAGTGCCCAACAGCTCTGTAATCGAATCCATAAAGTCGATCTCTGTGCTTTGCCCTTGTTCTCTTGTCCGATTAACAGGTTTAAATACATCACCCCCATGTGGCTATAAGATTTTAAAAGCTCCAGTTCTCAGACTTGAAGGACACATTAGTGGTATGTTTAAAGAGTGATAGCAAACTGTAGATAGCACAGGTTGAAGTCTACACAGAGATTTGGTAGTTGAAGGTGGGAAGAAATGGATTTCAGAAAGAGAAAGTAGAAATTATTTTCATAGCAGCAACTGCCTAAATGGATAGGAGTGAAAATAGGAAGCTTAGATAGGAGAATATGGAAAAGTGAATAGGAATGATTTTATTTTTAAAAGCATCCATCCATCCATCCATCCAAACAACCATCCATCTCTCCAAATATTTAATCCAGCAGGGGGATTTTTCACAGGAATTAAAGTTGAGTTCGGAGGGAACAGAGACAAGAGCACCCCTTTGGCTTTCCATGGAATATTGAGTAGGAAGTAGTCCACTTCCATACATTTCTTCTCCTGTCAGAAGTGAAATGAAATCAACCATCTAAGAAGAACCATAATATTGTTCCTGCTTTTATCCCATGCCAGGGCAATATATGGAAGAAGAAATAGCAAGACAGGAAGCCAGTATCACAAGACAGCATGCCATATCTGGAATTGGGAAGACATAGGTTCAAGTCCTATCTCTATATTTTTAAAACCCTTACTTCTGGACCTTCTGTCTCCAGGTCTGGCACTATCCACTGAGCCACCTAGATGCCCTTCTAACACTTACTAAATGTGTGACCATTATCATGTTAGACTTCTTGCCTCTCTTGTTTCTATTTCTTCAAATGCATAATAGGGCTAATAGAAACTGCCTCACAGGGTTGTTTTAAGACTTTAATAAGATCATACTTATAAAGAAGGGAGGAGAACAAAGGGAAAGGAACAAGCATTTATTAAGTGCCTCCCTTGTGACAAGTGTTTTGCAAATAATGCCTCATTTGATCATCACAACATACCCGAGAGATAGGTACCATTATCATCTCCACTTTATAATCAAATCAACTGAGATAGAGATTAAATAGCTTGTCCAAAGTCATTCAGCTATTAAGGACCTGAGGCTAGATTTGAACTCAGGTTTTCCTGACACCAGACCAAGTACTCCATCTACTGTACCATTCAGCCACCTCTGCAATACTCTGCAGTCTTTAAATTCATATATATTCAACTATTATTATTTTTTAAAGTAATATGGTTATGAAGCTGGAATAAAAGAAAAGCATCCAAGAGTGAGGAAAAAAGAGAACTGATAACCAATATGCCTCAACTCTCAGTGCCATCTAAACTATCAACAAAGTGCAATCAGCAAATTTAGT
This sequence comes from Gracilinanus agilis, assembly GCF_016433145.1. Lineage (NCBI taxonomy): Eukaryota > Metazoa > Chordata > Mammalia > Didelphimorphia > Didelphidae > Gracilinanus > Gracilinanus agilis. The sequence goes on along the minus strand of NC_058134.1, from coordinate 269,249,661 downwards.
CCAAAGAATAACCTCTGGAAGTTCAAGGTTAGATTTGAATTTATATTGACCTACTGCAAATGAGTACTTTTAGTCAGGAAAAAACATGTTTTTATTGCATCCTGAGTAATTTTCCCTGAAAGGCTTATGTGTTTAGAAAACATTGGCAGTAAAGTCAGGGTCTGTTCTATGTCTCAGTCGAGAATTCACATCATGATTCATCAGGCACAATCCAATTTGCAATGATCCTTTCTTCCAACTTCTGAGCATTTCAGTGGAAGTAAAAATTAATCTGCACAGAAATGAATGCACAATGTATTTCAGTTATTGTGTTCCATTGGGAAAAAATTACCCCACAGCTTTATTTCCCTCCCATGTGGTATATAACTGCCCCAAAGAAAAGCACAAATAAGGCAAACTGTCAAATGGAATTTTTTCTTACTCTTGCTATTGTAAATGTACCCAGAGGCTTATGCATTGTTTAAATTGGAATGGTAATAATAATAAAATTGAAAAACCACATTAAAATATTAAACTACAGTCAGCATCTGGTTTCAAGGGACAGCTTTGTTTAAGCTGCACCTGCTTGGGAAAAGCCTTGTGTTACTCAAGATAGTAAAAAGATGAGAGCATTAGGTACCACTCCCAGATGATGCCCTCTTCACTCTTCCAGAAGTTGGGTTCTGTCACTGATTGGTTAATCTGAAGTCGCTTGCTTTTTTTAAAATTTATGATGAATTCCAGGACTCCAGGAAGTTTCTTGAGTGATCCCCCAGTGGGGAATTAGTTATAATGACTGAGTGAAACTGAGTACAGTCAAAGATCCCCACAGAAAAATAAATTAGCATTGCACATGTGGTTAGAAGAATTTAGTTTTTAATTTAGATGTTAACTCGGGGCTGGCTATCATCATCATGCTAAAGGGAGAGTGGAGGAAGGGCTCTAATGTCCTTGTAGATGACACTGTAAATTTGGGTGGTGGAATCACTCATTCAGAATCTTAGTAACAAAGAAACAAACATTCCCATGTGTCCTTAGATGTTCTTTCCAATACTTTTATGTATGTGACTTGATCAGAGAAGGTTTTAGATTTTTTTTTTGGACTAGCTAAGCCATGCTGCAAAGAGACTTCTATTTTATTCCAATTGACTTTCTATTAGAAGGTTTAATAGAACCCATGACACTTAGATTCACCTTTATTTGTTTATTGGAAAGGGAAAAAAAATCAGTGCACATGCCAAAACTAAGAAAAAACATATAGAAGATATGACACAGGATCTGAATTAAAATACTACCTAAGGTATTGGCTATATGACCCTTGGAAAGTCATTTAACTGCTCTTCCTCAGTTTCTCCAACTGTAAAATGGAGAGGTTGAACTTGATGGTCTTTATGGTTCCTTCTAAATCTAAGTATATGATTCTATAGAGCTCAGAATTCAATTGCATTTTATTTTACAAACTATTAATGATGTTAGTCGGAAATATTGGGTATTCATTTCCTACAAGGGGAATCAGCTGATTAGTTGGCTCACTGAAACCAGTCTATCAACAAGCATTTAGAAAGTGACCAAGCACTGTACTAGTTCTGGCAGCACAAGAATGAAAAAATGAAATAACTCATATTCCTCACATTAGATCAGAGAAGACAAATACATGTATACATATAGAAGCAAATAAACAGAACAAATGCAAAATAAATAAAAGGTCATTGGAGGACAATAACAATGGAGAGGATCAGGAAAGGCTCCATATAGAAATTGCTTGAATTGCATTAAATTCAAAGAACATCAGATAAAGATCTTATACAATCCAATTTTTAAATAAAACATTAGACTAGTTATAATTTAATCGAAATTCATTTGAATTGAAATAATTGAAAAAATGAATGAGCAAATGGAGTAAAAATCCTAGACTATAGAGTTTTAGAGGAGAATTTTATTGAACTTTTAAAAGACAAATATACTTAGGCTACATACATTATTTTCAAAAACTGAGGAAAAAGAAAAAGCTACTGAACTCCTTCCACAAGACAAATAGATCTTAATGCATGTATAAAAAATAAAGGAAAGGAGCTTTATAGACCAATATCCTAAATTAATATCAATTCAAAAATGTTTTAACAAGTCCTAGAAAAAATATTATGGAATTCTACCCAAAAATTATTCAGTATGATCAAATTGAATTTATTCCAGGGCATCAAAAATGGTACAACATTAGGGAAAAAATTAATAATCAAATTAAAAATAAAAGCATCCAGACTAACACTATTGTGTCTGCAGATACTGGGAGAAAAAAACCTTTGACAAAGTACAATGGTCATTTATGCTAAAAAACCTTATGAAAGCATAAGCAAATATTCTGGACTAGACCTGACTCAGGCTTAGAAATGAAATTAAATACATATAGGCCCTCTATCATTTAACAAGTTTGCTTAACAATATAGCATTGGAAATATGTTTTAAAATATCAAATTAATTCAGTTTGACTCATCTGTTATCTCCACATTTGCCAAGATGATATTCACTGAAATAAGAATTTGCCAAGCATTAGGAGTCTGAATTCCTCATTTTTCTATGTTTTTATGCTTCAGGTGACACAAAAACTTTGATAAAATTTGTTCCTTAGTCTCCTAAACTGTCTTGCTGAGTGTCTCAAAGAAGAATTGCAAACTATTCACCATCATATTAAAAAAAGTTTCAAGAGACAAATAACAAGAGAAGTACAAATCAAAACAACTCAAATATTTACTTAAATTCACTTGAATTCAATTCCAGGAAATTAGCAAAGTTGATCAAAGGATAAAATAGTCATGGTTTTAGTTGGATCAGTGAAAATTATGATAAGAAAGTAATAAAAATGGGCCATCATTTTTGGCTCAGACATCCCATTATTAGGCATATACTCCAAGGACATCAAAGCTAAAAAGATCCAATATTTACCAAAAATTTTATAAGTGCTTTTTTGGTAGTAGAAAATAATTGGAAACAAAGTGTATGCCTATCAATTGCAAAATAGCTAAATAAATTATGGTATATGAGTTTAATGGAATAAAACAGCTATAAGAAACAATAAACATGATTTCTATACTGATGAAAAGTGAAGTAACTAGAACCAAGGAAACAATATGCACAATAACTATAATAATGTAAATGGACAGAAAAACAGCAACCAAATAATTGAAATTGAATGTCATGAAATTTTAATGGTGAAGAAGTCCCAAAGAAGATGTATGAGGACTGTACTTCCCATCTTTTTGGTTGAGAGATAAAGGACTGTGTATATAGAGTACTACACAGAATATTTGACTTGACTGACATGTTGATTAGGTTATCTAATTGTTTTTTTAAAAAATTATCTTTCTTAGTCTTTGTTTTGAGAAATAGCTCTCAAGGAAGGAATATATTTGGACACATAGACTGTTTTTTTCTAACCATTTTCCAATTGATATGTGAACTCCTTCCATAAGACCAAAGATATCTTTTTTCAGTCAACAAGTTGATTTGTTAAACATTTTCTATGTGTTAGGTTATTTTTATTTAATTAATAGAATTTATATACAAGTATCTCTCCTCTCTCTCCTCCCTGCATCATAGAAGGCTATATAAAAATATAGAGAAAAATGGAGTCAGAAAGACCTGAGTTCAAATCCATCCTGGACTGTTTACTAGCAATGTGACCTCAGGTAAGTTATTTAACCTCATTTTGCCTCAATTTCTTCAATTATAAGAATTCCTCATATTGGAGAATTCCTTAAAAATGGAGCGAATAATGAGTAACTTCTATCTAGATGTTAGATATTTTTTGAAAATATTAAAGCCCTGAAACAAAGGTTATGAAAAGCATGACTTTATACACATATTGCCAGTCTCTTATTCTGTTCTTTTCCTTCTGTAAAACTGACCAATAACAAAAACCACTTTTTTGCACTGTTTCTGTTGATTCAATTGTGTAGGGAAGTCCCAGTGTAGAATTATGCCTGATGTCCTATTTCAAAGAGACAGACAGAGCAGGAGAGAGAGAGGAAAAGAAAGAGCTGTACATGGCAATAAGAGGTCTAGTGAGCTACCCACTGTCACACAGCTCACTAGGACCTGAATTCATTTTTCCCTTACTTCACAGTCAGCTCTCTATCCCATTTATGTGAAACTTTATATTTTGCAAAGTAACTGCCTCAAAACAACCCTTTGAGGTAGGCAGCACAAAGATTATCCTCTTTTTGCTCATTTTATCTGTGCCCTGTGAAGTCAAGTGAATTGTTTGTGATCACATAGCTAGTTAAGTATTTGTTTTTAATTATTATTTTCAATTAAAATATTTTCTCTCTCTCTCCCCCACCCATCATGGTATTTAGAACTTGAAAGGAACCAAGTCCATCCTCTTCATTTTAGAAATAAGGCTTATTTTGCCTGACATCAGCTGAGGACATGAACCCAGCTTGTCTGGCTCCAAACCTGCCACTCTTTCCCCTGAACTGAGCTGCCAATCATGTGAGAGAAGATGGGATATTTGGACATACTCTTTTGGCACTGTCCAGCTATGGTTTTGTTTTATCCTGATACATGCTCAAGATCTTTTTTCCTTGCCCCAAAGGAGAATTTTCCTAATATTCTTGGGATTTTTTTCTTGGCTAGATTCTAGGGAGCTGACGTTTACTCACCACCATCAAATACCAAAAAGACCTTTTTTCGATAGCAAATAATTTCTTAGTATATCAAGTTAACTCTTGGTTCTTTGCATTACTGGAGTGGAAGAGGGGAGAGAGATAGATAATCAGCCATGGCAGATGGGCAAATCATTTCTTTCTTATTTGGGAATGCATTGTGACTCTTTTTAAAGAGCAGATTTACGTTTCTAATATTTTCATCATATTTGCTGATTTAAAATAACTTTGCATTCCCTGAATACATTCCAACTGACAGCACTGGGAGTCAACCCCAGAATGTATTAGTTGAGGAGAAACCAATTTGGGCATAAAACCTTTCTCCAGCTAATGCCCCCATGAATAATTAAGAGTTAATTTTGTATGCTTGCCAATATTAACAGGATTTTTTAAAGTCTAAAACTTGGGCTGATTAATACTTGAAATGTGCAGAGATTGTTGGATTTGTGGGGTGGAGAGAGCGGGGATCAGAAAGGGATTCATGACTGCACCAGTGTAGGGAATGCCTGGTGAATAAACTCCTACTTGGGCAGCTAGGAGGCACAGTGGATGGAATGCTGTATTGGGTGTCAGGAAGATTCATCTTCTTGAGTTCAAATCTGACCTCAGACACTTACTAGCTATGTGACACTTAATCTTGTTTGCCTCAGTTTTCTCATCTATAAAATGAGCTTGAGAAGGAATAGCCAATTACTCCAGTATCTTTGCCATGAAAACCCCAAATGAGGTCACAAAGAGTCAGATAAGACTGAAAAATGACTGAACAATTCAAGCAACAACAAACTCCTACTTAGACAGAATAACCCGTGCTCTAAAATTTAGAAACAGAGATATGTCTGGAGCACAGAGAAGCTAAACAAGTTGCCCAAAGTCACACAGTCAATGTGAGTTGTTAATAGGAATGAATCCAGATCTCCCTTTTCTCAATCCCCAGTGCCATGGCATTCTCAGCCTACTGGCAGTTCCAGATTTCTTGAAGCCAGAGAGATTCTATCCTAGCAGAAATGAATGAAAACATCTGAAGAATGAAAAGAACTTCCAAGATCATTGAATAAAACTCTCTAGGTCCAGGCACACCCAGAAGGGCTATCCATGTACTATTCTTAAAAACCTCTAAGAGCCGAGATTCTATCACTTCCCTTGTTAGTTGGTAATTCCAACTACTTGTAAACTAGGACTTATGCCAAGGAATGGCAGCATATGCCAGAGATGCCACATGGTCCAGTTATTTTAGACCTAAGCCCCTCCCCACTACCAGAAGTCAGTGGTCAGTGGGTAAGCCCCTTCTAGGTCAGAAGAGTCAGCAGTTGGCACCTGTTTACTTCCTTCCCTTGCCTCCTCATCCCTCTCCCCCCCCCAACATATGCCTACACGCTCAGCTTGTAAATCAGCAGCTGGCATTTAGTGTATCCATCCTTATGCCCTCTGCTTAATAAAGCAGCCTCTCTTCCCTGTCATTCTCAAAAAGGCTAGACTCTCACTGGAATGCCCATTTTGTAAAGACTGCCAATCCATCAATCAGTCCAATTCTATACACCCCCTCAATTTGTTTTTCAATCCAGACAAAATGATTCTACTTCCTTTAAATGAGAAGTTTTCAATCTGATGTCCAGGAACTAAATGTGCACACACACACACACACACACACACACACACACACACACACACACCCCTGTGTTTTGCTAAGTATATATTAATAAATCGTGTTTAAATACTGCATTTAAAAGTGCATTTTGGTAATTTGTATTTAAATAAATTTTGATAAATTGCTAAGTGGATTTTGAGAAATTTGTTTCCTTTGTAATTCTCTATAGTTTATTTCATGTTTTAAAAATATTATTCTGAGAAGGGGTCCATGGACTTCATGAGACTGCCAGAGGGATCCATGGAAATTTTAAATCCCTACTTTCAACTCTCTTCTTAGGGTCTGCTTTCCTGCCCAGTATCTTACTAGTTATGTGATCTTGGACAATTACTAACTTCTCTGAACCATAGCATTCTTATCTGTGAATCAGATAAGATTTAAGTTATGTTAAGTTGCTTAAGTTAAGTTACTGAGTGAGAGATGGATTGGAACAACCTAGAATCTGAGCTCATTACTGAGTTTTTAGTGTAGCGTTTACACGCCAGAATTCAGCAAAGACTATAAATCAGGACCTGATATATTGTCTCATGGATTTGTCTAAGGAAGTGATGGGGAAAACATTAGCACAGATTAAATTTGTGTGTGTCATAGCTTTGGGGAAAAGGTGGTTAAACATGTACCAGCACACCCCTGATGGAAATGATCATTTAATTGGTATAGGGGATTCCCAACTCTGGTTACCAATAAAAGTAGTCCCTCTCTTTGAAATAATAATCTTACTTGTCTGGAGACATAGAACCAGTATATGTCAGAGGAAGAACATGAACTCAGGTCTTTCTGGTTATAAGGCAACTCATCTTTATAAAATAGAGATAAAATGTTTGTATATTCTTGTCATGATTTAGCAGGGTCTTCCTGCTGGCAGGCAAACATATCCCCAAGTTTCTATGATTTTTATATTGAAAGACTTCCTGGGAGAAGGGAGGAAGACAATACATAATATCATCCTTGTTCAGATGGGGGACAGTCCTTTTCCTATTTGGAACTTCAGATGGAGAAAATGGAAGGGTACAGAGACAATTGATAGAGCTTAGAAATGTTGAAAGGCTGAGAAAACAATAAATTCAGGTATTAGAAAGACGATCTGTAGAATTCATGACTGTTGTTCAACCCATACCTTCAGTCCATACCATATCAGTTTAGGTAAAAGGCTACAGATCAGCAGATATCCCTGAATCAGACTGATTTATGTCATACTTGTTGGTGACAGTTCTTCATTTTTTTTCTTTCTTCTTTTTGTTATTAAACTCTAACATCCCATCTTAGAAGAAGAGTCACAAGGGCTAAGCAATGGGGGTTAAGTTATTTACCAAGGGTTACACAGCTAGGCAGTATCTGAGAACAAATTTGAACTCAGGACCTCCCATCTCTAAGCCTGGCTCTCAGTCCGCTGAGCCACCTAGCTGCCCCCTTGTCCTTTATTTTTAAGAAGGACCAATGACGACACGGAGATGTGCAAAGCTATCAACCTGACTCTCTCTTCCAAAGTCATCAAAGTCCAGCGACAAAAGTCAGGATGATCAGTGATGACCCAGGATGCAGTGGATGACCTTGGCATCTTCAATGTCTGACCAAGCTCTAAGCACCTGTTTCAGCTACTTTCATGGTCATTGGAACAAATTGTTCCCATCTTTCAATTCCACCCAAAGAAGTCTTCACATGTTTGGAGGGCAAACATTCTACCTATCTCACCAACAGTTTTGCACAACAGATTCACTCAACCTGGTTTAGCTCTTCTGCAGAGATATTTTACTGGGCTGTGGTACATACTACAGCTTTTTAAACTGGAAGAGTGCTTACACATGTAGTCAAAAGACAATGTTCATGTTAACCCATGAAAAGAAACTCTGCTTTCCTTAATTTCCTGATCTGTCAATTGAGCTAGAGAAGGAAATGGCAAACCTCTCCATCTTCTTTCCCAGGAAAACTCCAAAGTCTAATACAGCTGAAAAATGACTGAACAACAAATCTCCGTTGCAAGAAATATATTTACCAAAGTATTTTGGTTTGATCATCTGTGATGATAAAACAATTACCCTTGTTGATTTGAGCACTGGTACTTATTTTGATGCTTAATATGAATATGTTTCCATCGTGTTATAGTGGAAAGTAATTGGATAATTACTGGTCCTGATCCAGAAAATATGAATTTAAATATCACTTTTAATGTTCTGTATAAATTTGAGAAAGATGTTTCATCTCCTTGGCTCTCATTTGCTTTCAGTGTAAAATGAAAGGCTATCTTCAATGGCTTTGATTATATGATCCCATGATTTGTAGATACCAAATATTTCTCAAATGATTTTTCAAAAGACTGTGAAATTCTTGGTTAAGGGAAGAAATGTAACCCTTGTGTTCATTGTAAATCACAAAGAAGGAAGGAAGGAAGGAAGGAAGGAAGGAAGGAAGGAAGGAAGGAAGGAAGGAAGGAAGGAAGGAAGGAAGGAAGGAAAGAAG
>NC_058134.1:269203992-269236165 GCF_016433145.1 Gracilinanus agilis | reverse complement strand
AAGGAAGGAAAGAAGGAAGGAAGGAAAATGAATGCAGTCTTGGTTTCTTAACTTCAAAATAGAACCCTGATTTGTCTTAGATTCAGTGATATAATAATGAATTAAAAGTGCAGAGGAAAATTAAATTTACCTTTGGCATAATTGAAATAATATTGAATTTCATTTAGAAGCCATAGGTTCAAAATCCTGCTTTTCCATTTACTATTTGACCCTGGACAAATCATCATTCACCTTTGGAGGCACCAATCTCTGTATCTGTAAAATAAGGAGACTGAAGTAAGTTACCTCTAAATATTCTTATTGTGCTAATCAGACCCCAATTTCCATGCTTGGCAATTAGAATGAATTGAACAACCCAGAGATAGAAAATAACAGAAGCAAGATTTACCTGTCAAGATAAACTTGTAGTTTTAACATTTACATATGTTCTATTCTTATTTTTCTTTTCAAAGGAACAAATTATTCAACATCTGAAACTACCACATACTAAGACATGAGACAAGTTGTAGGTAACTCTTGAAAATGACAATTAAGTTTCTGAGTTTGTAGATGAGAATACTTTGGTGGGGGATATTTTCTCACTGCTCATATTCCTTTTGGCTCTTCCCTATCACTTCCTTCTTTGTTATTTTATTATTTTCTTCTAATTTAAGATTCTTTGTCTTTGATTCAAGTCAACAGGATGATATGGCAGTCAAAAAAGGGCTATTACAATCTCTGACTGCATGAATAGATTACAGAACAAAAGGTTCAGTCATGAGCAGTATATTTTAGAAAAAGATGTAAAATTTAATGTCCAATAACTCCAAGTATTATATTTTATAAGATTTATTAGAAATCACTTGAAGTAGAAGAAATAAAAGAACAAAAAAAGGAAGCCTAAGTAAAAAACACATGGGTAAAATTCTCCTGCCTGACTCTCACTCAACTTCCACAACTGCCATCCTGGGAGCAGAGAAGGAGGGAGGAGCTATCCTCAAGACTTTATCTTGTAAATTGAGATGGAAAATGGGATGCTGGGAAAGAGAGTTAAAACTTTCAGGGAGCCAAATTTTGACTTAGTATAAAAAGGCAAGAATTCCTAATAGAGGTATCCCATTGAATGGGATCTTCACGTTTCCCCTCCCTTTCTGTTCTCTTCCCTCTCATCTCCTTTTCTTCCTTTCCCTATCCTTTCTTTCCCTTCCTTCCTTTTTCATTCCCTATCCCTACTCCTCCCTCCATTCCCTCCTCTCTCTTCCCCTCCCCTATCCTCTCCTTCCTCCCTCTACCCTTCCCTTCAATTTTCTTCCCTTCCCTTCCTTTCCCTTCCCTTTCTATACAAAATCCTTTGATTCTATTATATTTTAGATTATATTTGAATTATGAAATTTTGATTTTTTGTTGGGTAAACCCATAGATATAAAAGTCAATTAAAAATACTGTCCGAGTTTCTCCAATGACCCATGTTTCACATGTGATCTTTTGGCACAAAAGGATCCTGTCTTTATGATCAAGGACCAGATTTAGTCCTGGGGGAACATTACTTCAAAGAGGCAGGAGTCAGACTTTTTTCATATCCTCTGACTTGTTATAAATTCATTCCTGTTTCCAAAGGGAAAATATCTTAAATAAACCCTAGATATTGTGCTAGAAAATTAGTGTACAAAGTAAATGATAATGCCAAGTGCAAGACAGCTATCCTAAATTTGTATCTATACCACAAAAGAAATGCTTAAGAAACAAAACTCATGAAATAATATTGGAAAGTGCTTAAACATGTAACAATAACCCACTACTCCTATTATATATTAGCAATATGGAAAAGCTGGTACTCAAGGATTCAAAGGACTCACGTAAGTCCATAAACAAATACAGAAACATCCTAATCATCACTTCTATTTTTTTTTAATCCTTACTTTCTGTCTTAGTAACAACTGTAAAACGAAGCACAAGTGCTAGGAAATTGGGATTAGGTGAGTTGCTCAGGGTCACATAGTTAGGAAGTGTATGAGGTCACATTTGAACCCCAGTCCTCTCTTCTCCAGGATAGGTGCTCTATTCATTAAGCCATCTAGCTATCATCCATCACCAGGAAATAAAGATTCATGGGAAATGTGAGACTCTTGAACTCATTTCCATGTGTAAATAGATATCCTAGTATCTTCAGAGGCAGTGGAGGAGAGTTAAATCCCCTTCCCCAGTGTGGAGAAGTCCAAAAGAAAGTTGTTATTCCCCTAAAAAGAGGGGAAGAGATAACAAGCACAGAGATCGTTTCTCTTTTTTTTTAAAGTCTAATGAATAGGAAACTCCTTCTGGCTCAGTGTCTAGTTCTCTTTGGCACAAATTCCATTTACCATCCTTGGGACCAAAGGAAAATCCACAAAAATCCAGCCCTACATATTCTTTAGCCAGGGGTCAGAACATAGGGCCCAGTCACAAAATGCTCCCTGGGATTGTCTCCATGCTTCCAAAGTGTTCAAGACTAATAATTCCAAGGTGCAAGTTCTTTAATACTGACCCAGAATACATGTGGCTTATTGTAAAGGGTCAAGGCACAGCCCCATCCTCACATGTGCACCAAGGAATGAGTTCTGAAGCTCATTCACACACACCAATGAATCCATTAATAAACATTTATTAAGCACCTACTATGTACCAGGCATTAAACTAAGCACTGAAGATACCCAAAGAGGAAAAATACAATCCTTGCTCTAAAGGAACTTCAAATCTAATCAGTTCCATGCAATGGCTTCTAGTGTCCCCAGACCAGTAGATTATGGGGAGTTCTCTAATTACCCTCATATGTTTTGTGACAGGGACATAACCGTTTCCTTCATCATCATACTTTCTAACATTGTTCTCTCGCCTAGATTTCATGCATGAAGCAATGAGATCATTGTAATGTATGTGTGTGGGGATATGTATATGTCATATGGATTTATAAAGGCTTTTCTCACAATCCTCGATTTTTTCACTATTTTTCATGTGAGGCACTTGAGGTTCAGAAAAGTCCAAAGTTGCGCCAAAGGTTATAGAACCAGTAAATAGAAACAATAAAAATTGGACCCAGTCTCTTGTCCCCATACCCAGAGCTCCATTATGCCACTCTATCTCTGATATCAGATTACATAGTAATAATCGTCATTAACTTTTATATAGTATAGTCAGGCTTGGTAGTACAAGCCTATAATCTGTGATCCTTGGAAGGTTAAAGTCAGCAGGTCTCTGGAGCTTGAAATTCTAAGCCATTGTGGGCTAAGCCTATTGGATGGCCACTAACTGACATCAATATGGTGATCTCCTGGGAATGAAGGGTCAACAGACTGCCTAAGGAGAGAAGAACTGGTTCAAGTCAGAAACAGAGCAGGTCAATGCTTCTACGAATTTTGGAAATGGCCCATGAATGGCCTCTGTACTTCCAACCTGGGCAAGATAGGGAGACTTGGTCATAAAAACAAAATACAAAATATTCTCCACCTCCTAAAAATATGCAGTGCTCTATTTTTTCAGCCTCACAACAATACCATAAGATCTGTATTATAGGCATGATGATTCCTTTTTTTCAGATAACAGAAACTCAGAGGTTAATAGATTCATCTAAAATCAAACAATTAGTATGTTAGGGAGCTGAGAACACCTACATCCACCATTCTCATTGCTCTATGCTGTCTTTGAAGCCATTTTTAGTTTTGTTTGCTTCAGGTTTTAATGTTTCTTTCATAGCTCAGCTATAATATAGGCAGATTCATTATCATTTTTGTTATGCCCTAAAAGTATGCATATGGATGCCTATAAAAATTATTAGTACATAAAAGGAAGAGCTCTCAGTTATAAAATAAGGTGTTTTTCTTTAACATAGTGAATGATTCTTATGGCATCTCTTCATTCATTTAATTTTTGTGGATATCTGTACTTTTGTTTGTGAGATGTTTTGATCTACCATACCTTTATTTATAGGAGGTAGGTAGCAAAATGAATACAGAGCCAGGTCTGGAGTCAGAAAGCCTTTCTGAGTTCAAATCTAACCTCAGACACTTAGTAGATATGTGACCCTGAACAAATTACTTAACCTTATTTGCCTCAGTTTCCTCATCTGTAAAATGAGCTGAAGAAGGAAATGGCAAACCACTCTAGTGTCTTTTCCAAGAAAACCCCAAATGGGGTCACATAGACGTGACTGAAAAAAAAACAACTCAATGACAAAAATATTTATAGAACCACGGAGATAGAAGGAATTCCATAGGTCATACCAACCAAACCCCTTCATGATCAGTAATCTCTTTTAAATCATCTTCAATAAGTGAATATCCAGCATACTTGTAAAGTGCTCCATTACCTGGGAACTCACTGTCTCTGGAGCAATTTATTTATTTTAAACAGTTCTAACTATTAGAAAGTTATTTTTAACCTTATTACTAGGATTACACATTTATAATTAGAAGGAACAATCTTGGAGACCATTGAGGTCAACTCTTTCATTTCACAGATGAAGAAACTGAGACCCAGGTTAAGAGACTTAAGTTATACAAGTAGTAAGCATCAGAAGTTGGACTTGATCCATTATCTTCTTATTCTAAAGCCAGTGCTCTTTTCATTGTTACTTGCTGGACAACCAATCATTTGTTCAAAGATGTTACAGTAGGAATCTCTGTATAAGTGGGAGGTTAAATTAATAATTGCTTTCATGTGTCTAGTACTTTACAAAGCATTTTTTTACATTCTTCATCTCAACAAGTCCCCATTTTTCAGATGAGGAAATTGAGACAAAGAGAGTAAAGACACTTTCCTTAAAGAAACTCCGTTTGCAAATAGCAGAACATGGGATCAAACTCAAGTCTTCTGATTCAGAATCTTATGCTCTTTTTTACTATACCACACAGCTGAAGGATCCTTCTATTGCTCAAATTCAATGTTCTGGTCATAACTTTGATTATTGATATGCACATTAATTTTTTTCCATACCATAATCTCTTAAGTTACTTTTTATAATAATGAGTGAAAAATTCTTTCTTAACACATTGATTTTAACATTAAAAACAAAAAAATGGCATAGAATTAAGAAAATACAATAGCCTAACTCTTCCATTAGTATTTCTCCAATCCAAGATAAAATACTATTAACATGTTTATTTTTAATGTTTTAAATAATATTTGGCTATAGCTGAGAAAACTGAAATTGACCTTAATCAATATCTGCTCATGGTTTTGCAGATCCACCACTAGTTAGTTTTTCTCCCTGATCTCAGGTCTAGTGGCTTAGTCATACCCTGTAACTTCCTAAAGTGAAGATTTTATTTCAAAAAATAATGTGATTTTTAAAAAATTAGTGCAAATTTATTTTCACTCCCTTCTATTTTCACTATCCAGGGAAAGTGGGGAAGAAAAAAAAAAGTGTGCTTTGCCAAACAAAATAAATTCCCACAGTGGTCATATCTGATTGTATCTCTTATTCTGCATTATCAAGTCCATCATCCATCTGTCAAGAGGTGGGCATCAGTCTTTATCAACGGTTCTTGGGAATCATAGTTGGTCATTGTAGTGATCCAAGTTCTTAAGTCCTTCAATTGTTTATTACTGCAATCTTGTTGTTATTGGATAAATTGTTCTCCTAGTTCTGATCATTTCATTCATAATTGATATTTATATCAGCATTACTTCTCTGATATAGGTGTATTTTTGTTTGATGACTGCTCCAACACATGGTTCAAATAATCAACAAATACTGTTGAGTATATTATGTTCAATGTACTGATTTGGCATTGTGAGGAAGAAAATAATAAATAATAATTAAATAATTAAAAATTATAAAGCCTCAAGTCTCTCCCCTTACCAGGTTTCCTAAGGAATATCACTTTTGAGGCTATGAGCAATATTAAACAATTAAATGTTCATTCTAAGAACAAGAGATGAAAATGGGATGCAGACATCAGAAAGAACACAATATGCACATTTGTATAACATGGAATTCTATTCTTAGGATTGTATAGCATTTATCTTCGTCATGAGAGGTTAGTAATTTAAAATATCTACTAGGAGCAAGCAGGTAGTAGTCATAACTAGAAATCATTATTCCCCTATGGAAAAAGTAATTACTGCTATTGTTTTGGGGGCAGGGAGCTATATCAACACAGTAAATAATTCAACCAAGGTATGGGAGAATTCCTCCAAGGTTCTGGTTGTGTCCCATTACAGTATATCCTCAAGAGGGCCAAAAACAAGGAAAAAACCAGACTAAAACATCCATTCTTACCAGCTGTGAAGATAAGTGCAAAGAGAGTAATTCTTTAGGTACATTCCTCTTTCAGTTGGATTCCAATAACATTTCTCATTGTCATTGTTCAGTCATTTCAGTCATGTCCAGCCCTGGACAATCACAACACATATTCACAATATTTGATCTTACCTAACACTTGTAACAACTTTATAAATTGGGCAGGAAAGATGCCATGTATATGTTGTTTTTGTTGCTCAGTCATTTTCAGTCATGCTGACTCTCCATGACGCCATTTGAGGTTTTGTTGGCAGAGACACCAGAGTGGTTTGCCATTTCCTTCTCCAGATCATTTTAAAGATGAGGAAACTAAGGCAAACAAGGTTAAGTGACTTGCCCAGGATCACACAGTCAGTTAGTGTCTGAGTCCTGATTTGAACTTGGGAAACTGAGTCTTCCTAACTCCAGTTCTGGTGTTCTATCCAATGTATCACCTAACTGCCCATATAGAGGTCCAGTGGCATGAGTCCTGGTAAAATAAGTGGATTTAAACAGAAAAATCATAGGGGCAAATTGGTGTTACTTGGGATTCAAAGTTCCTATTTAGTTCTGAAATGTTCATATAATTGAAATAATCCTCTATCTAGCTGCTAAAATAATTAACCAAAAATGCAAGTAACTCCTCTGCTCACAAGATTTCACAAGGTTCCATTACTGCTAAGATAAAGAAACTTTTCAGCCAGACATGAACATAATCAGTCTTCAGATGATCTTCCCAGTATTATTCATATTATGTCCCTTCACTCACTCTGTTCCAATCAAACTAGCTATTTCCTAAACTTGACCTTCTAGTTCCTGCCTTTGTGAATTCACTCAAGCTGTTCCCCACTCATAGAATGCACTCTGTTCTGAGCTCCTGTTGTCTCAGCCCTCCTCTTCCTTCCAGGTTTAGCTCTGATATCATCAATTCTATGAAACTTTCTCTAATCCCTGGGGCTGTTGTTTCTCTTAATTCTCTTAGGTAAGCTGATATTTTCTTTTCTCAATACATATTATTTCTCCTTCTACTTCAAATTCTCTGATATTTATGTGACAGTGCTTGGAGGCTGGAGATGTTCAGTTTGCTTAGGAAGTTAACTCCTCTCTCTTTCAGTAGCCGCCTGTTGGTGGGGCCACTGTTTTCTAGCTCCTTCTTTCAAGTGGTCACCTCAGTGTGATTTTTTCCTTAGTAAATACTTTCACATTGCTCCTCGAAAAGAATACAGAGTCTGCTATATGATTGTGATGGAATACTATTGTGCTATAAGAGATAACAGGCAGAATGGTTTCAAAAAATCTTGGGAAGATTTATATGCACTGATATAAAGTGAAGTAAGTAGAACCAGGAGAAAATTGTACACAGGAACAGCATTTTTGTAAGATGATCAACTATGAATGACTTAGTTTTTCTTAGCAATAGAGTGATCCAGGACAATTCTGAAGGATTCATGATGGAAAATGTGATCCATCTCCAGAGAGGAAATGGATGGCGTCTGAGTGCAGATTGAAGAATACTTATTTTACTTTATTTTTCTTGGTGTGTGTTTATGTATGTATTTTCTTTTGCAACATAAATACATACATTTCTGCATACAGAAATATGTTTTGTATGACTTCAATTATAACTGATACCATACTTTTTGCCTTTTCAAGGAATAGGGGAGAAGAGAAGGGAAAGAGAATTTGGAACTCAAATTTTTTTTAGAATGAATGCTAAAAAAATTTACTCGTAATTGGAAAATATATACCAAAATAATTAAAAACATTAAAAAATAATAAAGAAGGATACAGGATGGACCCCTGGGGGTGGAACAGTAGGAGGAACATTTTGCGTAAGTTCACTAAGACAACTGCCTCTGAGAGAAGGGACTCTTTTCTCCCCTTCTTCTGTCTCCCCTCCCTCCCTTCCTCTTTATCTCTCCTCTCTTTTCTTCTCTCATTCCTTCCCTCTCCCTTCCTCCATTTCTCTCTCCCTTCCCTCTGTCTTCCCAAGCACATTACTAATATTTGTTGTTGATGTTGTTCAGTTGTTTTTAATCATGTCCAAGTCTCCATGAAATCCTTTGGGGAGTTTCTTGGTAAATATATTGTAGTGGTTTGCCATTTCCTTCTCCAGCTCATTTTACAGATGAGGAAACTGAGACAAATAGAGTTAGGTAACTTGCCCAGGGTCATACCACTAGTAAATCTCTACAATTTGAACTCAGGAAAATAAGTCTTCCCGACCCAAGCCCTGGAATTCTATCCACTGTATCACCTAGCTGCTACTAATGTTTCTAGATACTAATTAACCCTGCATTCTTGTAACCTCTGTCTTTTTAGATAAAGATGCACTACTGTGGTTCCCAGGAGCTTATGGAGATAAATGATATGAACTTTATAGCTCTACCTATAGGCAAATACCCTGCTATATTCATTTATATCATCTGCAGCTCATATAATAATGGTAATGATGATCATGGTGATGAAAGCTGATTTTTCCTAGCACTTTACATTTATTTGAGTCTTGACACAACCCTATAAGCTAAGTATTATTATTATTCCCATTCTACAGCTAGAAAAACTCCTGAGGTTGAAGAAGGTTAAAGGACTTGCCCAGAGACTAGAAAGTTTAGGAGGTAGGAATAGAAGATCCTGAAAGACTAGAATTATTTTAGGCATTTTTGAGTATAGAGTTTTTTTGTTTGGTTTTGTTTTCCCAGCACCTTACAAACACACACACAAGAATATATATAGTGATATCTTTTGAAATGCAAGATTTAGGATAATTAGAAGAAAAATTGGTGACAGTCATTATCAGTATGATAGTCCAAGTTATAAAGCAGTGGACAGAATGGATGGAACAAGATGGAAATTATCATGAGTAATATATATATATATATATATATATATATATTTGTGTGTATATAATAATATACATGTAAATATGGGTTATGGTATATAGTATATGGTGTATAAATAAACAGATAAACACACATGTATATTTGCATGCCACTTTGGTGGTGGGCAGCAGACTTAAATTTCCATTGGTTTAGCAACTGAAGAAGCAGAGCAGAACTTCCTCCTGCAACTTCTGGCCTTAGAGAGTTGCCTTGGGACAAGTGAGCTTTTGATGCATCTTTTTAATGTAGCCCGCTTGACTTTTCTAGTACAAAACCAGCTGCAGAGATCATTTCGCTGCTTCTACTCCTTATGAAATCACTGTCACTCTTTTCTCGTTCCATTTCCTGCCCACTTATTAAATGGAACATTGGAAATATAGTCTATTAAATGGAACATTGAAAATATAGTAAGTCTTAAGCTGCTCTCTATATCACCCGCCACCTCCTCCTCCCCCTCTAAGCCTTAGTAGGGCAAAGTGATATCTTTTGAAATGCAAGATGATTTAGGATAATTAGAAGAAAAATTGGTGACAGTCATTATCAGTATGACAGTCCAAGTTATAAAGTAGTGGGCAGAGAATGGAAGGAACAAGATGGAAATTATCACAAGGGTAAAATCAGGTCAAAGCTCAGCATGGGGAATATGATGGGGAAATATACTTAGCAAAGTTGTTATTAATATCTGCTAAGGAACTTGACCTTTGAGGCTGTAAACAAGACTGAATAATTATACCTTCATTCTAAGAACAACTTTGAGATGAAAATTGGAGGCACATGTCAAAGAGAATAAGGAAAATGTTTTCTATGAGAAGGAAGTGTGGAATTCTAGTCTTAGAGTCTGATACCTTTAGCCCCTGTAACCAGAAATTAGTGATTTTATATAATAGCTACTATTTATAGAACTCTTGACAATCATAACACATTTTCCCAATACTCGATCTAATTTGGCCTTTGCAACAACCTTGTGAGGCGGACAGAGAAGATGACATGAACATGCTGTTCGGTCATTTTCAGTCTTACTCCCTGTGACCCTATTTGAGGTTTTCTTGGCAAAGATACTGAGTGGTTTGCCGTTTCCTTCTCTAGCTCATTTTAAAGCTGAGGAAACTGAGCTTAAGTGATTTTGTCCAGTCACACAGCTAGTAAGCGCCTGAGGCCAGATTTGAACTCAGGAAGATGAGTCTTCCTGATTCCAAGTCTAGTGCTCTACCCACTGCACCAGCTAGCTGCCCCAAATGAAAGAGCTTATTGCACCTGGTATTCCCAGACAGTCTCCCATCCAAGGAAAAACTAGACCTGACCTTGCCTAGCTTCTGAGATCAGATGAAATTGGATGGGTATGGCCATAGATCACAAATATATTAGGTGCTTAATAAATGTTTGTTGAATTGAATTGAATCCTATTTTAGAGGAAGTTAAAGTTTAATGTTATATAGCTAGTAACTGACAGAGGTAGGATTTAAGCACAGAACTTGTGATTCTTTCTCAAAAACTCCTCTAGTTGCTTTCCACCACATTAAGTTATGATCAAGTTGTCCACAAGCTCAGAGGTTCGTCACCTGGAGTCCCAAGGTTAAGTCTATGGATAAACTTTCAGAGAATCTGAATGGGAAAATGTACATCTGTATTTCAGTATGATTGGTTACCCTTTTAATATTGTATATTTTATGTTATACAATTAAAAACATTATTTGGAGAAAGAATCTATCTGCTTTACCAGACTGCCAAAGGAATCCAGGACACAAAAGAAGTTCGAGTCTCTTCCTTGGATGATACCTCTCTCCCTTTCTGTTTGAAGGGAAGGAAGCTTCTGATATTGCTTAGAAAGATCATTTTTTTTATCTTAGACAGAGTTTACTTTGATCCTTTATTCAATCATCCAAACAGGAAAGCTGTCCTTTCTTTGAGGACAGCAGGTTTTGGAGATGGGCCATCAACAAAGAAGAGTCGCTGCTCAAGGCAGGCAGAGGCAGAAAAGATGGCAAGCTTCCAGAACTTTGGACAGTCTTTTTCCATGAATGACTCATAGGCAGGTGAAAAAGCAAACAAACCCAAAACCCAGAACAAGGCAGAGTTTGTTTATAGCTACGATGGCCCTCTGACCTGTTTCCATTTTTCCTCTTGGGGAAGAGAGGTATTTGTCAATGAAGGTTTTCCTTAAAGTTCCTAGAGTTCTGAATACAGAGACAGAATCAAAGTTTGATAGTTTGAGATTTTGAGTGACAATTAAGAAGCTTATAACATCTCCGGTTTGTGGTTGTTTTATTTTGGTCCCAATCTCTGGTTTTGTTAGTATTGGGAACTCCCAGAATGGAAATTTCCTTCCTTAAGGGAGATCAGCATCTGTATCTTCTGGTCTTAGAGACATGATTGGAGGCACTGAAATTAAATGTCTTACTCATGGTCACATAGCTGGTAGGGTTCAGAACAGAATTTGAACCTAGATCTTCCTGACTCCTAGGCAACTATCATGCCAACTATCTCTCATGTAGAAAAGTATATGACATACATAAAATATGCCACTTGTTTAGTTCACAAGTGAATTCATTTTCATTCTTTAAGATTTAGAAAAATATTTGATAACTTCATTTTTTAAGTAGTTTGTTACATTAAAATATCTGGTTAACTCCCTTTCTCCTTCCCCTTCCTCTATTACAGAAGACTGATGCCTTCTTTATTCAATCATCCAAACAGGAAGGCTGTCTTTTCTGAAAGGACAGGAAGTTTTGGAAATGGCATGGACAGAGAAGAATCATTGCTAAAGACGGGCAAAGGCAGAAAAGATATATGATATATATTTGTCAAAAAAAGATATATCAATAAATAAAACTATGTTTATTTTTATGGAATGGGTTTCTTTTGAAACCTTGTGTGTTTTATTTCAAGATTTTAAAACCATTATTCTGAAAAGGGATCCATAGGTTTCTTTGACAGACTGTCAAAGGGGTCCCAACTACCCCCCCAAAAAGAAACGGAATTAAGAGCTCCCGGAATAACTTAGAGACTTGGACAAGAATTAAACAATATACACCAAGCTAGTATAAGTCAGGAAACTAAGGAGTGTGGGTAGAAAGGTAGGGTAGGTAAGTGAAAGGTTTTCTTGTCCCTCTTATAGACCACAGACAAATTTTGCCTTTTAATTCTCTATCTTTCCACTTTCTGCTCTTCTCCTCTCATTTCTTATTCTTCATTTCTTCTAACACTACTTGTCTCTGTTCCCTCTCTCTGTTTCTTCCATCCCTTGATTTCCATCATGGAGGGCTAGGTCTCAACACCTCCCAGCTTGGGAAAAATGTGGACTTAGAAATAGCCCTTCTTTCTCTGACTTGGCTGTCTTGTCTTTCTGTATCTGGGTTTTCCACATTATCTTTGTGCAGGCTTCTTCCAAAGGAAGCTCCTTCAAAGTCAAAAGCTATGGGGACTTGGGGAATGTGGATTGATTACTGCATGCCTTCAGGCAGATGAATTACGATGTTATTGATGGGAGAAGATTATGGAAGAATTATCAATATATTAAATAATTAGCCCAATTTATGTCAGTTATGATTTTACTGAATCTAAGAACAAACATAAAACAGATTCTTAAACTAATCAAGTTTATTATACAATATATAATGCTCTGTATAATATATAAAATATATATAATACTATGTATTCTATAAAATGCAATACATATGGAAATAGAATAAAATATAATACATTTTTAAAATAGAAGGGTCTTAAGAGAGTCTATCTTATTTTAGATATAACTGTGACTCTCTGAATTCCACTAACTGAAGCCAGTTTTATTATATTTGGTACCTCCTCCAGGGTTCTCCAGTACTTTTAGTCAGCTGAAGGGCATCTATACTCTGGCACTGGCTCAAGCTCCCACCAATTTTGTTCCCCACTTTTCAAGGTCCCTGTTTCCATTTAATAGTTAGACTTTTTTTTTCAAAGGAGTACTTACTTCAAAAATATAACAAAAGCAACTATAGAAACATTTCTCTCAACACTGTAAGGATAGAATCACCTTCTACTACCTTAATGTAGTAATCACAATCACAAATTAACACAGTATCTACATAGCATTAGTCCCACTAAATTCCAAGCACACTCTACTCCCACGGGCTTGGGTCTTAGGAACCTCGTATCTGCTGGGCTGGCAAAGCAACATCTGACCTAGAAACCTTAGTTATAAATAGGCCAGTCCACCACTTAATATGTTCACCACATTTGGCTCATTAGAGTTAGACTAAATGCTCTTTTTATACACAAGCTCAGAGGTACGTCTAATTCAGCCCCTCATAAGCTGTTTCCTGGGTGGCATTATCTGCCCCCCATCCAATGATTTAAAAGTCCTTTGATCTTTTCAGTTGTATTAAGGACTTGTACACAGGTTGTGATTCGGCTCTAAATAAAAAAATGTAATAACTAGCTTATGCTGTTGATTCATTTAAGACATTTGTGCCTTCTGTGATTAACTGGGCTGGAGCTAGAACCATACCTTTCTCTCTATCTATGTATGGATTGCTGTTTCTATCATCTAATATATGTATATAATTATATATATATATACATATATATAGATGTGTTTATGTATGGTGACTTATGGTTTTAATTATGTTATATATATGTTTATATATGTTACTAATGGTTTTAAATACATGAGAGGCAGCAGGGTGTATGTAGCCCTGCAGTTAAGAAGACCCAAGTTCAAATCATGAATCTGATATTATATTGGTTGTATGATGCTTACTTAGGAAGTTCCTTAAACTCTTGGGGTTCCAGGCACCTCTCTAAGATTGGAGAGTAGGTAGAAGGAGTTTCCTCATTGATAGAAAAGATCAATGAAATTAAAGGTTCAGACCAAAACAATACAAAAAGAATGAAATTATCCTTTCCTTAATCTTACTCTCACAAGTGGAATAATTTGCAAGCCACCAACATTTTGAGTCCTAACTTTATTTTGTTACATAAAGGCAACTACAATGGATGAAGGCAATAATAGCTGTAGGACTCAGTCCTCTTGTTGCTTCTGTCTAAACACTAGCTAGTTTATCAGACCAATAGAGAAGTGACTTATGGACAGACCTCAAGCACAAAATAATGCCCTAATTGGTTATTAAAACAGGGTCAATGCTATTCTTAGAAGTAACTTGTGTTTGAATACCAACTCCAAAAATAGAACCCCATTTAAAGGAATGTGTTTTTCCATATGTAAAACCAGAAAACATTTTGGGGCATTCGATAGAAATATCAGAGCCAGATTTGGCTACGTTTCTTATAGCTTGAGTCACTTGTGGTCTAGAAATCTCTCTTCCCCAAGAACCTAGATTCCCACAGAACAGGTCTGATCCTCAGAGTTAACTTCAAGAGCATCATTTTATCTCTTAGGCTCATTATACCTGGAATTACTCCAGAAAATCTACAAAATAAAATCTGGACCAGTTTATGTCTGTTTTCCCAAATGAGAATGAAAAAGATCCCGATTCTCATATAAACACTCAAGATAGCAATGCAAATATGGTATAGCATGATCTTTATTCCAGATAATTTAACAGAGGCAAAGGATTCACAGGAATCCATAATCAAAAACAGAAAATACATAAAGCATTCAAACAACTTATGAACTTCCCCTAGAAAAGAATTTAACTTCTGGATAGTATTGGAATAAGAAATTCTATTGAATCCTGCTTTTTTCATAGACTCCCATATTGCCATAAAAGACTTATAGTACCAGCCTTTTGTTTAAATTTTCCTGTAAGGTAAACCTTCTTTAGGGATTATTGAACAAGCAATAGCAGGCTCCTTTTCACCGTTCAAGTCAATCATTGACCATATTTTCTAAATACGGTGTTTTTTAGGAACTAAAAGAATGATCTTCACCTCTACCTCTTAAAAAGTGTTGATCCACACTAGAACACAAGCTCCTTGAGGTCTTGCACTATTTCTTTTTTGTCTTTGTATTCCTACAGCCTGATTTAGTATCTTACACACAATTAACAATAATTATATTAAATGAATTAAGTTAATTCATTTAATTTAATAAATTAATTGAAAAGCATGATGTTGTTTATACAAGAATCACAAATTATTCAATAAGACCAATAAAAAGTAGGTTTTGGCATAACATTTAAAAACTGGAACCACATAACTGTATCTCTGAATAGTCTTATCCTGACCCAAAGCCAGGTTCACATATTTTTTACTGAATTTTTTACTCAGTGTTTTTATTGAAAAACCTAGGAGAATAGATCCCAAAGTCACCTAAAGATACTTAGGAGCTACAGATATCATGAAAAAACTTTGTTGTTATCTTTGTTGTCTTTAGTTCCATACAGATTCCTTGGTTTATTTCTCAAATGATCATGATTTAATTCTATGGGAGATGCTATATTTTTTTTAAAACCCTTACCTTCTATCTTGGAGTCAATACTGTGTATTGGCTCCAAGGCAGAAGACTGGTAAGGGTAGGCAATGGGGGTCAAGTGACTTGCCCAGGGTCACACAGCTGGGAAGTGTCTGAGGCCAGATTTGAACCTAGGACTTCCCGTCTCTAGGCCTGGCTCTCAATCCACTGAGCTACCCAGCTGCCCCCTGGGAGATGCTATATTTTGAAATTAATGTCATGAGGTTTATCTAGACATCTTCCACCAAGGTCAACCAAGTCTTAAATAGCAGTTAAAAGGAGAGAGTATGATCCAGTGGAAAAAGCCTGCATTTGAATCTGGGCACTGAAACTTAACTGTTTTAACCTTGGGCAAATCAATTAACTTCCAAGGAATATAGTGTCCTAATGTGTAAAATGAAGGATTTGACTATAGACCTGTGTTGGCAAACCTATGACTCGTGTGCCAAGAGGGGGCTGCTTCCTTCCCCTTCTCCACCACACCTAAGTACATTTTTCACATCTCTCTTGTCTCTGCCCAACAGCCCAATGGAAACTCTTTCTCCCATTTCTTCCTTGTCTAGGGCACGGGGGGAATTCACATGTAGTATGAGGGTGAAGTTTGGGCACTTGGTCCCTAAAAGGTTTGTCATCACTGCTATAGACTCTGAGGTCCATTTTGACTCTAGATCCATGACCACAGAGTGGCATCCCAATTCTGGTTCCAAACACATCTTGAAAGAAGAATTGAACAAGTGTTAAACAGGTATTTTATTGGAATCAGTTGACCAGCAAGCAGGTAAATTAGCCACTTCTCTATATCAGTGATGTTAATCTCAGAAACAGGCACCATTAAATCATACATATTCTCTCTCTGTATATTTCTTTTCCTCTCTTTCTGCCTCTGTTTTTCTCTTCTTTTCTATGTATTTGTTTCTTTGTTTCTGTCTCTATTTCTCTCTCCTCTCTCTCTCTCTCTCTCTCTTTCTCTCTTTCTCTTAATCCTAGGTTGCTTTATATGATTTTTTAATTATTTCTTTGGTAATTGTATTTATTTCTCTTGGTTGGGAGTGTTTGCAAGCTGAATAAGTGTTAATATCTGTTTTAGTTTTGTGAGAATGCTTCAAAATTCTTCTCTTCTGTTAAAAAAGAGATTTTTTCATTAGATAATGATTAGTCTCAAGTCTGAAAAGTAAATCATTTCAGATTGCTGCTTGAGATCCTTTGGCTTTGGGGAATATTTTGTTCATTTGCCTCCATCCCAAAATTTCTTTTGGATGTTGGAAAATGTTGCTATTAAAATCATACTTAAAGGTTTTTTGCTTGTCTTCTTACAGAATTTTTAAAAATTAGTCATTGTTAATATGCTTTAATAACTGTCTTGGAGCTTAATATGTAAGGTTTTTATTCTGTGAGCTATTTTGATCCATTGTCTTGATGGATTTATCAGTTGAAGAATAGTTGTTGGTCTTACATATCTTTATTTGTTATCTATATTGAGAATTAGGACTATTGTCAGACAGATATTTTCCCTAGTCAAATGCTTCCCTTCTCATCTTAGTTGCATTCATTATCTTAATATAAAAGCTTTTAAATTTCATGTAATATAAATAGTCTATTTTATATTTTGTAAAAACCTCTCTTATTTGGCTAAGAATCTACTCCCTACTTATGTCAGTGAAAGATAATTGATCTATTAATTTTTTTAAATTTTGATGATATCATCTTTGTTATTCATGACATGTATCCATTTGGAGTTGATTTTGGGATATAATGCAATACTCATCTAAGCCTCATTTTCTATCAGTCTCCTCAGTTTTCCAAGAAATTTTTGTCAAATAGGACATTTTTCTTTATATAATTCATTTTTTGGAGCCTCTCGAATACTGGGTGATTAGATGTGATAATTTCTGATTCTTCATCCTGTATTTCACTGATTTATTCTCCTGTTTTTTTTCCTTTTACCAGTACCAAATAGTTTTGATGATTATTTCTTTATAATACAATTTGAGTGAAGTAAGCAAAACCAGGAGAACAACAAACATAATGATTACAACAATGTAAATGGGGAAAAAAAAACAATAACAAACCAACTAAACCAGAATACTGAAATGTAATGACCAAGAATCATCTTGAAGAATACATATAAGAAGGGATCTTCCTCCTCCTCCTTTCCTTGGCCTTCTTATTTACAGAGGTGGAGACCTATGGTTGTGGAATATTGAAAATAATATCAGAATTTTTTGACATATTGGTTTTCCAGAACTCCCCCCCTTCCTTTTTTGGTTTTGTTTAAGGGATGATTCTCTGGAGGACAGAGAAGGATACACTGAATAATGTAAATGATTAAAAAGCAAAGTAGATCAAGAGAAAATTGATAGTTTAAAAGGGAAAAAATAATAAATTCCCACTATGTGCCAGGCCCTGTTAGGCTCTAGTGAGATAAAGACCAAAAAGAAGTCATAATCGCTACTATAAAAGAACTTCCTTTCTATAGGAAGAGAAAACATAAATGAATGATAGGACCAGGAGGAGCTTTGGGTAGAATTTGATAATTAATTTGAGTTCTGAAGGAAGCCAAGGGATCTATGAGATAGAGTTGGGAATGGAGTACAAGTATTTTCCATTTTTCTAAGAATCAGCCGGGAACAATCACTATTGCCATCTGTAAAGGTCAGAGAAACATTTAATTGATGAAGAGCCAAAACAAAAACAGAAACACTCATATTTGGTGGCAAGGGCTCTGTTACATCCCCCTCCAATCCACATGGATGTGGAAGTCTGGTCACGGAGGAGAAATTATTCATTTTGTCCAAAGCAAACTGGTATTCCATCATGTCCAAGTGATGGACATGGGGTTCCCATGTGACTGCATAATGAGTCATTTGTGGAGGCTGCTTTTGTGACTAAACCATTTGCAGGGACCTATTTTCCTTTATGTTCCTGAATAGATATTGCTTTTTTGATAAGCATGAGACTGAGCTATCAGGGATATGATGTCTTCTTGCACATTTTCTTCATGTTTTATCAGGCCATTCATTTCAAGAATTTAGAGACAACCACACCCCATTTATTAAGGGGACCCTTAATCATCTATCAAGCATCTAATCATTCCCAAGAATGAGAAAAAAATGGGAGGGGGGAGTAGGAAAAAAGGAAGGAGGAAGGAAGAGAAGGAAAGGAAAGAAAGGTGAGAATAAAAAGAAGGAAGAAGAAAGGGAAGAAAAGAAACAGGGAGGAAGAAAATGAGGGAAGAAAAAAGGGAGAAAAGGAAGGACGCAAAGAAGGAAGAATGGAAGAAAGGAGGAATGGATAAAAAGAAAAGAGGGAAGGAAGAAAGGAAAGTGAAAAAATATAAAAGAAATATTTTGGGGGAGTTAAAATATATTCCAATGCCCATGCACTTAACTCATAAGCAAGCTCCTGAGGCTCTCACTCAACCCATATTTACTATTAGTTTAGGCACAGTTCTAACAAATTGGACACCTGAGCTCCCAAATTAGAAATAGGAGAGGGAAGAAAAATAGAAACAATGCAGACTCACTGAGAAGTGGCCTCTGACAGCTTGGCAATGAGGAAAGGAGTATGGAAACTATCAAATTATTCCCCCCTTCCTCTATCTAATGCCACTTAATTCCACTTGCTCTTTGCCACAGCAATTCTCCTAAATGGGGAGATTTGACTGATTTCCTTTGGAGGCACAGTAATGATCTCACAGGGGACTTGGTAATAAATTCTTGCATTAGCCAAATCCATCTTGTTTCAAGTGGGTACCAGAGAAGGTCCTTATATCTCATATAGGAACCTTCAGGGATGCAGTTTTATTTTAGGGATAGGAAGAAAAAAGGTGAGATAAAGCTAAGGGCCTTGAAGCCAGAAATGGAAGATTTCTTTAATAGGAAAAGAAATAGAGATAAAAAGTTACTTTCTAGAAGTGAAAATTAATGAGTCAAAGCTTAAGATTTGATGAAGATGAAGGAATGGAGCATGATAAGAATGAGACCTGAAATAATAATATTGTTATAGGAGAAAGAGAACTGAAATGATAATAAAAATAGTTAATATTTATATGATGTTTACTATGTACTAGGTCCTTTTCAATTATTATCTCTTGATCTTCATAATAACCCTTGGAGGAAAGTTCAATTATTATCTCCATTTTATATATGGAGAAACTGAGGCAGACAGAGGTTAGGCAACACTAAAAGTCATACATAGTATCAGAGGCTAAATTAGAACTCAGGTCTTTTTGACTCCAGACCTTGAGCTTTATCCACTGCACCACCTGGATGCCTGAGGACTATGTTGATGAATCTATGGCATGCATGCCAGTAGGGGCTGCTCCCCTCCCCCTTTCTTTGTGTGCCTGAAGACATTTCTCTCATCACCGACTCCTCTGCCCAGCAGCCCAATGGGAGTGCTTCCTCCCTCCCCTGTCTAGGGTAAGGCATGGGGTTCATATGTGGTGTGAAGGTTGAAGTTTGGGCACTTGGTCTTTAAAAGGTGCACCATCACTGCCCTAGGAGCTAACATGGTTCCTTGACTTAAAAAAGTTTGGAGCTTATACTCTGAAGTATCCATGTGGCTTCCTGTTCCTCATTCTGTGAACAGAGTAGTAGAACACTTGGCATTCCTCTTAGGAATGCAAATCTGCTGCTTTGAATTCTTGACTCTCCATTGGCTACCATTTTTCTTCTTTCTTTTGTGCCTGAGCCAGCCTCATTTCAATTTCTACTTGGATTTATTAATCCAAATTTCATTTTAAATGCAAGCAGCATCCTTGAAGGTTTGATTGCATGTGAGTGAGCTGAAGGCAGGCTGCTTGTCCCTGACTAGAGTGCTGAATGACTAAAAGAAAAGAAGGCCAGAAACAATTTTTCCCTCCCTCTTAAATTGAGGAAGGCTGTTCTGCTACCAGCAAAGAGCTGACAGATTGCATACTGTCATCAGCTAATTTGGAGAATAAAATTCAATTTTCCTTTCTAAGGATTAGGATGGGGAGCAGAAGAAATGTTAACTCTTAGTTCTCCATATCCCCCCAAACCCACAAGATAAAGTATCTATTTAGTGTGACATCATACTCACTGGGAAACTAGGTTCCCATCCATCAGCAGGACCCTAGGTGCCAGAATTGGGTGAGAGAAATCCTGCCCACAGGCACTGACAGGTGACTCAGGGCTTTGGTAATTACGTAGCTCAATTGTACAGAAGGCCCAGTTCATTCCTTACAATGTCCCTGCTGACCAGAGACTGTTTACTCACAATGTTTTCATTCTGGTTTCCATTCATCAGCTTATTAGGAGGAAAATGAACACAGGCAGTCATAAGGCTTTCATGATTAATCACTTCATTCTATTTCCATTTTATTTGATAATTATTCTCTATAAATGAGGAATCAAATGGGAGTGGTAAAGGATATGAGCATGGGAGACTAGGAAAAAATTCAAAGGAGTCGAGTCAATAGTTAACAGTATTTACTTCGGATATGGATAGAAAATTTAAATGGTGCCCAGATAATTGCATTATCATACTAAAAAGGGAACACAAACAAAACTTAGCAAGTGGGTGTTTGCTACTTAAAAGAAATTGGGAGATGTTTAGTTTAAGCTAAGGGAATCTCAGATTTTGCCCACAGCTTTCCTGAAAAGTAGTCTATATTACCCATCAACACTACTGAAACTGGCCATTAGGTCATAAAATTCTTAGGACAATGTGATGATTAAAATTTTGGGAAGCAGTAATTCTGGGTATTAAATTAATTTATTAACTGACCTGTCAATATAAATTAATCTGGCCAAATGATTCTCTCAATAATCAAAGACCCTGAAGTCCTCTGGCTCAGGTCCCTAAATACAATTTTGGGAGTTCATTAATTAGTCCTTTCCTTGGACATCACAAAATATCTTTAATTGGCAAAAAGCTAATTGAGAGGTGGTCCATCAAAACTTTCAACCCTTTCCCACCTGGATAGGTGATGGTGAGCTGTCAAGTATCTAGAAGGAAGAGCTTCATTATCTCTCTTATCTATTAATCAAGTTTGAAGTGGTGAGTGAGGGGACATTCCTTAGATTTCCTAAGAACAAAGGAAATATATACAAAAGCTAATGAACTGATTATATGGCCTATAATTCCAAACAGATTATGGTAGTAATTCAGAATGTATT
Organism: Gracilinanus agilis; assembly: GCF_016433145.1. Classification (NCBI taxonomy): domain Eukaryota; kingdom Metazoa; phylum Chordata; class Mammalia; order Didelphimorphia; family Didelphidae; genus Gracilinanus; species Gracilinanus agilis. Next base: position 269,214,517 of record NC_058134.1, on the reverse strand, counting down.
AAACATAAATTCTCTCAGCAATACACCTGGCCAACCATTGACAGCCAGGGAGACAGCATTAGGAAGTGAGAAGGCCTCCAGACTAGCAATGTTAAGCTCTTGTTCTAGTCCCCTTGGGACAAAATCACAATCCCTGAACTTCTTCATCTTCTTCATCTTCATCTGCAAGAAGAAAAGGAAAATAACTAACAAAGTTGATATGTAGAGCAAATAAAAATATATCTATGAAAGCACTAGGAACATTTAAGAGTCATTATGGATTACAGAATCCCAGCATTGGGAGGAACCAGAGTGGTCATCTAGCCCAATACTCTGGAGCACCAGATTTTCTCTACAGCATCCTCAGACCACTTTTGAAGTCCTTCAATAAGAGGGAACTTATTCATGCCCCATGTAGTCCATTCCACTTTAGAAAGAACTTTATCCCCTTCTTATTCCCAGTTCTGCCCCAGGGACCAAGTATCACAAGTGTGATCCCTCTTCTAAATGGCCCCCATTCAGATACTTAAGAGTGTTCTCCAGTCTTCAGCAACTGATGAGTGTCATGTAGACTTTGGTCTTTTCTTTCTCTAGGTGAAACATTCCCAACTCCTCCAACTGATCTCCATCTCTCATGGCTTTATTATCTCACTGAGTGAGTGTACATAAATCCAGAAGTTCAAAGAAAGGAAGAGTCATTAGGAAGGCAGGGCACTCACAAATGTCCCATTTTGTCTTTCCTCTGAAAAAATTTCCTAATTTGTCTGGGTATGATTGGGTAGAAAATGGAGCATTAAACTGTGCCACCTAGGGGACAGCAGCGTTCATTTCCTCCATGACCAATAACTGACTCAGGCCCCACCTGGTCAGGGCTCATAGCCTAGAAGCTTTGTAGGGGTTCTATTTTTACACGTAGCTGTTGCTTTTTTAGGCTTACTAGGCAAATTAGAGAGGTCTTGAGTTCATCCCTTCCAGCTGCCCCTCTCTGTTACTAAGTTAGCCATGCTCACTGATAGGGCATCAGGATGACACATGCAAGCTACTAAGGAAGGGGCATTCTCTACGTAGGCTCACATACTGGGTCATGGAGTATATTTGTGATAGGAGGAAGGTGACTGTGCTTAGAGAATTAGAGATAAGCTCTCAGTTTATAGGGAGGTGGGAGAGGAGAGGAAGAGGCAATTGGAAGAAATCCTTGTAACTGGGTAGCCTAAATAGCCTTCACAGGCTACTCTGTTCCAGATAGCCCAATTCTATTTTCTCCCTTTAGTCCAGAAAACAAAAGTACACTCATCTTGTATTTGGATGGGAGATAAGAGTCAATGCTCACATTAATTACATAGTTATGATGTTGTATAGAAAGAGCATGAGATTTCATGGAGCTATGAACTGGTTCAACTCTTCTAATAAACATTTTGGAATTTTGTTATAAAAGTGATGGGATGGGGGCAGCTGGGTAGCTCAGTGGATTGAGAGCCAGGCCTAGAGACGGGAGGTCCTAGGTTCAAATCCGGCCTCAGACACTTCCCAGCTGTGTGACCCTGGGCAAGTCACTTGACCCCCATTGCCTACCCTTACCACTCTTCCACCTATAAGTCAATACACAGAAGTTAAGGGTTTAAAAAAAAAGTGATGGGAATATGTATACCTTTTGACTCAAAGATCCCACAACTACATATATGTTCCCAAAGGAAGTCACAAATAGAATACATATCAAAATATGAATCAAAGAATTTTTGTGGTAGTAAATATTAGAATACAAATTAGGTGCCTATCAATTATCAAATTGTAGCTCATAAACAAACATAGTAGAATATGAATCTACCATAAGAAAAAATAAATATAAAAAATAGAGAAACATTCAAAGATTTATATGAACTGATACAGAATGAAATAAGAACTGAAAGAGAATATAAACAGTTTCTACAACAATATAAAAGAAAGAACAATTTTAAGAATACTGAATGCTGTTTAGTTATAATGACCAGGCTTGGCTTCAAAAAGAGAAAAGAAAATACACCTCCATCCATACCCAGAAAATGTGAAAACTGTGAATGTAGAGAATTGACATGTCCTCAGACAGAGTGAATAAATGAGTTGATTTTTCTGGTTTTTAATTTTTTTTTTAATTTTAGACTTGGAAGAATTACTGGGCAGAAGGGAGTGGTATGCTTAGAAGTGAATAGAATATTTAAACAAAACATCAATCAAAAGGGGAAAAAGTACAAGATTTGGAGTTAGCAGACTTGAAGCTGACATTAAATTTAATAGCTGCAGATGGACAAGCTACTTCATTATGTCTCAGTTTCATCATTTTTTAAATGGGTAGGATACATTTTTAAACCCTTATGTTTCCCATCTTAGAATCAACATTTTGTATCACTTCTAATGAATAAGAGCAGTGAGGGCTGCTCTTGCGGAAGGGCTGTTTAGTGACTTGCCCAGAGTCACACAGCTAGCAAGTATCTAAGAATTCAGATTTGAACCCAGGACCCCACCTAGTTGCCCCCCAAAGCCACATGTTTTTCTGAATTTATTTTCACTTTGTTATGAGATGTACCATGGCAGATAGCTTTAAAAGTGGATAGAGAGATTTGGACTTCTGGTTAAGATGGCGGCAGAGTAAGGAGCAGCTGCTTGATCTCTCCTAACCGAAGCATACAGGACTCCTCAAGGGGACATAAAAACAAATCCAGATGAATGAAGGGACCCCACAACAGGGCACAGCATTGAAAGTATGTGGAATCGAGGCATTTCCACACTATAAAGGGGTGAAACAGCTCTCACTAAAACGTGAGAGGAAGAAGAGTCTCCCCCAGCCCCAAACCACGTACAGCGCCAAGGCCAGCTCACAAGAGCTAAAGCAGGTTTGGGGCACCCATTAAGTCACTGGCAGCTCCAGGGCTTGTTCCTGAGAGTAGCAAGACTTAGGACCCCAAGAGGCAAAAGAACGCACACGGACTTTGAATACAGACCCTGAGCACCTGCTCCAGTGAAGGCATTGCCCGTAGGCGTGGACAAGGATCTTGAGCACAGGCTTGGACCTTGAGTGGGAACCCTGTGCAGATGGGAACACGGCTGTGGAAGCAGCTCCCTGAGACTGCTGAAGGAGCCTCGGGCAGAGAGGCAGACCAGGGACAAGTAGGAGGCTTAACCCAGAGAACAATGAGACCTGAGACCTCAGGAGCCTAGAGAGCGTAGACAGACCCTGAGTGTGAGGATAAAGCACAAAAGGTGCAGGTCTAACAATGGCAAGCCAAAATCAGAAACCCCAGAAGAGAAAGATTAACAAGAAGAACTCTGTAACACTTGACAACTTTTACACAGAGAAAATCCAGACAACATAGGACAACAAACAAGTAACCATATCCAACCCTTCCCAAAATAATGAAAACTGTCACAAGCTATTGAAGAACTCAAATCTGAGATGATGAGAAAGATGGAAGAGATCTGGCAAGAAAATAACAATTTAAAAGGCAGAATTTTGCAATTGGAAAGTGAGGCTCAGAAATCAAATGAACTGATAAGCAAATTGAACACCAGAAATGACCAGATTGAAAAGGAAAATCAAAAGATTATAGCCGAAAACCAAACCCTAAAGGCTAGAATTGAGCAATTAGAAGCCAATGATTTCTCAAGACAGCAAGAACAAATAAAACAAAGTCAAAAGACTGATAAAATAGAAGGAAACATGAAATATCTCAATGAGAAAGTGACAGACCAAGTAAACCAGTCTAGAAGAGACAATTTGAGAATCATTGGTCTTCCTGAAAAAGCAGAAATTAATAGAAACTTGGACTCCATACTAAAAGAAATTATTCAGCAAAATTTCCCTGAAGTTCTACAACAAGAGGGCAATATAGACATTGAAAGGATTCATAGTGTAAGAATTAAAATTTAGTTATTATATTTATATATTAAAATTATGTGGCCGCCAGGAATCAACAATTCAGGTTGATTCCGTAATTAAATCAGACCCAAGTCAGCATCGGGTTGAGGAGTTTATTTACAATCAGGAAGGTGAGTAGGGATAAAGAGAAGAGGGAGGTTAGAAGTCTAAATACATGAAGCTGTAAGCCGCAAGGCCCAACAGCCGGATAGGCAGAGTTTAGAATTGGCCAACTAGGCCAAGGAAGCCAGCCTAACTTACCCACGTGACAATACAGAGTGTAATCTGTCTGTGGTCTCAGGAGATGCTTCTTCTTCCAGTTCCAGACGCCAACTCCCTCCACAGGAAGTTCACTACTTACTTAAAGAGAATGTGTCTTTCATCACTTCCTGTGGTCCACCTCTAATTCAAATGGACAAATGGCAGTTTCTACATTGATTTGGACTGCCCAAAGGGCAGTCCCTTATTCTTGATTTGTTACTTATTGTCACGTGTGGGTAACTCGTCTCCCCTCCCCACTAAGGGAGGTGGGAGTGACATCATTAGCACGCCTGTGTTGAGTAGATTCTTGACTATTAAATGGGATCTGGCTATTCTATTTACACAATAGATCACCCTCTACACTAGACCCAGAAAAGACAACCACCAAGAATATAATAGTCAAATTCAAGAGCTTCCAAGTAAAAGAAAAAATCTTACAAGAAGCCAGAAAGAGATAATTCAAATATCAAGGAGCACCAATCAGGATCACACAGGATCTGGCAGCCTCTACGTTAAAAGACCGCAAGGCTTGGACTATGATATTCAGAAAGGCAAGAGAGCCAGGCCTTCAAACACAGATGAACTACCCATCAAAACTGACTATATACTTCCAGGGGAAAGTATGGGCATTCAACAAAATTGAACATTTCCAAGTATTTGCACAGAAAAAACCAGGAATAAATGGAAAGTTTGATACCCAACCACAAAAATCAAGAGAAACATGAAAAGGTAAATAAGAAACAGAGGGGAAAGAAAGAAAACTCATATTTTTTAATTTGCCTCTTTAAGGGCTTCAATGAGATCTAATTATCTATATTCCTATGTGGAGAAATGCTATGTATAATTCTCTGTAGTGAACTCTATTCACTATTATAGTATTCACTATTATAGCAATCAGAAGAATAATTCATAGGGAGAGGACAGAATACTAAATGGTCTAAGATGACATGGGGAGTGGGAAAGAGGGGGGTAAATAGTAGGGGACACCAAGAGAAACTTGAGTGAATAGGAAAAATAGGATATTCTATTCCACACAAAGAGGGCATGGGAAGGGGAGGGGACAAATACTATTATAAGAAGGAGAGGAAGAGAGCATTAAGAGGTAATATTTAAGCCTTACTCTCAGTGTAATCAACCCGGAGAGGGAAGAGTAGCTATATTATCCATTGGGATATAAAACTCTATCTAACCCTACTGAGAAAGTCAGAAGGGATAAAACAAGGGGAGCAGGGGAGTGGGGAGGTCAAAAAAGGGAGAGGAGAAGAAGGGGGAGGGAATTCATTAGGCCTTTAAAAATAAAAAGAGGGGAATAATAAGGGAGGGGGTGGAAAGGGAAGTTAATCAAGGGAGGGGATAAGGGATACTGGCTCAAAGCAAACCACTGGTTTAAAAGGAAATAGTCTAAGAAAAAGGGGTAGGACTAGGGGAGGATACAAAAATGTTAGCAAATGCATAACTGATAATTATAACTCTGCATGTGAATGGGATAAACTTGCTCATAAAATGGAAGCAAATAGCAGAGTGGATTAGAAACCAAAATCTTACCATATGTTGTCTACAAGAAACACATATGAGGCGGTTAGACACACACAAGTTCAAGGTCAAGGACATGAGCAAAATCTTTTGGGCATCATACAAGAAAAAGAAGGCAGGAGTGGCTATTATGATCTCTGATAAAGCCAAAGTAAAAATAGATATGATTAAAAAAGACAGGGAAGGTCATTACATTCTGATTAAAGGCAGTATAAACAATGAGGAAATAACCCTGCTCAATATGTATGCACCAAGTGGCATAGCATCCAAATTCATAAAGGAGAAACTGGCAGAGCTCAAGAAGGAAATAGATAGGAAAACCATAATAGTGGGAGATCTAAATATTCCTCTTTCAGATCTAGATAAATCAAACCAAAAAATAAATAAGAAAGAGGTAAGAGAGGTGAATGAAGTCATAGAAAAATTAGATTTAATTGATATGTGGAGAAAAATAAATAAGGACAAAAAGGAATACACCTTCTTTTCAGCTGCATATGGTACATTCACAAAGATTGACCATGTAATAGGGCATAGAACCATTGCAAACAAATGCAAACGAGCAGAAATAATAAATGTAACCTTCTCAGATAATAATGCAATAAAAATAATAATTAGTAAGGGCACCGAGACAGGCAAATCAAAAACCAATTGAAAATTAAACAATATGATTCTCCAAAACCATTTAGTCAAAGAAGACCTCATAGAAACAATCAACAATTTCATTGAAGAGAATGACAATGATGAGACATCCTACCAAACTCTGTGGGATGCAGCTAAGGCAGTACTCAGGGGAAAATTTATATCCTTGAGTGCATATATTAACAAATTAGGGAGGGCAGACATTAATGAATTGGGCATGCAACTCAAAAAATTAGAAAGCGAGCAAATTAAAAATCCCCAGATGAAAACTAAATTAGAAATACTAAAAGTCAAGGGAGAAATTAATAAAATCAAAAGTAAAAGAACTATTGAATTAATAAATAAGACTAGAAGCTGGTATTTTGAAAAAACAGATAAAATAGACAAAGTACTGGTCAATCTAATAAAAAAAAGAAAGAAGAAAACCAAATTGACAGTATCAAAGATGAAAAGGTAGACTTCACCTCTAATGAAGGGGAAATTAAGGAAATCATTAAAAACTATTTTGCCCAATTATATGGCAATAAATATAACAATTTAGGAGATATGGATGAATATTTACAAAAATATAAACTGCCTAGATTAACAGCAGAAAAAATAGAATACCTAAATAATCCCATATCAGAAAAAGAAATTGAACAAGCCATCAAAGAACTCCCTAAGAATAAATCGCCAGGGCCTGATGGATTCACAAGTGAATTCTATCAGACATTCAAAGAGCAACTAATCCCAATACTATACAAATTATTTGATATGATAAGCAAAGAAAGAGTCCTGCCAAATTCTTTTTATGACACAAATATGGTACTGATTCCAAAGTCAGATAGATCAAAAACAGAGAAAGAAAACTATAGACCAATCTCCCTAATGAACATAGATGCAAAAATCTTAAATAGAATACTAGCAAAGAGACTCCAGCAAGTAATTAAGAAGATCATCCACCGTGATCAGGTGGGATTTATACCAGGAATGCAAGGATGGTTCAACATTAGGAAAACCATCCACATAATTGACCATATCAACAGTCTAACCAACAAAAATCACATGATTATCTCAATAGATGCTGAAAAAGCCTTTGACAAAATACAGCATCCATTCCTATTGAAAACACTGAAAAGTATAGGAATAGAAGGATCTTTCATAAAAATAATAAACAGTATATACCTAAAACCATCAACAAGCATCATATGCAATGGGGATAAATTAGAAGCCTTCCCAATAATATCAGGAGTGAAACAAGGATGCCCATTATCACCTCTATTATTCAACATAGTACTAGAAACTCTAGCAGTAGCAATTAGAGAAGAAAAAGAAATTGAAGGTATCAAAATAGGCAAGGAGGACACTAAGCTATCACTCTTTGCAGATGATATGATGGTCTACTTAAAAAATCCTAGAGAATCAACTAAGAGGCTAGTAGAAATAATCAACAACTTTAGCAAAGTTGCAGTATACAAAATAAAGGCACAAAAATCATCAGCATTTCTATATATTCCCAACACATTAGAGCAGCAAGAGGTAGAAAGAGAAACACCATTTAAAATCACCCTAGACAATATAAAATACTTAGGAATCTATCTACCAAAACAAACACAGCAATTATACGAAAACAACCACAAAACAATTTCCAAACACATAAAACTGGATCTCAACAATTAGAAAGCCATTAATTGTTCATGGGTAGGACAAGCTAACATAATAAAAATGACCATTCTACCCAAATTAATTTACCTATTTTGTACCATACCTATCAAACTACCAAAAAACTTCTTTACTGAATTAGGAAAAACTATAACAAAGTTCATTAGGAATAACAAAAGATCAAGAATATCAAGGGAAATAATGAAAAAAATGTGAAGGAAGGGGGCCTAGCAGTACCAGATATTAAACTATACTATAAAGCAGCAGTCATCAAAACAATATGGTACTGGCTAAGAGACAGAAGGGAGGAGCAGTGGAATAGACTTGGTGTAAGTGACATCAGCAAGACAGTGTACAATAAACCCAAAGAGCCCAACTTTTGGGACATGAATCCACTATTTGACAAAAACTGCTGGGAAATTTGGAAAACAATATGGGAGAGATTAGGTCTAGATCAACATCTCACACCCTACACCAAGATAAATTCAGAATGGGTGAACGACTTGAATGTAAAGAGGGAAACTATAAACAAGTTAAGTGAACACAGAATAGTATACTTGTCAGATCTCTGGGAAAGGAAAGACTTTAAAACCAAGCAAGAGTTAGAGAAAATTACAAAATGTAAATTAAATGGTTTTGATTATATTAAACTAAAAAGCTTTTGTACAAACAAAAACAATGTAGTCAAAATCAGAAGGGAAACAACAAATTGGGAAAAAATCTTTATAACGAAAAACCCTGACAGGGGTCTAATTACTCAAATATACAAGGAGTTAAAGCAATTGTATAAAAAATCAAGCCATTCCCCAATTGATAAATGGGCAAGAGACATGAATAGGCAATTTTCAGGTAAAGAAATCAAAAGTATCAATAAGCACATGAGAAAGTGTTCTAAATCTCTAATAATTAGAGAAATGCAAATCAAAACAACTCTGAGGTATGACCTCACACCTAGCAGATTGGCTAAAATGAAAGAAGGGGAGAGTAATGAATGCTGGAGGGGATGTGGCAAAATTGGGACATTGATGCATTGCTGGTGGAGTTGTGAACTGATCCAGCCATTCTGGCTGGCAATTTGCAGCTATGCTCAAAGGGCTATAAAAGAATGCCTACCCTTTGATCCAGCCATACCATTGTTGGGTTTGTACCCCAAAGAGATCATAGATAAACAGACTTGTATGAAAATATTTATAGCTGCGCTTTTTGTGGTGGCAACAAATTGGAAAAGGAGGGTATGTCCTTCAATTGGGGAATGGTTGAACAAACTGTGGTATATGCTGGTGATGGAATACTATTGTGCTAAAAGGAATAATGAACTGGAGGAGTTCCAGGCGAACTGGAGAGACCTCCAGGAACAGATGCAGAGCGAAAGGAGCAGAGCCAGAAGAATATTGTACACAGAGACTGATATACTATGGTAAAATTGAATGTAAAGGACTTCTGTACCAGCAGCAATACAATGACCCAGGACAATTCTGAGGGATTTATGGTAAAGATGCTACCCACATTCAGAGGAAGGACTGCAGGAGAGGAAACACATGAGAAAAACAACTGCTTGAACGCATGGGTCGGGGTGGACATGATTGAGGGTGTGGACTCGAAACTACCACACCAATGCAAGTATCAACAATTTGGAAATAAGTCTTGATCAATGACACATGTTAAAACCAGTAGAAATGTGCATCAGCCATGGGAGGGGGGATAGCAGGGGGTGAAGGAGAAAATAGAAGCATGAATCATGTAACCATGTTAAAAATGAATATTAATAAATGTTTTAAAAAAGTTTTAAAAAAGTGTATAGAGAAAGTAAAGGCAGAAAGGCCTGGGTTTCAGGCCACCTCTCTTTGGCTATATTATCTTGGGTAAATCACTTAAATTTTCAGTGTTTTAGGCAATGTTCTAAGACTATAAACCCCAGAGAATGTCTCAACCTGCACTGTTAGAGAGTTTTCTTAACAGGGAGTTCTTTATATTAATGAAATGACAGGTCCAGTCCTTTCTTAAATACTAAGGGTTTATATAAGATAGTATTCCTTGTTTTTATTATTTTATTCATTACTGAAGATACTTAACCATTTTGATGAGGATAATACTACTGCTAGCTAATTATATTGCGTTTTAAGGTTTACAAAGAATTTTAAAAATATTATTTTATTGATTCTCACAAGAACCCTAGGATCTAGATGGTATTGTTGTTCCTTTTATATAAGGAGCAAACTAAGGCAGACAGCAATTAAGTGACTTACCCAGAGTCACACAACTTGTATGTGGTAAGTATTTGAGGCTTGATTTGAGCTTAGATCTTCCTAACTCCAGCTCTATTGCTCTAACCATCATACATCGAACCTAGATGTTCCCCAATCTTCTTCCCCAGTCATAACTGATTTCATTCATTGGTCTCCTATATACCATAAGGGACCCTGATTGAAGCCTTATGTCATCTTGATCCATTGACAGTATCTGAAAAACCTCCCTTAGTCCCCTTTGCATGCTTAAACCCATCTGAAACATTCCCTCCTGCCATACAGTGACTCTTCTTCCTCTTCTTCTTCTTCTTCTTCTTCTTCTTCTTCTTCTTCTTCT
>NC_058134.1:269178395-269195617 GCF_016433145.1 Gracilinanus agilis | reverse complement strand
ACTGGTTCTCTTGTTCCTCATGATTTATGTGACTTGTATAAAATGTCTTTGATTTGTATTTATCTGTGCATACAATCCAGTGGGGTTTCTCGGTGGACAGCACAAGTCAGGAAGTTCTGATTTCAAATATGACTTCAGACAATCACCAGCTTTGTGACCCTGGATAAGTCACTTAACCCTGTTTGTCTCCATTTCCTCATCTGGAATGATAATCATCCTCATCATAAAATGAGCTGGAGAAGGAAACAGAACACCATTCTAATATCTTTGTCAAGAAAACCCCATTGACAGCATGTGAATTAGATTCAAGTGAGTTAGAACTGCTGCCTTACTCTCTCTTCCAGTCATCCAAATCCAATGGTAAGACAAAAGTTGGGGCAACTGGTGATTGCTACGGGTGCAAGGGATGACCTTGGCATCTTCAATGATTGACCAAGCTCTAAGCACTCCAGAGCCCCTATTTTAGCCACATTCATGGCTACTGGAACAAATTGTTCTCATTTGTCCGTTCCACCTCAGGAAGTTTTAACATGCTTGGACTAGACATCCCCCTAACTCACCAATGGCTCTGAGGATTGTTGGTTATCCTCAACCTGGTTTAGCCCCTCTGTCAAGATGATTTGACCAAATGTGGCCTCTGCACATGCTATACCTTCTTAAAGTCAGAGATGTGAATTGGGCGAGAGGTAGCTACTGAAGGTGGAAGAGCAGCCCTGAAAAGGGCTCAGCCAGCCTTCACACCAGAGGTGCTAGCCCTCCCTGGCACAGTGGGGTTAAGGAGTATACATGGATGCTTGCAGTGAGAGCCAATCAGAAGTGAAATGCCCCAGACCGAATACAATCATAAGTCATTGAAGTCTAACCTGGCAGACCTATCAGCTTAAGGAATGAGCTGCTGGGATAGAATTGCCTGTCTTCCTGAATGTGCCTGCCTTGTGGTACTGCTGGAACCTGGTGAACCTCTCCATGCTCCACTCTGCCCTCCTCCTCCCTGCCCCCTTTTCTCCCATCTCATTACTGCCTGGAGAACCAACATCGCTTGCCCTTCATTTCCTGCTTCGTAATTTAAGCCTGATGTGATGTTTGTACTTTTATAATGAATTTTGCTTCAGATAAAGCCAAGCAGACTTTTATTGCATTCTCAGTGACTGTTTGCTATAGAGGATTGGGTAAAAGGGAGAAATACAGTAGCTAATGGAGAAGTTTTTTCTGAGTTTACTTTTTTCCACTAGTCTAGAGATGTGCTTAGATTTGAAAGGAAATTTGAGCTAAAGCAGATTCACCAGCAAGACTAAGAGGAAAAAAAATAATGGTCATGGCTTAATCCTATCAGGAGGAGAAGAAAAAGTAAATCTTTCCCTTAAAAGAAGTCCAATAGGCAAGTCACTTACTGCCATTGCTTAGCCCTTACCACTCCTCTGCCTTAGAACCAATACACAGTACTGATTCTAAGATGGAAGGGAAGGGTTTTTAATTTTTTAAAAAAAAAGTCCAATAGGACCTGGATCAGACCTGGTTCATATATTTGCATCAGCTCTATATTTAAGAAGAAACAGAAATATATATTTATATATGTGTATCTATATATATATATATATATATATATATATATATATAATCATCAGCTCTGTGTTTCAGAAGAAACAGAAAATGATTGATTACAAAAACAATATTTTGTATGTTATACTTTTGCCATTTACGCCAACCAGGTACTTGAACCAAGACCCTCTTCATAATGAATAAGATGTTATAGCAGCAGTTCTTAATCTTTGCTTGTGGCATGGACCCTTTGGCTTTCTGGAGAAACTTATGGATCCCTTCTCAGAATCATGTTCTCAAATGTATAAAATAAAATATGGAAGATTAAAAAGGAAATCGAAGGTTGGTGAAAATAAAGATGCAATTGTTTTCCTACCTAAAGCCACAGACCCCCTGAAATTTATCTGCTGACCCCTTAGCCATCTGGGCACTCAAGTCAAGAAACTCTATGTTAGAGTAAAAATGTTTGCTAGCAGAATGAAAACAGAAACCCCAAATGTCATGACTGTGTAGGGGGATCTGATTCAGGCCTAGGCTAATCGGTGAAATAACTGGCCATTGCTCCCTCTTGAAGTTCTTTGGTTTTTCTGTTCCCTGGTCTCTTTAACTTGCATGAAAAAAATTCTTTTAAAGTTTTTTCTACTCCCATTATCCCCATTGTGGTCCATGAAAATCCAAGAGTCAGAGAGAGAATTTGGATGGAGGTTCTGAACATTGCCCTGCTATATTGCCAATAACAAGGTTTCTGCCCTTCCTTCACAGCCTAAGAAACATTTTGGACAGCACAGCAACTGATTTATTTCCTGTTTGTTTCAGTGGTCTAACCTGGTCCCCAAAGCAATATAGCAACCAGAGATAAAATGATTCTCTGGACTGGATTCCATCCTTAGCTGAATTTAGATGGGTGAAAGGACAACATGAGAAGGCAGAGGTGATTGCAGGTCATGCTCTGGTTGGGCTGAAGGTCAGCAACTTCATTAATTATTGAATGACTGTCTCTTCACTTCTAGCATTTCTCCTCAAGCATTAACACGTAGGCAAGCAAGCCTTCTCTGTGCATACTTGTCAGCAAGCTGAGTGGCCTTATAATTGTTAAAAGATCATCACATCAATAACTTGAACTTGAAATGACACCTATTCTAACTTTAAAGACAATATGACCTTGCAGGAAAATAACTGAATTTGTAGTTATAGAATTATTGTTCTGAAGTGGGAAGAGATTTCATAGGCAATCTATTCCAACCCCTCATTTTACAGCAGAAGAAACTGGGTTTCAAGGAGGTTAAATGATTTGTCCAAAATCACACAGGTCATATCGAAGGAAGAATTTGAACTCAGGATCTCTGAGCCTAAACCCAGTCTTTTTTCCACCGTATCCCAAGTTTGAGGTTCTAGACTTAAATTTAAATTCTGCAACTTTCTATCTATGTGACCTTGAGTAATACACATCCCATCTCAGAACCTCAACTTCCTCATATGTTAATGAGGGATTGTATGTTGTGACTTTTAATGTCCCTTCTGACCCTAAGATTCTATGATCTTTTTTTGCAACAGAGGTTGAATAGGGCATGCACCCAAGTTACTCTTCCCACTTACAGAATATCACATGTGTGTGATTCAGGGCTGAGGGTGGTCTAAGCATTTGGAAGATGCTGAAATTCCTGCCTCTTTCCAGATACCCAGGTGCTGAGTCACACACATATGGTCAGTTGAAAGTGGGAAGAACAGTTCTGTGCTTTTCCTGTTCCACCCCCTTTGCTATCAATGATAAACAGATAAAGAGGGTGATGTTTCCACAGACCACCACAAGTTACTATATTACCAATAGAGAAAATAAATATTCAATCCTACAATAAAGGAACAGATACTATTGTTTCCATTACGATAATGTAAATAATAATTAAGCACCTAATTATCTAGCACCTAAATATCACTATGATGATAGGCTGGTCAATGGGAACCCAGTCCTTAGACCATGTGTAATTCTATCCAGAGAATGTGCAATATTCTCTATCAACTATGTAAAAATAATAGAGTGAATTGATTATTGATTATAAACTGATTGCTTGTTGTGCTTACAAAGTATCTTCAGTTTATATAATTGAAGTAAAACTCATAAGTGAACTTCTCTCCAGGGCCAGGCACAAGGACTCTGAGGAGACTCTTGTTATATAAAAACAAACTACTTATTGAGACTATAAGGATTTTAAAAAATTTTCTAACTCTAAGGTATTATAACTGCCCCCCAAATAAAACTCCCTGGTTCTGCAAGGAACCAGTTCTTCTGTTTCCACAGGCTACACTGATCCTTCCTGATCTGACTTACCCAAATTTTCCCTATTCTACAATCAAACTAATACCATTATCCTTATACAAAGTATATAATTCTTAACTTTGTCTCCAAATAATAAAAATAACAGAGACTAGCTGGCTGAGCCTCAACAAGAAGCAAGTTAGGACTCTGAGCTTTAGCAGACTCAGAGTCCAAACCAAAGATCAGGTCTTTTTTTTTTTTTGGTCTTCTCAGATATTAAAAACAATTTATGAAACAGTAACAGATAGTCACTAGTGTTACTTTCCCAAGTTGGAAAAGGAAAATCACTTAGCTCCTTCAGGTTTTTCCCTCCTTTCCTTTTACCTCAGACAGTAAGGAGAGAGAAAAAAGAAGATGTCACCTTTTCCCAACTCTAGGAGAGAGTGATTCACTGTTCCCCACTCAGAGTAACTGCCACACCCAAAGACTAATAGTCTCAGAAAAACTGTTACCCCTCCCCATGCACTATTAACATTTGAAAAGGACACTCAGTCTCAGATCTGTTTAAAACTCCAATTCTTTCTCATGCCAGCTTCTCTACTTTTTTATCACTAAACTAGTATAACAAGACTTAATTTCTAATATATCCTTATAACTGCCAATCTAACTGAGGAATTTTGGAGATCCAGTTTCTGGACGTGATTGAGTGAAGACCTGAGAGTAGCAATAAGATGATGAAAAGTCTTCTGGTTGCTAAAAAACAGCTTGAGCCAGCACTGAGTGTGCATACAAAAAAATGAGAGGAAATATTTTCTTTCCTGGCCATTCTGAAGTAAGTGGGATTTCTATGGACTGCCAAGTAGGGGAGTTTTCCATGAGAACATTATACCTCTAGTTTTTTTGCCTCTTTTGTCCTAGATAGGTTGTGGGTTCCTCTTCCCTGGAGAAGGCCAAGCAGAGGGTGACAGGCCCCTTTGTCAGGGATAATATAGTGGGATTTTCTTTTGCATATGATTTGCTTTAGGTGATTGCCAAGATTATCTCTTTCAACTCTGAAATTCGGTGGTTCTCTGGCACAGTGATCTCCTGGCTGGTATCCAGTGACTAAGGTTTCACAAAAGCTGATTGGTGCCTGAAAGTCAGGGGGATGTACTCTTGGGAAGAACTGCCCCCTCTGCAGGTAATGGTGGCTATCGCTATATGCCTCTCTCTTTGGGGGACTTCTTCCTTTGGTACTTTCTTTCCCTTACATTTCTAGAAATGGGAAAGAGAACATTTCTCCTTCTTCATACTCAGCAGCAGGGGTGTAAGGGAGTGTTCAGGGAGGACTATCACTTTTGGTCTAAGGGTTTCCCAAGTCTTTCCTAGGGCTATTCTTCTACCTTTGGTGTCCACCTTTCACCCAACTCTCACCTATGGCTCCAAGAAGCTGTAGCTCACACAGTGGCCACATCTCAGTAAAACTGTCCCCAGACAGGTTAAATCAGCTTGAGGATAACCAATAGGTCTCAAACCCATTGGCAAATCAGGGGGATGTCTACCCCAAGCATGTGAAACCTTTGCCTGGTACAATGAGAAGATGAAAAAAATTTGTTACAATAGTTTTGAAAGTGGCTAAAGTAGGCACGATGGAGCACTTAGAACTTTTGCTTTGCCCCTGGACTTAAACGACGCTTAAAGAGAAAGTGAGATATTGATGACTGTGTAACTCACTTCATTTAATCCAATTCACACACAAGTCAAGACATTACCCCATAATGTCATAGGTTTTCTTCAAAACAAAAGCAGCAGCAATGGCAACAAAAACACATAGCAACCTGATTGTCCTTGGCTGTCCCCAGTGCCTTGAACTCTTTCCCTCATCCACTCAGATTAGACTTTCCTGGTTTCCTTTAAGTCACAACTAAAATCCTAAATTCTACAGGAAGCCCCCAACCCCTTTTAATTACAGTGCCTTCTTTCTCTTATTTCCTATTTGGCATGTTTGTCTTTGTATATATTTGTTTGTGTGTTGTCTCTCTCATTAGATTGTATGTGGACAGGGATTCTCTTCTGCCTCTTTTTGAATCCCCAGCATTTAATACAACGTTTGGCACATGACAGACACTTAAATGTTTATTGATGAATGAAATTGTAGCTCAAATCCTAGACTACACTCTCCTTAGTTTTTATTTTCTGAGGATACATCATTGATTCTGGGAAATATACTTCTAAAAAAAACCCTTACCTTCCATCTTAGAATCACTACTGTGTATTGGTTCCAAAGTAGAATACCAGTAAAAGTTAGGTGATGGGAGTTAAGTGACTTACCGAGAGTCCTATAGCTGGGAAATATGTGAGGACAGATTCAAACCCAGGACCTCCTATCTCTAGGGCTGACTCTCAATCCACTGAGTCATTTAGATGCCCTCAAAAGATACTTTTCCATAATCCCCAGGTTTTAACTTCCAAATCTAGTATTTTCTCAAGACTCATCCTTTTTGAGTTCTCAGCAGAATTTGGCACTGTTGACCACTTTCTCTTCATAATGCTCATTCCTACTTGGGCCCTTGGGTTCTATTCTCTCTTGATTCTACTTCTTGTCTGATTGAGCCTTCCAAGCCTTCTTTACTTGATGATCACCCTACTGTCCACTAACTGTGACTGCTCCCTAAAATTCTTCCCTAAGCTCTCTTTTCTTTTTTCCTTTCAATCTCTCACTTGGTGATTTCTTGCCTCCAAACCCAAACTGGCTTTTCCCCATGCCTCGCAATCCTTACCTCTTAGAATCCTTTCGCCTTCCTTTACTATTCAGCCCAAATGCTTCCTTCTCCAGGAAGTCTTGCTCAGGGTCATAAAGCTAGTTAGTGACAGAGGCAGGAATGAAATACAAATTTTCTTGGTCTAAGACCAATGCTGTTCCTACTAGGTATTGCAGTGGATAGACTCTTGGACTTGGATTCAGAAAGAACTGAATTCAAATACAGCCTCAGACTTATTAATTAAGCAACTCTCTGTAGGTCACTTAACTTCTTTCAATCCCAGTTTCCACTTCAGTAAAATGGGGATACTACCTTACAAGGTGACTATAAGGTTCCATTGAGATATACAGTTATCCCTTCTACAGCACAGCTTTCAATATATCATGGGTTGGCATAGGAAATTAAATGGAAATTTGGAGAGGGGGGAGTTTTGCAGAAATTGCAGATGGCACATAAAGGCCAGTAGATAACAATGAAAAAGTGTAGAAACTCAGAAATGCATACTAAACCCAAAAGCTACAATAAGATACTTTGAATACGTCATAAAAGAATAGACACAGTTTAGACTTCTCTATTATGGAGGGAGGGTCCCAAATTTTTACATGGATTTTTCCAGAAGGCAGGGCACCACATCCCTAACCCCTCCTCAATATGGAAGGGAATAAGTGTTCCCTTTCAATTTCATTTTGCAAGCCTTATCATGCTATACACGTTAGCTATTATATGATTGTTATTATAATTATTAGGCCATGCTTGCTTTCAGTGCACAGAGAATAAGACACTTAGAGAGATATGATGTTTAGATAAGGTACAATCCTTTCCTCCAAGGGATTGACTGTCTAATAAGAGGATAGCACCAATACTGATAACCACCGTTCACTACAGTATGTAATATGTGTATTGGAGAGTTATAAAACAAAATGTTAGATGATGTTCAAGGGAGGAAGTTGTTAGGAGGCATCGTGGAAGACTTCCTGAAGGAGGTGGTATTTGAGTTGGGGTTAAAGAATGGTCAGGATTCTATAGGCAAAGAAGAGAAGGCAAAATATTCTGAGGATAGGGGACTATAAGAGCAAAAGCTAGAGCATGAGAATGTGATCCTTTGCAGAGGGTAAAGAATAATCCAATTTGACTCAAGCATGGAATGAATAAATGGAAGAATATCAGATATGGCTAGAATAATACCATTGCAGTAGTAGGCTTTAGAGATCCTTAAATGTCAAGTAGAACAGTTGAAACTATACTCAATGGGCATGAGGTATTCAATGAAAAGTTTTTCATAAAAGAGTGATTTAACCAGAAATATGGAGAAGGATAATTCTGATAGCTATACAACAGAGAGACTTAAAAGACCACAGAGAATAAGAGTATGAGAGGAAGAAAAGAATTATTAAGACACTGTTGGAATATTAAAGGCAAGTTATAATTAGGGCAGGTATTAACATGGAAGCAGTAGGAACAGAAAAATAAGAGTATCGGAATTGGGGCAACATATTTATGACATGTTGGATATTAGAAGTGAGAGAGATGGTCAAGAAAACAAAAAGCAAATAAAAGACCTGGCAAATAGTGGCACCATAGAGAGATTGAAACAAGTTGGTTAGCTCCATGTTCTCCCTTCCCACTTTGGCATTTTTTTTCACATTTATTAGAATAAAATTTAAAATATCCATACAGTGAGGCAGCAGATAGGTGATTCAGTAGTTTGAGAGGTAGGTCTAGAGAGGAGAAATCTGGGTTCAAATCTGGCCTTACCCTTCATTGACCAGCCCTTACCAACTTGTTTCAATCTCTCTATGGTGCCACTATTTGCCAGGTCTTTTATTTGCTTCTTGTTTTCTTGACCATCTCTCTCACTTCTAGCTTTGAACTAATGGTTCTAAAACAGAAGGTAAAGTTTTTTTAAATTTAATTCTATAAAATGAGAATAACTTTTTTTCTGGGAAAAACAAATGAGAAAAGAGGAGGAGGAGGAAAAGGAGAAAGAAGAAGGAGGACGAGAAAGAGAAAGAGGGAAGGAGGTTCTCTTGACTCAAGGCTTATTATCCAAAGATTGAAGTTGGAGGTTACTTCCATTTTTGGCCCTTTATCATTCATATTTAGTAAGCATCACTCCTCATCTGGGCATCCTGGTTATATCCATAGAAATCTTGTGCAGAATATCAGAGAGAAAACAACTGGCAGGGAAGGTTTTAGAGCAAGCCAAACAGAGATGTGGTAAAGTTTGGGCTAGAGCAGCAGCATGATACATTGGGCAGGGACCTGGAATTATTATTAAAGGACATAGGTTTGAATTATGGTTCTGAAGCTTTCTTCCTATGTGACCTTGAGCAAGTCACTTAAACTATCTGCGTTTCAGTGTACTCATCTGTAAAATGAGAAGGTTGGATTAGATGCCCTCTGAGGTCCCTTCTAGCTCTAAATTTATGACCCCATGATCCTGTGAAACTGTACCCATGGCAAAGCTCACAGTTTGATCAAAACAATTCATGGATGACTTAGGGTAAACTTAGAAGTGTGCAACCACCCACTCATTTTCCAATAAAGGCAGCTAGCATCCAGGGACAGAGGAACATACAGGAACTAACAAGTGCTTTGTTAAATCTCTTTAATGAGAGGCTTTTAAAGGAGTGGGATCAAATCAGCTGACCTGATTCACTGCCAAGGAAATAAATGGAGAATACTTGATACTTTCAAGGCGGCCATGAAGGCAGAGCTTCAGGAAAACCAATATCTTCTCCTAATTTTGCAAGGCTGTGAGATTCACTGCTTCGGGACAGCAAGTTTATTTTTCATTCAACTCTGAAAAGGACTTCCTTTTGAATTTTTTAAAGCCACCTCTTACATGATAGAGCTCTATGCTTGGAATCAGGAAAACTCATCTTCCTAAATTCAAATCTGGCCTCAGGAACTTACTAACTGAATAACCCTGGGCAAGTCTCTTAACACTGTTTGCCTCAGTTTCCTCATCTGTAAAATGAGCTAGAGAAGGAAATGGCAAACTACTCCAATATCTTTGCCAAGAAAACCCCAAACAGGCTCACAAAAAGTTGAACATGATTGAAATAATTAAACAAAAAAGTATGAATAGGCTGGATACTTTTAGAATGATGCATGTTGATCATACTCAAGTTCCCAAAATGGATTTATTTCTTATAGTATAATTTCAGGGGGCACCTGAGTGGCTCAGTGGATTGAGAGCCAGACCAAGATGTTGGAGACCCTGGGTTCAAATTTGACCTCAGATACTACCTGCCTATATGACCCTGGGCAAGTCACTTAACCCCCATTGTCCAGCCCTTACCATTCTTCTGCCATACACATTATTGATTCTGAGATGGAAGGTAAGGGTTGGGTTTTTTAAGTCTAATTTCAATCATTGTTCAACTGGTTGGTCCATTGAATAACAGATGTATCTGAGTTATAGAACAATGACATTTAAGATAAAAAGTAAGTTCCAAATGATCCTGGAAGAGATTCAGTACAGATCTCTGAAGAGTCTAAAACTACAATAAATATAAGATTTCGTTGATATACTGAATGGAGAGATAGTCAAAGCCTCTTTGTATATGCATGGCTAGAAAAATACCCTGAAATATCTACTTCTCATAAATTTAACCTAATTTTTTATCAAGCAATCAATACTTATTAAAATTCTTCTATGCCTGAGACCCTGGTTTGAATCTTCTATAGGTCGGAAAGGCAACTTAAGTGTGTGTGTGTGTGTGTGTGTGTGTGTGTGTGTGTGTGTGTGTGCATGTGTGTAAAAGTGATGGTCACTTAGCCTAGGCACTTACAAAAAGTAGAAACATAATTGTTTATGCTTACAAAAGATATGTAGGAAATAAATAAAATTCAATTAAAGAGGCCACTAGATAGGACACTGGGTAGAGAGTTCTTTAATCCTGCCTCATGATTAATAGTAGTGGACTCTGAGTGAATCACCAAATTTCTGTTCCTTAGATTCTTCATCTAAATGAAGGATAGTGTGAATAATAAGAGATTCTATCTCCCATGATTGCTTTGAGGAACAAATGAAATAATATATGTAAAGTACTTTGCAAACCTTGAAGTGCTGCATACATTCTTGCTATTATTATTATTACATAAAATTAGCAGAATAATTGTTCCCTTCCTTTTCCTGGACCTTTTCTCGCTTTAAAAAATGTTTTGATGGTGCTTTTAAAAAATGCCGCATTAGGGGGCAGCTGGGTAGCTCAGTGGAGTGAGAGTCAGGCCTAGAGACAGGAGGTCCTAGGTTCAAACCCGGCCTCAGCCACTTCCCAGCTGTGTGACCCTGGGCAAGTCACTTGACCCCTATTGCCCACCCTTACCACTCTTCCACCTATGAGACAATACACCAAAGTACAAGGGTTTAAAAAAAATGATGCATTACAAAGAATTAGAGATTGAAGGGATATCCAGCAATTGGGAAAAGAATGAACAAATTGTGGTATATATTGTTGAAGAAATAACGATTGTGTTATAAGAAATAATGAGCAAGATTTCAAAAAGAACTGGAAAGACCTACATGAACTGATGCAGAATGAAATAAGCAGAAACAGGAGAACATATTGTACGATGATCAACTGTGATAGACTTAGCTACTCTCAGCAATACAGTAATATAGGACAATTCTAAAAGACTTACAACAAAGGATGCTATCCACCTCCAGAGAAAGAACTGTTGGAGTCAGATACAGATCAAAGAACAACATCTTTCATGCTAATTTATTTACTCTTTTATTTTGGAGTTTTGATTTTATATGACTTTTCTTCTACAACAATGACCAATATGAAAGCACGTTTTGGCTGATAATACATTTATAACCCAGAAAAAAAATTGTAAACACCTAAAAAAAATGCTGTAATAAATTTCCCCAACCCCATAAGGAAAACAAATTCAGCAAAATCAACCAACATATCTACAATATGGCATGTAACATTCTACACCAGTTTTACCACCTTTCTTATTAGTAAAATGAAGTGTGTTTCATCTCTGTACTCCTCACTACTGATTTTTTTTTAAAAATTGGACAAAAGAAAGAGACAAGTACTACAGTCATTTCTCCTTTTATATCAAGACATCATCCATGATGTCACTGGTCTCTTCAAAAAGGACAACAAAACCTCTTTTTATTCATAAACCCTCAAATGTTTGGTTCTAAATTGTAAAGACACTTTTGAGAGAGGCACAGATCACATGTCTCATTGTCTTTATCTGTCAGAATCATTAGTGATAATACTTCCAATTTATATAATGTCTCTCTTTTTGGAATTTAAAGCAATTCTCCAAGGATCTCTCATTTTACCCATCCCCATCATGGACTCAGATCACAGGATCTTCACAATTTAGCAGTGTTTTCATGAACTTTGGTGATAGGAAGAAGGAAAAAAAGCCCACTGCAGCTCAGAGCCCCCAAACTGAAGGCATCCAGTAACTTTAGCTTCCAGTAGTGGATTATAGGCATGCATCCCCCAAACTCTGCTTCAAGAGATGAATTCTTGACCAAATGAGGGAGACAGGAAATTACAAAAGATAAAAGAGATAATTTTGATTACATGAACTTGAAAAGCTTTTGTACAAGTAAAATTAATGCACCTAAGATAATGGAAGTAGTCTAATGGGGGAAAAAATCTTTGCACCATATTTCTCAGATAGGAATTTTGTATCCAGAATATATAGACAACTAATGGAAGTATATAAGACCAAAAGGCATTTTCCAAGAGATAAGGGATCAGAGGATATGAACAAACAGTTTTCAAAAGAAAAATTACAAAAAAGTTAAAAGTATATGAAAAAATCTCTGATCCTCTGAATCACAAATTATAAGGGAAATGAAAATCTAAACAAGCCTAACATTGACTTGCACCCATAAAATCAGCAAAAATGACAAAAGTCATTGTTGGAAAAATCATGGAAATACATGCATTATTGGTAAAGTTACAAATTATTACAATCATTTGAGAAAGCAATTTGGAATTAGATAAATGAGGCTAAAATGTCCATATCCTTTGACATAAAAGATTCTATTGTTAGGTACATACTTCAAAGAGGTCATTGACAAAAAGAAAATCTCCATACATACCATAATATTTATAGCGGCATTTTTTTTGTATTAACAAAGAACTGGGAGTGAAATCGATATTCATTATTGGGGGAATTGCTAAACAAACTGTCCTACATGAATGTGACAAGAAAGAACTAATGATGGGGGAAGAGAGGTGGCTCAGTGGATTAAGAGCCAGGTCTAGAGAGGTGAGGTCCTGGGTTCAAATTTGATCTCAGTCATGTCCTAGCTAAGTGACCTTGGGCAAGTCACTTAAGCCACATTACCTAGCCCTTATTGCTCTTCTGCCTTGGAATCCATACACAGTATTGGTAGGATGAAAGGTAAGGGTTAAAAAAAAGAAACAATAAACAGTCATTTCTTAATTGAAAAATGCAAGGTTGAAATTTAAGAATTGAGAACCATGGAAATACTTAGGTGAATCAATGCAAAATGAAGTACTTAGAGCTAATAAACAATAGACACAAAGACTACAACTATAATAACTTACATGGGAGAAAAAGAGTCATACACACTCCAAATCAAAAGTAAACATTGCAAAGTTATCTAGAACAAGCATGGTCCCAAAGAAGAGATATGAGAAGACACTTCCCTCCACTCCTTCGAGGACATGAGGAAAGTGGCTTTCACAGGCATGGAATGTTGCCTATAGTGTCAGATTTTTTTGGATGGAGTGATTGATTTTGATGATTCTTTTCTTCTTTTGAAAATCTTTATTATAAAGTATGGTTCTTTGAGAACAGGAGAAGAAGGAATACAAGGGAATCTTTAGGTGATATAAAATCAAAAGAAATCATTAAAAATTTATTTTTAAAAATCAGTTACCCAGGGGGCAGCTGGGTAGCTCAGTGGAGTGAGAGTCAGGCCTAGAGACAGGAGGTCCTAGGTTCAAACCTGGCCTCAGCCACTTCCCAGCTGTGTGACCCTGGGCAAGTCACTTGACCCCCATTGCCCACCCTTGCCAATTTTCCACCTATGAGACAATACACCGAAGTACAAGGGTTTAAAAAAAATCAGTTACCCTATAAAAATTTAATTTCACCTAATAAAGCCCTCTTGGGGCCAATCGTGTTTACAAAAAATGCCTCTCTTTTACTCTTTCCTAAATCTCATTTCAGGAAACTGTGCCTAATAGCAATGATCAAAAATGAACACCTCTGAGTAGTCAATGAAGATTTCTCCACACACAAAAATCTGTTCCCACTCCTACCCCCTAAAAAAAGAGAGAAAAGGAAAGGATAATGAGGTATTGTGTACTAAGAGGTTTAATAGAAGCTGAGCAGCTAAACAAGGGCCTCTGGGTCTCCTTGATAACAGAGTGCAGCAGAGGCTTCCCTTGGGGCTACTGAAGAGCCAACTCACCCAGGTCTGTTATTTCTGAAGAGTTCAGTTTGAAGAGGGAGGAAGGATGTATCTGATGAAGCTCTTGGGGCAGACGAGAGAATCTCAGGTGTGAAAGGAGAACTTGAAGGACTTCTGGGAACGAGAGAAGAGGGAAGAATGTGAACTTCCTTGATTCAGTAAGGTGAGAGTGAGTGGAGGAGAAAGAATAATTAGGAAAGTTCTGTAGCCAAGGAGTCAAGATGGACTTGAGCTATCCCTGGGCAATAAGTTCATTTCCTATAGTTTCTTTTAAACCCTCACCTTCCATCTTAGAATCAATACTGTGTATTGGATACAAGGCAGAAGACCAGTAAGGGGTAGGCAGTGGAGGTTAAGTGACATGTCCAGGGTCACACGGTTAGGAAATGTCTAAGACCAGGCATTCTCTATAATTTTTAGCCAAAGCTATGTAGGTTCAGCAAAGTAGGTTAGATGAATGCTGGTATCCTCTTCTACAAAGCAATGGTCATTAGTGTCCCAATTTTGCCACAACCCCTCCAACATTTATTATTTTCCTTTACTGTCATATTGGCCAATGTGCTAGGTATGAAGTGGTACCTCAGTATTGTTTTGATCTGAATTTCTCTAATTATGAGAGATTTAGGACACTTTTTCATGTATTTATGGATAGTTTTGGTTTCTTTATCTGAAAACTACCTATTCATGTCCCTTGACCATTTGTCAATTGGGGAATGGCTTGATTTCTTGAACACAGATTCTGAACCGAGCACCCCCCCCCCTCCTTTTTTCTCCTTTTTCTCTTGTAACTTGGCCATGAAACAGCAGAGCTAGGGGCCTGATTTCCTTATGCCACAACCTCCAGAGTGTGTGATAAAGTAAGGGGAAGTGTAACAGGCACTTTCAGTATTACAGAGGCTTTTAATATCCCCTTTTCTATTCCTATTCTTATTTTTATCCACTCATACTATATTCTATGTAGAATATATTACATATAATACAATGTATTCTATACACAGTTATTTCTATAACCAGATCAGTCTCTTGCTACAAATCACACAGTTACAACTTTTCAAACTCTTATAGAGGAATCCTTGTAAGTATTTAAAAACTTCTTAATTAAATTTCTTCGTACAGAATTGAGATTTTGCATGGTGGAAAAGCAGTTCTGAAAAGGATAGATCTCCACACCTCATCTTCTCTATGATGGCAAATCATAGGATGCAGTGACCTATCTTTCTATTTTCTGACTCATGGATCCCTCATACCCTGTAGCCAGGCCACATACACAAAAAAAGTAAGTTATTCACTGTAAAATATACTACAGAGAAGCTGTGGCAAGCCAGGCACACTGATGCATTTTTAGTGGAGTTGCAAATTAGTATAATCATTCTCAAAAGCAATTTAGAATTATGAAATGAGGTGGCTAAAAAGTTTATACTCTTTGACTCAAAGATTCCATTGCTAGACATGTACCCCCAGGATGTCATTGACAAAAATAAAGGCTCCCAAATGTGTATAGCTCCATTTTTCTTTTTGTGTCAGTAAAGAATTGGAAACAAAGCCAGTTCCCTTTGATAAGAGAATGGATAAACATATATTTATATATATAATATATAACAAATAATAAAAATATATAATAAATATTATATGTGTAAATATAATAAATATTAATAAGTTGTGAGGAATGACAAACATGATGAAAAAGAAAAGTATGAAAAGATAAACATAAACTGATACAAAGAGAAATAAGAAGAGTCAGGCAAACAATATCGTAATTATTATAAACACTATAAATAAAAATGACAATAACTACAAAACAATAAAAAAGAAGATTGAAAAATGAAAAAAAAGTTTGTTCCAAAAGAAGAGGTATGAGAAGATATATTCTGATTCTTTTGAAGATTTGGAGGGAAAGGGAAGTTTAAAGGAATACAACATTGTGTGTATTTTCTGATTTTCAAAAAATCCATTGATTAGTTTGACTACATTTTTCATCTTCATTCTAAAATAAATGATTTGTTATCCAGGATGATTTTTTGGGTGGGGAGTACAGAGATGAATACAGGATGAAATGGGCAATATGAAAGCAAAAGATATTGTAAAAGAAAATGGTGGATTCATTCTATCCCATTGACATATATCCCAGAATTCTAATACTTCTATTAAGCATTCCAAATCCTTCTGAAATTATTTTTTAAAAACATTATTTTATCTAATGATACATAAAAAACCCCAATGTTAATTTGAATAGACAACAGACCTTTGGTTTATTGGAAGGTAAAGGTTTTTGTTTTTTTTTTTTTTAATTCTTACCTTCTGCCTTAGTATTCATTCTAAGATTGAAGAATGATAAAGGCGAGGCAACTGAGGTTAAGTGACTTGAGGCCAGGTCCTTCTGAGTCCAGCTTTGGTGCTGATGGAGTTTATTTTTCATAAATCGTTGACCTCTTTGAAAAATGAAATTCTGTATTGTCCAATTTCTGACATATGGAGCAAGTCTGTTCTTTGAGCCAATCAGCTGAGAGATTATGTGCTGTACATGGAGCAACTGTCTCTCTCCTCTTCCCTATCCATGTGTCAACTGGAACAAGAGCAGCTGTGCCATTAATCACTGGTAGAATACAAGGAAAGGCTTTGTACAGAGACAGTGACATAAAATAAACATCCCCCTCCACTCATACACTTCAAAAATACAATTTTTTTTTGCTTTGGTTTTTGATGTTCATGTTGATAAATGTCTTTAAATTACTTACAGTTTGTTCCAGCAGTGGGAGACCATTATCCCATGACAACATTCTATTTCAGGGATATAATCCCTAAATTTCATTGTTTTTATGTTTCAGAACAATTGTGAACTTTGAAAGAATCTCACAAACGGATGCGCCGTTTCTCATGCACACTCACAGTGGCAGCTCTCCGGTAGCCTTCTTTGTGAATCTTATACTCTTTAACTCTTCATCAGAATTTAATTAGGAGGCGCTCAGAGTGAAAATAATCGTGACCAGTGCTATTGTCCAAACTGAGAAATACCAGCAAAAGAGTAAAAAAAGGACTACCTTAAGGAGTTTCTGAATTAAGAGTAACAGAAAAGGGGGCAACTAGATGGCACATTGGAGAGAGTGCCAGGTCTGAAGTCAGAAGGACCTGAGTTCAAATTTGGCTTCAGATACTTTCTAGCTGTTTGACCCTGGTCAAGTCACTTAACCCTGATTGCCTAGCCCTTGCTCTTCTGTCTTAGAGTTGTTACTAAGACAGAAAGCAAAAAAAAAAAAAA
>NC_058134.1:269123107-269170137 GCF_016433145.1 Gracilinanus agilis | reverse complement strand
ATTATTTGATATGATAAGCAAAGAAGGAGTCCTACCAAATTCCTTTTATGACACAAATATGGTACTGATTCCAAAGCCAGGTAGATCAAAAACAGAGAAAGAAAACTACAGACCAATCTCCCTAATGAACATAGATGCAAAAATCTTAAATAGAATACTAGCAAAGAGACTCCAGCAAGTAATTAAGAAGATCATCCACCATGATCAGGTGGGATTTATACCAGGAATGCAAGGTTGGTTCAACATTAGGAAAACCATCCACATAATTGACCATATCAACAGTCTAACAAACAAAAATCACATGATTATCTCAATAGATGCTGAAACAGCCTTTGACAAAATACAGCATCCATTCCTATTGAAAACACTGAAAAGTATAGGAATAGAAGGACCTTTCCTAAAAATAATAAACAGTATATACCTAAAACCATCAACAAACATCATATGCAAAAAGGGGATAAATTAGAAGCCTTCCCAATAAGATCAGGAGTAAAACAAGGATGCCCATTATCACCTCTATTATTCAACATAGTACTAGAAACACTAGGAGTTGCAATTAGAGAAGAAAAAGAAATTGAAGGTATCAAAATAGGCAAGGAGGAGACTAAGCTATCACTCTTTGCAGATGATATGATGGTCTACTTAAAAAATCCTAGAGAATCAACTAAGAAGCTGGTAGAAATAATCAACAACTTTAGCAAAGTTGCAGTATACAAAATAAATGCACATAAATCATCGGCATTCCTATACATTTCCAACACACTAGAGCAGCAAGAAGTAGAAAGAGAAACACCATTTAAAATCACCCTAGACAATATCAAATACTTAGGAATCTATCTACCAAAACAAACACAGCAATTATATGAAAACAACTACAAAACACTTTCCAAATAAATAAAACTGGATCTAAACAATTGGAAAGCCATTGATTGCTCATGGGTAGGTCGAGCTAACATAATAAAAATGACAATTCTACCCAAATTAATTTACCTATTTAGCGCCATACCTATCAAGCTATCAAAAAACTTCTTTACTGAATTAGAAAAAACTATAACAAATTTCATTAGGAATAACAAAAGATCAAGAATATCAAGGGAAATAATGAAAAAAAATGTGAAGGAAGGGGGCCTAGCAGTACCAGATATTAAACTATACTATAAAGCAGCAGTCATCAAAACAATATGGTACTGGCTAAGAGACAGAGAGGAGGATCAATGGAATAGACTTGGGGTAAATGACATCAGCAAGACAGTGTATGATAAACCCAAAGAGCCCAACTTTTGGGACATGAATCCACTATTTGACAAAAACTGCTGGGAAATTTGGAAAACAATATGGGAGAGATTAGGTCTAGATCAACATCTCACACCCTACACCAAGGTAAATTCAGAATGGGTGAACGACTTGAATATAAAGAGGGAAACTATAAATAAGTTAAGCGAACACAGAATAGTTTACTTGTCAGATCTCAGGGAAAGGAAAGACTTTAAAACCAAGCAAGAATTAGAGAAAAACATTTTTTTTATTTTTTTTTATCCTGGGACTCCATTCTAGGAGCATAGGACCACAACCAGTAGGCAATGGGTCACACAGTCGCTCAGGGTCACCCAGCTGGGAAGTGTCTGAGCCCGGGTTTGAACCTAGGACCTTTCGTCTCAAATGTAAATTAAATGGTTTTGACTATATTAAACTAAAAAGCTTTTGTACAAACAAAAACAATATAGTCAAAATAAACAAATTGGGAAAAAATCTTTATAACGAAAAACTCTGACAGGGGTCTAATTACTGAAATATACAAGGAGTTAAAGCAATTGTATAAAAAATCAAGCCATTCCCCAACTGATAAATGGGCAAGAGACATGAATAGGCAATTTTTAGGTAAAAAAATCAAAAGCATCAATAAGTACATGAGAAAGTGTTCCAAATCTCTAATAATTAGAGAAATGCAAATCAAAACAACTCTGAGGTATCACCTCACACCTAGCAGATTGGCTAAAATGAAAGAAGGGGAGAGTAATGATGTTGGAGGGGATGTGGCAAAATTGGGACATTAATGCATTGCTGGTGGAGTTGTGAACTGATCCAGCCATTCTGGCTGGCAATTTGGAATCATGCTCAAGGGGCTATAAAAGAATGCCTGCCCTTTGATCCAGCCATACCATTGTTGGGTTTGTACCCCAAAGAGATCATAGATAAACAGACATGTACAAAAATATTTATAGCTGCGCTTTTTGTGGTGGCAACAAATTGGAAAAGGAGGGTATGTCCCTCAATTGGGGAATGGCTGAACAAACTGTGGTATATGTGGGTGATGGAATACTATTGTGCTAAAAGGAATAATAAACTGGAGGAGTTCCAGGCAAACTGGAGAGACCTCCAGGAACTGATGCAGAGTGAAAGGAGCAGAGCCAGAAGAACATTGTACACAGAGACTGATATACTGTGGTAAAATCAAATGTAATGGGCTTCTGTATCAGCAACAATACAATGACCCAGGACAATTCTGAGGGATTTATGGTAAAGATGCTACCCACATTCAGAGGAAGAACTGCAGGAGAGGAAACATATAAGAAAAACAACTGCTTGAACGCATGGGTCGGGGTGGACATGATTAGGGAGATGGACTCGAAACTATCACACCAATGCAACCACCAACAATTTGGAAATAGGTCTTGATCAAGGACACATGACAAAACCAGTGGAAATGTGTATCGGCCATGGGTGGGGAGAGTGCGGGGGGTGAAGAGGAAAGTAGGAGCATGAATCATGTAACCATGTTAAAAATGATTATTAATAAATGTTTAAATTTAAAAAAATAAAAATTAAAAAAATTAAATTTGGAAAGGTTGAGAAATATGAAAAGACAGAATAATAAATTTATTAGATAAAGGAAATGGATAAAGATTTGTGGATTATAACAAGATCAGAAAGCTATAACCATCCCTTTGATACCTGAGGTGGAGTCGAAGATTTGATAATGGGAATTGAGTGGCTGGAGGAATTGGAAGGTTGCTTAATTTCCTCTTTTGACTTAGACTTTCACTGCTCTGTTGATTCAAAAAGTCCCAGTGTGTATCCAAAGTAGAACTCTATCCCCAGCCCAGACCTCAATATAGAACCAGTCTCTCCAAAGTCTAGAAGGGAACACTGGGTGTCCAGGAAAACATTTCTTAGGATTCTCAATAAATCCTAATACTTGTTATACAAGGTTTTCTGGTGACTACCTCTTCATTTTAATTTGTACTTTGACCTCTTTGGATTTTCCCCCCTTCTTTCCAATGTTCTTCCTCTAATGACCTTCTACACAACATAAGCTCCATTAGCTGTTGAGTGAAATTTGTTATACTTTAATGTGAGCAAATTTCAAGATATAAACTATACACAACAGGACAAAATAAATGTACACAGAGTTATTACTTACTTGAACCCAGCGTAGCTCAACATAATATATGGCTTTCACCTTCAACAGACCTAATATCCTTTTATCACGACAATAAAGCAGTTAAGTCAGCTTAATATTTTGATGGAGACTGTCTGAGAATACAGTATTTTGTAGGGTTTTTTTCCTTGGGAGTATATACACTGTATTGGAGAAAAGACTAAATCTGCATTCAGAGGTCCTGGGTTCAAATTTTGTTTCTATCACGTCCTAACAAGTGTGGGCAAATCACTTACTCTTCTTGAGTCTAAATTCTCTACTCTGTAAGATATATTGGATTAGAGGGATTAGCCAGCTGTGGCCTGAAGGTCAAACTAGCCCATTGTCTTCAAGCTAGCAGAGGTAAAAGTTTTAAAATCTAATCTTGGCTCATCAGATATCCAAAAACAAGCCCTGGGTCCAGATTTGACTCTAAGGCCATAATTAACTGACTTTAAATTGACTTTTAAGAATTCTTCAATTCCAAACCTGTCTTCTTATGATAATCAGACTTTTATACGTATCACCTGTTTAACTTATAACTATATATAGTCCTCAACTCAGATAGAGATCTCTCAGCTCTTCTGTTCACCTGCAAAACCTTTCTTCTATTTCCATTTATTGCTATTCACAAGAAAAGGTGCTAGATTTGGTGTCAAGGAAGGCAAATTCAAATCATACTCTGCCATTTCTTAAGCATGATCTGGTGCAAATAGTTTTCCATCTCTAGACCTAAGACTCCTCTTCTTTAAAATTAAGGGACTGGATTATATGACCTTGGAAGTCCTTTCTAGCTTTAGAACACTGATCATTGGCCACTATGAAAATACAATATCACCCCATGTATGGGGTATGTGGAGAGGACTCACATCTCTGGTGTGAGGGCTGCCAAGCCTTTTTCAGGGCTGCTCCTCCAACCTTGGTGTCTACCTATCCAAAGTCAGCATTAATGCCAATATTTTGGATGAAGCTTCAAAGAGGGGCTAATAGCCTCTATAAATACTACAGGTAGAACAAAACTAGGAGGGATAGCTAACAGGTTGGATGAAAGAGTCAGATAGATTATGATGAACTTGCACAAGTCAATGAAAATGAATTCTGAGCCTTCATTAATGCTGGTTCTCCTTTCACTAGAGATAGCACTGGACAGATGCTGTGGCTCAAAAAGTCGTCCACCTGTGACCAGCCTGGCAGTGAGCCCATCCTCTCTAGGCTGGTCCTTGAACATCATGTGGCCCATCATTGGGCCCATATTTAAAAGCTTTTCCAGGCTAATAAGACCTGCCCAGTGTTAGCCAGCAAAGTCTTCAAGAATCCAAGGTCAATTCCACATGACAATGTGATGTCATAGAAGAACTTTAGTAGGAGCAAATAAAAAAAGAGGAAATGTATATGTAAAGCCTAGACTTGAGCTAAAAAAAAACCCAACTATACAAGGAATAAATAAGGAAGATGTGGTAAGAGAAATGATTTCTATGAATAAACACCCAGGGGGTATAAAAGTCTGTCTAATGAAGGAGTCAACAGTGTGATGTGGCAATCAATAAAGACAAGGCTCCTAAAGACTGCATTAATAGTGTAAAAGGGTCATTAAGATGGGTGACTGGGGTTTGACTGAACCCACTCTAGGGTGGGTTCTTCCAGACTCAGAGAGCAATATGGCTACTCTCTGTCCCAGGCCAGTATACACACACTCTGACTCTTCTTAAAATAGTAACAGGTTTATTGTATGATACTGATCTGTATAAGGCATGGTATGTGGGCTAGGGATTCCCTATCATTAATAATTACTACCTTTTCCCCACCACTGACCCTGCAAAGGGTCGCTTCAGCTCTCAGCAGAGCTGAGGCTATACTCACTCCCTCTCTGTCTCAATTCCCAGTCTAATCTGACTATCCTATGCTAAGCCCAGTTCATTTTACAAAAGAGGAAACTGAGGCAAACAGAGTGAAGGGGTTTGCCCAGGGTCACATGACTAGTGTCTGAGGCCAAATTTGAGCTCAGGAAGATAATTCATCCTGACTCCAGACCTGGCATTCTATCCACTGCACCAGCTAGCTCCCCTGAAATATTTTTATTGTTTTCAATATGCCACAGCATAACTAGCAGCAATAAAAAGAAATCACAAGGAACCAGATTTTTGGCTGAGTCTAAGAATTAATGGAGGTCTTCAAGTGAAGTCCAGAAGATAATTTGACAGAGATACCAGACCTTCATTCTCCTATCTGGCAGAGGGTTGAATGACATTATGTCCAAGGTCTCTCCAAATGCTTAAAGTCTATAATTCATTCATTCATTCATTCATTCATTCATTATACAACTATTTAAAAAGCTCCTACTATGTGTCAGGAACTACAGTAGGTGCTAAGAATAGTGAAAGTCAGAGTGCTGTGGGTAATACTTTATTTTCATCCTTAAAAGCCTCTCATTCATGCTATATATGATCATTCATATATGATCAGGGTGGGAAATGATCCACAACCGAAAAAAGAAACATTCATTATCAGTCTACTATTCCTTTTATTAAAAATGTCTTTATATTCATATTTCAGATCGAAGATCCTCAGAAGAAAGTAAGGAAACAAGCCTTTATTAAGGACCTACTAGGCAGCAGGCAGTGTACTAATCATTTTATAAACATCTCATTCCATCCTTACAACAACCCTGGGAGGTAGGTGCTTTTATGATCCCCATTTTATGGTTGATGAAACTGAGGCAAACAAAGGTTAAATCTCTTGTCAAAGCCCACACAGCTGGAAATTCTGAGGCTGGATTTAAACTCAGGTTTTACTTTAGGTCCAGCACTCCAACCATTCCATCACCATCCACCATCCACCACCAAGTACCTCTGGCAGAGCATACCTAGTTTTCTTGTTTAATAATCGGGTTTCTTCTTCTCTATTTCCCTGCTCACTTTGCCAGTCTAGCTTTAGTTACTGTTGTTTTTGAAAGTCATGAAACAGAAATGTTTTCAGCTCTCCTCAAATTCAAACGTTTTTGTCCATATCAATGGCTTCCCCACCACCACCTAGTCTGAATTGGTAGAAGGGAGGTTTTACTATACATTGAACCCAGAATTTCATCTGAAATGAGAACATCCATTGTCTCACTCTGTTTTTAGCCAAGTGAATCTGGAATTTGGCATATCCATTGAAGGGGGGAGAAAAGAGAGAAATAAGTGGAAATGAGTCAACAGAAACCAGACATGGAACTCAGATTGTCTAGATGTTACCACAGGAATGTGTAGAAAATGAAGAGCTGGCCACATGACAGTAGTGTTTACAGCAGTCCTACATCTCCTGAGCCAGATCATTTTATATTCATATGGGCAGCCCCTTGACCACAGATGAGCGAGAAGATCAATGTTTTGTAGCTGTGAAGCACAACAGACACTGTCCTTGCCTTTGTTTTAGCCCCAGAGACCATGTCTCCAGGCTCAATGGGATCATGGGGTTTTCACTTTCAGAATCTCTTCCAAATGCATGGGTCTGAAGTTAAACTATCGCCAACTATCACTGTCATGAGCATGTCTTTGACAGATGGTATATTTTAGGAACAACTAGACGACACAGTGGATAGAGTGTCTGACCTGGATTTATCTTCCTGAGTTCAAATCTCTTCTGATACATCCTAGTGATGTGCCTCAGTTTCTTCATTTGTAAAGTGACCTGGAGAAGGAATGGCAAACTGCTCCAGGATCTTTGCCAAGAAAACACCAAACGGGGTCAGGAAGAGTCAGACAGAACTGGTTCCCCCCCATTACAAATATTTATATATCTCTCCCACTTCATGAGAAGTCTCTTATAACAATATAAAACTAGCAATATGCCGCTTTCATCAGAAATGGCATTAAATATTTCACATTTGTAGCATCAATCCCTTCTCTATTTTTTTATTACCTTGTGTCTTAGAATTGATACTAAGTATTGGTTCCAAGGCAGAAGAGTGGTAAGGGCTAAGCAATGAAGACTAACTAAGGGACTTGCCCAGAGTCACACAGCTGGGAAGATTTGAACCCAGGAATTCCCATCTCCAGAACTGGGTTCACTGTGATACCGAGCTGTCTGCCCTTCCCTGTTCTCTCTTTTAAAAAAATAATAAACTCTCTCTTTTTTGGTATTCTTATTTTTAAAAGATGAAATCATCATTAAGACAAGGTGAGGAGTTGATAGCTTTGGGAAGAGGCCAACAACTAGATAAATTGAACCCTCTCTATCATTGCTATATCAAGTTAAGATACGAGGGAATCTGAAAGAGGACAGCTTGTGGAAACATGGTAATGGAATTTTTTCAAGTTAGAAAACTATTTGAGCATTTAAAAAAATTAACTAAGACCCCATTAGCCTTTCTGTTGTGTTACAAGGTTTGCTCCAATAAATTATGTATTGTGACTCTGTTTTTTAACTCCACCTTAAGCCTTCTCCATCCCTTCCCACTAAATATGTGTGTGTGCACGTGCGTGCATGTGTTTGTGTGTATGTGTGTGTGTGTGTGTGTCTATGTGAAGGTCGAAGTCATGAAGAGTAAAATTATGGAGCCTTGGGAGTAGTGTGTGGAATGAATAAATTAGTGAATGAATTATTTTATTAAATAAATATTTTTACCAAGTTTTTATAAGATGAATAAGATTTTTATTAAGTTTTTATAAGATAAATTTAAATCATGTAATATTTATGTATAATATAAACATATCTTATAATACAATACACAAACATACTATGTAACATAATATCAAAATAATGTGAATAAAATTAAAGCTATTAAGTGAATGAATTAACTAATTTATTAAACATTAGGTGCCAAGAGTTCTGGGGATACAGCTACAAAAGCAACAGACACAATTCTCTCCTTTTCCCTCTACTGGCTGTCATCGCTGTATTCCCCACCCTCCTGATCACAGCAGGGCACAATTCCGCAAAGAGAGGAATCCAGATTGTAGCTGATTCCCTTGACTCTATGAAAAGACACTCATTGCCCAAGAAGTACTAGTTTCTGGTAATTGGGACAAGTGAGGAATAGAAACATGACTCTTTTCTGTCTGTTCTTGAGGTAAACAAGTAGTTATTTCCTGATTTGATGCTTGAGAACCATAATCTTCCTTTAGAAGTAGCATTTGAGAGATTCTTTCAGAAAAAGAGTGATGGATCCATCCCAAATCAAAGTCAAGGAAAAATGCAGATGAGATCCCATATGATATGAAGTAATAGCAGAGCTAGTCAGACAGGAGCAATAGTTCTTACACACACACACACACACACACACACACACACACGCACGCACGCACGCACGCACACACATATACATACTCATCTTGTGTTCTGTATTGGAGATCTTAACATCATGGGGATAAGCTGTGCCAAGAATATATGAGAGGAAAGTTAGCTGACATGCCTGGATTGAAAAGCTACTTAAGGAAAGGAAGGGGAAATTAGTGTCTGTAAGCAGAGGATGATGGAATTCTGAGAAGCTTCTGCCTTATCCATGAACAGGAAGTCTTGGTTGATTTTGTTTCATTTTTTGCATTTTAAATTTTTTATTTTAATAACAAATTTCCACATAAGTTTTCCAAAATTGCATGATCCATATTATCTCCTTCCCTTCTTCCCTTCCCCCTCTCAGATCAGAGCTGGTAAGCAATTCAGTCTGGATTATATGTGTATTATCACTCAAAACTATTTCCATATTATTTATTTTTATAAGTAAATAATCTTATAAAACCAAAACCCCAGATATACACCTAAATAAATAAGTGACTAATCATAAGTTTTCAGCTGAACTCCTACTCCAATAGTCCTTTCTCTGGAGGTGGATGGGATTCTTTTTCATTAGTCCCTCAGAATTGTCTGGATCACTGTATTGCTATTAGTAACAAAGTTTATCACATTTGACTATTCCACAATACTTCAGTTTCTGTATATAACGTCCTCCTGGTTCTGCTTATTTCACTCTGCATCAGTTCTTTCTGAAATCATCCTGTCTATCATTCCTTATAGCACAATAGTATTCCATCAGTCTTGGTTGATTTTAGAGAAAGATTCTATACCACCCCCTCCTCACCTCACCTCCAAAATCTCTTTTCTAAATAGATATAAATTAAGAGTTCTCATAACCAAGACTCAACTTATCTGTCAAACCAGTCATGAGATCAAGTCTGGAGTCAGGAAACCTAAGATCAAATCCAGCTTAGTACTTGTGTAATTCTAGGCAAATCACTTAACCTCTATCTGCCACAGTTTCCAAATCTCTAAAATGGGAATAATAATAATAATACCTACTCCCAGGGTCATTGTGAGGATTAAATGAGATAATATTAGTACAGTATCTTGTAAAAACTCTAAAATGCTATATGAGTCCTTTAAAAAAAAGAAAGAAAAAATTCCTTACCTTTTGTCTTAGAATCAATATTAAGAGAGAGTTCTAAAGCAGAAGAGCAGTAAAGTCTAGGCAATGGAGATTAAGTGACTTGTCCAGTATCTGAGCTAGGAAGTATCTGAGGTCATATTTGAACACAGAACCTTTATCTCTAGGTGTGGCTCTCTATCCACCAAGCCACTTACCTTCCCCTTATATAAGTTCTAAATATTATTACTATTATTATGAGAACAAAATCTGTCATTAGTATCCTCTGATCCCATTTCTAGCACAGTGCTTTTTACATAGTATGCATTTAACAAATATTCAATAACTTGATTTGTAACCTGCATCTGGAATTAACAGTAAAAAATATGATAATGATGATGATGATGAAAGCTAATATTCCTGCTCTTTCCTCATTATCCCTTGTTGAAAGCTTCCCATTGTTTAAGGCTCAGAACAGATGTCACCTATCAATCTCTCTACTTAGAGATTCTCTCTCTCCCTTCTTATCTCTTTCATCAGAACTTCCTTCTTATTTTGTGGTTGGATTTTATCAAGTCATTTTTAGTCATGTCTGGCTCTTCATGATTCTATTTGGAGTTTTCTTGGCAAAGATATTAGAGAAGTTTGCCGTTTCCTTTTCCAACTCATTTTATAGATGAAGAAATTGAATTAAATAGGGTTAAGTGACTTGTCCAGAGCTTTTAAGTGTCTGAAGCCAGATTTGGATTCAGGAAGATGAGTCTTCCTGACTTCAGGTCCAGTATTCTATCTACTACACGTAGCTGTCTCCTCCTTCTTCTTATGCATTTATCATATTCTAATGCTATTTGTGGGCCCTTCTTATTCCTCCTACTAGATGGTAGAATCTTTGAGAGCAAAATTCTCGTATTATTCATTTTTGTTCTCCTTCCTCCCCCTACCAATGCCCAGAATGGTGCTTTGGCTATAATAAGTACTTAATCAATGGAATTTTGATTACATTGAATTGTCATCCCTTTTTTTATAGAAACATAAAAAGATGAAGAAAACCAATTCATTCACTTTTGAAAAAAAAAACTCTTACTTTCCATCTTGGGATCATTACTAAGTATTAGTTCCAAGGTAAAATAACAGTAAGGGCTAGGTAAGCAACTGAGGTTAAATTGAGCTAGAAAATATCTGAGAACAGATTTGGACCAAAGACCTCTCATCTCTAGGTTTGGGTCTCAACTCACTGAGCCACCTTGCTGCTCCTTATTCACTCTTTTGCATAAATACTGACACCATAAAAAATTACAACCCTGAAGGACTCAAGCCCAGTGTCAGTATCCATTAGTTTTCCATTAATGTCAATTCTCAGTCAATCAGCAAGCATTTATTAAGTGCCTACTATGTTCCAGGTGCTGTACCAGTCTCTGAGGCTACAAATACATACATATATATATATATATATATATATATACATATATATGTTTGTGTGTGTACATATATATGTGTGTGTATATACACACACATATATATTTAATCCTTATCTTCTGTCTTGGAGTCAATACTGTGTATTGGTTCCAAGGCAAAAGCTTGGGTTAAGTGAGGGTTAAATGACTTGCCCAGGGTCACACAGCTAGAAAGCATCTGATGCCAGATTTGCTCTAGGCTTGGCTCTCAATCCACTGAGCCACTTAGCTGCCCCAAAATAATTAATATATTGATGTCTGCTTAAACTTGCATCAGAGGTTTGACATCACTGGGTGACAATCTTTATTTTTCCAAACCATAGTCGTTTCTGAAGCATGTCTAATAAGACATGTAGGTGCATAGAATGTCCGTCCACACAAACAACCTAATAGATATTTGATGCATTGAAGCATGGCAGGATGTCTGCTTGTACTGGCTTGGAAGAGGTGAGAGGGAATGCAAACTCAGTGGACAGTGCCAGAACCTCATGAATTAGGGCAACAGATGCTGGGAAATATAGGGAAGTTGTTTGGAAGGGGAAACTGATCTTCTCCTCTTCCTACACCGCCATTAGATGGGGCACGTTTTCAGATTCAGAACATTTTTTTCTTATCTTGTAGAAAGTCATCCTAAACTTATTTCAATTTAGGGAATAATATTACTCCAGTATTGACTTATCATCCAAGTCAACAGATGTGACTTTTTTTCAGGGACTACACACAACCAAAGAAGGAGATATCCATGCAAAAAGAGATACAACTAATGATCATGATGATGTTGTTGATGATGATGATAATGGTAATGATTGTGCCATTTATATAGCAGTTTAAGGTTTACTAGGTTATTTACAAAAGTAATGTAATATATAATCTTAAGATAAAATGAAGATTATTGGAGAAAGTACATCCCTGGGGTGTTGGAAGAATGTTTGTACTTTGGTTTTTTGCTATTTCTTCAAAGTAAATATCTACTGGTAAAAGCCATCCAATGATTAAATAAAGCTGAGATGATAATCACTGACTTCTGACATTTACTATCTGTATGACCCTGGGAAAGTCACTTGTTTGCCTCAGTTTTCTCATCTGTCAAATGAGCTGGAGAAAGAAATAGAAACCATTCCAGTATCTGCCAAGAAAACCCCAAATGGAGCCATGAAGAGTTGGACAAGACTGAAACGACTAAATGACAACCACCAGCACCCAAACAATGAAGAAGCCAGTGAGGGCTCAAGCCAACAACAGCAGTAAAGAGTGAACCCCACAAACCAACTCCTCAGGGTAACCTAGAGCCCTGCAGGACAGATGTTTATCTCTGAGAAAGCTATCCAGAACATGACATTCTAAACAGATGGTTATCTTATGAACTAGACCTCTGGTACTTCCTCATCTATAAAATGAGCTAGAGAAAGAAATGACAAATCACTCCAATATCTCTGCCAAGAAAACCCCAAATGGGGTCACAAAGAGTGGGACAAAACTCCATGACAAAACAACAAATATTTGTTTCCTTCCCTTCTTCTGTCATAAGATCATAAATTCAGAGCTAAATTGCCTCTTAGAAGTCTCTAATACAATGCTCTAATTTTCATAGGTGAGGAAACTGAGACATAGAGAGGTTAACAACTTTCCCAAGGCTATACAGGTAACATCTTGTCAGAGCCAGAATTTAAACCCTGGTCATTTGGGTACCGATCTGGACCTCGTTCCTTATCACTAGGAGCCTCCATTGTGCTCTGTAGGGCCACCAAATAGAAGACTCCTTCTTCTTATCCCATTCTAATATCTGTGACCTGACCTGGGCATGCCCTATGTATTCACAATAATGACTATTTTGCCTTTGAGATAGCTCTGTAACCCATGGTCAATAGTATTTAACCCATGGGAATTAGTATGATAGAAATGCTAGAAACCACTCCAAGACAAAGAACACATCCCTTGCGGAGACATACATTTTTTCAGGTGTGCTAATAAATACTAGTTGGCCTGCTGATGCTTTTAGGTCATTCACCTTTTTATAAGATATTCCTTTTCTTGGAGAATTTATAATAAACCATATCTTTATTGCCAGTGTAGACTTGGAAAGACAGTGTGTATTAGTAAATTGATTTATTAGGTGGGAAATAATTCAAACTATAGAGAAAAATGAAGTAACTGTGCTTGCAAACAGAGAAGGAAAAAACAAATATTTATTAAATGCATCTTGTGTACCAGGCACTATGCTAAATATTTTATAAATATTTGCTCATTCGATTTAGGCAGGTGCTATTGTTGTGTCCAATTTATGAATGATGAAACTGAGGCAGATATAGATTAAGGGACTTTTCCAGAATTACATATTAAGTAAATAGCAGAGGCTTGGTTTGAACTCAGATCTTCCTGACTCCAAATCCACTGCTCTATCCACTCTTCTGCCTGCTACCCTAGCTAGCGGATTTGTAGACAATACACTCCAAAGGTAAACATGCAATTTTATCCTTCTGATATAATTTTTATAGGAAATTTTCCTATAGTTGTTTTCTTCTGTCATTCAAAATTCACCTTTCATTCTCTAGAATATTTTAATCTTGCATTATATAATAAAGCAAGGTTTTAAAAGGAAAAAGGAAGCTAGGTTGCACAATGGATAGAGTCCTAGATCTGGAGTCAAGAAGACTCATCTTCCTCAATTCAAATCTGCCCTTAGATACTTACTAACACTATGACCCTGGGCAAGTCACTTAACCCTGTTTGCCTCATTTTCCTCATCTATAAAATGAGCTGGAAAAGGAAATAGCAAACAGCTCCAGGATCCCTGCCAAGAAAACCACAAAAGGGACCACAAAGAATTAAGTTTAAATCCAGCCTAAGACATTTACTAGCTATATGACCCCAGGGAAAGTCATTTCCCTCTGTTTGCCTTGATTTCCTCATCTGCAAAATAAGCTGGAGAAGAAAATGGCAACCCACCCTAGTATTGTTGTCAAGAAAACCCTAAATGGGGTCCAGAAGAGTTGGATAAAATTGAAGCAACTGAACAACAAAAAAGGAAAGAAGACTTCTAGTAGGATTCCTGACCTCCCTTTATAACTTTCTTCAAAGGTAATTCAGAAGTGTTCCTGAGGGACAAAAGGCAAAAAGTCCTGAATTTAGGACCTGCCTGTAACACATACTATCCATGTAATTTAAGATACATTAATTAACTTCTTTGTACTTTAAGCCAAAGGCATCCAACACAGAGGGCTAAACTAGATTAAAATGTAACTGGGACATATTTGATAAAAGAAAAAATGTAATAGAACACAGATAACATTAATAAGTGGTCTCCTAAGTCAATAAACCTTTGCAGGGATCTCTATGCATGGCAGCCCCCATTTCTATTTGTTTGACATGGCTGCTTTAAGCAACCTTCTACTGATGAGTATATATTGCCAGGGAAGGGTCCACTTGCCTTGGGACAAGGAAGTTCCCTTGTGACCTGTGAGTTCCCTATTTCAATGAAATGACAGCATCCTCTAATAGATCCGTTACAAAGAACTCAAGGGCAGATCCTATGCTTCCTGCATCCATGTAATGAAACATCAAGTGAAATTAGATGCTTCTTAAACTGTGTCCAAGACTCCCAAACAGCTTATTTATCTAGCGTTGTCAGAGGAAATCTTATCGCCACAGTTAACTGAGGAAAGCATGATGGGACCAATTTGTTTATCTGTACTTTTCCTCCTTTAATCTCCCTCACCGCACAAACCAATGTGTCATGAATGAAGGAAGTATCTTCCAGCGCAGAGGATAAACTGTCTTGGTACATGAAGGAAGGACGTTTGGCATGGGCATACAATTTCAGTCATTTTCGAGGCATTTGTTGAGAGGATCCCCCCCCCCCAATCAAGGCTTACACCACTTCTGAAACAGAATTTTGGGATTATAGATTGATAAAATCTCTCCCGGAATGCTAGCTTGTAAGAGCTCTGCAGCCTTCAGTTACCCTGGGAAAGGAGAGTAGTTGATGCCAAATCAAACAGATTTGCAGCTGGAACTGTAGGATTAGGTTGGCCATGCATTCCCTTCTGTCATTGCTCATTTTCCCTCAGGGGTTTGCGAGTAATTATGAAATGAACAGCCTGCTTGGCTGAAGTTTTATGGAGTCACCAAGATGTCATTTACTTAGAACTATGAAATAAGAATGACAGCGGAACGTCAGACAGATGCCTTCAAGGATCTGTTCAAACTTTCATTTGAACAGCATCTTCCCAGACATGGTGGAAGTAGTCAATCAGCAGCCAGTTAGGGAGTGCTAATTATGTGCCAGATATTAAACTAAGACCTGGGGATACAGAGAAAGGCAAAGCCATGGCCTCTGTCCTTCTAGGAGTTCACATACCAATTGGGAAAACCACATGTTAAAATTAATTGGTACATGAAAGAGAATAGATGAAAGGCAACCTTAGGGGAGTACCAGCAGCTGGGAGAACCCAGAAGGGACTCCTATAGAACATAATGTTTCAGATGAGTCTTGAAGGAAATCAGGGATGGTTTACTTCCTGAAGTCTCTAGCCTTATTTATTTACCTTTAGCACAAAAACGGGATGTTCAACTGTCAACACTGTTTGTAGGACACTTCCATCAATCTCTTTATCAACATTTATAAAGTATCTCTCATGTGCCAAGCCCTGTGCTAACCTCTGGGTTTGATCTGGGTGTCTATAGAATGCTACAGCTAAAAAGCCTTTAAAAATATTTTTCTAGATAAATGTTGATGCAATTTTTTTCTCCTTGCCTGTTTTATTTTTTATTTTTTTATTTAAATTTTTTTTTTTAGAAAAAATTTCCATGGTT
Organism: Gracilinanus agilis; assembly: GCF_016433145.1. Lineage (NCBI taxonomy): Eukaryota > Metazoa > Chordata > Mammalia > Didelphimorphia > Didelphidae > Gracilinanus > Gracilinanus agilis. The sequence continues at coordinate 269,154,113 of NC_058134.1, read as the reverse complement.
ACATGATTCTTGTTTTTACTTTCCCCTTCACCACCACCTCCATTGATGCAATTTTTAATCATTGTTTTCTGCTATTTTGTGACCCACATTCTTTCCCTCTCTCCCAGACTTCTCCCCTCCCTAAGATGGCAGGGAATATGACATAGGTTGTACACGTTTAATCGTATAATACATATTTCCCTGTTCATCATGTTGTGGAACAAGATAGATATTGCTTACACTAGAGAAAAATTCATGGAGGAAATAAAGTGAAGAAAAACAGGCTTCAATCTGCTTTCAGATTCCATCAGTTTCTTCTATGATGGGGGATAGCCTTTTTCACCATGAGTTCCTGGGGGCTGACCTGGATCCCAGCATTGCCAACATTAGTGAAGTCATTCAAGTTGACCATTGAACATTATTGTTGTTACTGTGTACAATATTCTGGTTCTGCTCACTTCACTTTGCATCACTTAATATAAATCTTTACAGGGCTTTTTTTGGGATCATCCTGTTTATCATTTCTTTCTTTTTTTTTAAATTTTAAACCCTTAACTTCTATGTATTGACTTATAGGTGGAAGATTGGTAGGGGTAGGCAATGGGGGTCAAGTGACTTGCCCACGGTCACACAGCTGGGAAGTGTCTGAGGCCTGATTCGAACCTAGGACCTCCTGTCTCTAGGCCTGGCTCTCAATCCACTGAGCTACCCAGCTTCCCCCTGTTTATCATTTCTTACAGCACATCAAGAGACTTTTAAAAAGCATTTAATTTCTTTTTCCAATTAACAAAAGTCTACCTCCCTTTCTCATTGTTTATAAAAAGAAAAGGAAAACGCGTATCACATATATGCAGAGTCAAGCAAATTTACATTGCCCGTGTTCAAAAAATGTCTTACTCTGTACCCAGAGTCCATCACTTCTCTGTCCCAAAAGAGACTTTATCATTTGATCGAAACCAATAATTTTATCAGTAAGGAAACTAAGGCCCTGTTCATGATCCTGTGACTGTGTAAGTGGCCAGAACCTGAACCAGCAATGTCTTCTGATGCCTCTTCAGATTAAATATTTGTTTCAATTTGTTTATCCCCTATTTGAAGAACAAGCTACATTGTGAAATTCTGTGTCTTGTTTGTGGATCAGCATGGTCTGTCTTAGAATGTGAATTCCAAGTGAGTGTTTAATTAGTACAGTAGAGTACCCAACACAGTAGTAGATGCCTATGGAATTTGGGAAGTGCTTTGAATTTAGTCATTGAATCCAATTTAATTGAATCCCGTGAGCATTCATTAGGCATCTGCTATGTGTAAGACATCATGAGGCACTGAGAACACAAAGACAAAAATAAAACAATACTTCTTTCATTAAAACAGCTCTCTCCTAGAGCTGATATTCCACTGATCAAATAAAACTTTTTTATTAGGGTTTACTCCTTAGTGTTTGTTATTGCACCTGTTAGAGCCTTTCCTTTCAAGACCATCTCTTCTGTCTTTGTCTTGTATATACTTATTTATTTAGATCAAGATTCTCAAAGTGTGATCCAGAGACCTATGAAGGATCCCAAAACCATTTTAGGAGATCTAGAAAGTCAAAACAATTTTGTTAATAATTTTAAGATAGTTAAATCTTGATATATATATATGAACATATATATATATATATATATATATATATACCATGTGAATATATATCTATAAATATAGATATCCCATGTGAACAAAAGCTCTTTGAGGGGAGAAAGATTCAATCCTCAATGATTCTGAAGAGTACAAAAGGGTCTTGAGACCAAAAAAGTATGAGAACCACAGATTTAGATATTGTCTCACCTGTTAGAATACAAATTTCTTGAGGATATGGCCTACTTTTCTTTCTTTGTCTTTAGTGCTTACTACATGGTAAACAATAAATCCCTATTGAATGATTGTTGATGGAAATTCCATGGTCAAAGTATCATATAAAGTTTTTACATTTGGCCACTCAAGTCTTATACTATTGTTTCATCTTTGCTGTTTGTCCTTTGTTCATGAATAGGACAAGTGACATCACAGGTGATGCTTTGACTTGTGCACAAATTGGATAAAATGAGGCAGAGTTGCACAAAGTCATCAGCCTCCCTCTTCTAGAGTCATCTAAGTCCAGAGACAAGTCAAAAGTTGAGATGACTGGTGACGTACCTCCCAGTCCATATGGTGGATGATCTTGACCTCTTCAATGTCTGATCAAGTTCTAAGCACTCTAAAAGCACCTGCTTTCACTGCCTTTATGACTGTTGAAATAAATTGTTCTCATCTGCCCATTCCACTGTCTTCATGAGCCTGGGGTAGATACTTCTCTAACTGACCAGTGAATTTTGTTGCCCATTGGTTCCACTCAATGTAGTTTAGCCCATCTGTTGAAATATTTTACTGGTATGTGGCCACCACACATACCACAGCTTCTTGGAGCCACAGGTGAGAATTGGGTGAAAGGTAGACACTGAAGGTGGATGAGTAGTACTGAAAAGAGCTCAGCAAACTCTCACACCAAAGGCATTAGTCCTGCCTGAATACCCCCCATACACTCTATATGCTTCATCATAGCATGAAGGTGACTTAATTTTTTGAAGACTGTGTGATGTAAGCACTAGGTCAGTCAAGTCCTTTGAAGTTGGAAAGGTCTTAAGTAAAGGCAAGACAATGTGTCATGTGAATATTGCCAGAGAACTAGGCTCTCTAAGTTTAGATGGGCTCATCATCAAGTAAGTAATAGATAAAATCTAGCCATTACATTTCTTGAATTCTGCCCTATAGGGGCCAGAAGAACTTTTGATCTGTATCCATGGAGAGTGAATCATATTAGTGAAATCATGAATCCTTGAAATATTGAAGAGTATACATAATCATATTACTTTATTTAAATGTAGAAAAAATTAATGGAGTGATTCTTCACTTCAACTTTCTGTAACAATTGCTACAAAATGACATTTTATTGCAAAGGTTTTGATTATCTGAATGATTTTTCAGAAAGACTGAACACAGTCATATACTCTAGATTTATGGGTTATCTTGAGCCCATAGACTAAAGAAAAATAGGTTTTGACTTCCAAAACAATTTAATTTTCTCAATCCTATCTATGATTTTTCTATCAGATCACAACTGGACTTTTCATTTGTGGAAAATCTAAGTGAGTATGCAATTCTAGGAAAGTACTTCTGTTTTCTTAGTTCTGTGATGAGATTTGTCACCTACATTATAGTGGAAAAGATTCCTTTAGACACAATGGCTATTTGTGAAGCAAGATGCATTTTGGTATATCCATCCAAGATAAGGTGAGAGAGTTAGTATGTGAAGAGAAAAGAAAAACATGGTGTCATCAAGCACTTATGGGTCATGAAGAATTAGAAATAAAAATAAAGAATAAGGGGTCTCACATAAGGAGCTGACTTGCCATGAAATGCAGGAATTTCTCCTATTCTCTTATAGTCAGTATTTTCAAATGCCCACCTAATACCCAGCCGTGTAACATATTGTGACATAGAAGTTTAGTATATGTTCATAATCTAAATAAGGATAAAATTCTGTATGCAATAAACAAACTTTGAGAGCAGGAAGACTAAGGGAAAATTAACTTTAAGTCTTATTTTAAAATTCTTTACCTGATTTTTAGATAAAGAAATCAAAACTATCAATAAGCACATGAGAAGTATTCTAAATCTCTTATAATTAGAGAAATGCAAATTAAAACAACTCTGAGGTGCCACCTCACACCTAGAAGATTGGCTAAAATGACAACAGGGGTGAGTAATGAATGTTGGAGGGGATGTGGCAAAATTGGGACATTAATGCATTGCTGGTGTAGTTGTGAATTGATCCAACCATTCTGAATAATAGAGGTTATAATGGGCATCCTTGTTTTACTCCTGATCTTATTGGGAAGGCTTCTAATTTCTCCCCATTGCATATGATGCTTGTTGATGGTTTAGGTATATACTGTTTATTATTTTTAGAAAAGGTCCTTTTATTCCTATACTTTTCAGTGTTTTCAATAGGAATGGATGCTGTATTTTGTCAAAGGCTTTTTCAGCATCTATTGAGATAATCATGTGATTTTTGTTTGTTAGACTGTTGATATGGTCAATTATGTGGGTGGTTTTCCTAATGTTGAACCAACCTTGCATTCCTGGTATAAATCCCACCTGATCATGGTGGATGATCTTCTTAATTACTTGCTGGAGTCTCTTTGCTAGTATTCTATTTAAGATTTTTGCATCTATGTTCATTAGGGAGATTGGTCTGTAGTTTTCTTTCTCTGTTTTTGATCTATCTGGCTTTGGAATCAGTACCATATTTGTGTCATAAAAGGAATTTGGTAGGACTCCTTCTTTGCTTATCATATCAAATAATTTGTATAGTATTGGGATTAGTTGCTCTTTGAATGTCTGATAGAATTCACTTGTGAATCCATCAGGCCCTGGCGATTTTTTCTTAGGGAGTTCTTTGATGGCTTGTTCAATTTCTTATTCTGATATAGGATTATTTAGGTATTCTATCTCTTCTGCTGTTAATCTAGGCAGTTTATATTTTTGTAAATATTCATCCATATCTCCCAAATTGTTATATTTATTGCCATATAATTGGGCAAAATAGTTTTTAATCATTGCCTTAATTTCCCCTTCATTAGAGGTGAGGTCTCCCTTTTCATCTTTGATACTGTCAATTTGGTTTTCTTCTTTCCTTTTTTTATTAGATTGACCAGTACCTTGTCTATTTTATTTGTTTTTTCAAAATAGCAGCTTCTGGTCTTATTTATTAATTCAATAGTTCTTTTACTTTCTATTTTATTAATTTCTCCCTTGATTTTTAGTATTTCTAATTTAGTTTTCATCTGGGGATTTTTAATTTGCTCACTTTCTAATTTTTTGAGTTGCATGCCCAATTCATTAATCTCTGCCCTCCTTAATTTGTTAATATATGCACTCAAGGATATAAATTTCCCCCTGAGTACTGCCTTGGCCACATCCCACAGAGTTTGGTAAGGATGTCTCATCATTGTCATTCTCTTCAATGAAATTGTTGATTGTTTCTATGATTCCTTCTTTGACAAATTGGTTTTGAAGAATCATATTATTTAATTTCCAATTAATTTTTGATTTACCTGTCCAGGTGCCCTTACTAATTATTATTTTTATTGCATTATGATCTGAGAAGGTTACATTTATTATTTCTGCTTTTTGCATTTGTTTGCAATGTTTCTATGCCCTATTACATGGTCAATCTTTGTGAATGTACCATGTGCAGCTGAAAAGAAGGTATTCCTTTTTGTCCCTATTCATTTTTCTCCACATATCAATTAAATCTAATTTTTGTAGGACTTCATTCACCTCTCTTACCTCTTTCTTATTTATTTTTTGGTTTGATTTATCTATATCTGAAAGAGGAATATTTAGATCTCCCACTATTATGGTTTTACTATCTATTTCCTTCTTGAGCTCTGCCAGTTTCTCCTTTATGAATTTGGATGCTATGCCACTTGGTGCAATACATATTGAGCAGTGTTATTTCCTCATTGTTTATACTGCCTTTAATCAGGATGTAATGACCTTCCCTGTCTTTTTTAATCATATCTATTTTTCCTTTCGCTTTGTCAGAGATCATAATAGCCACTCCTGCCTTATTTTTCTCATTTGACGCCCAAAAGATTTTGTTCAAGCCCTGAACCTTAAACTTGTGTATGTCTACCCGCTTCATATGTGTTTCTTGTAGACAACATATGGTGGGATTTTGGTTTCTGATCCACTCTGCTATTTGCTTCTGTTTTATGAGCTAGTTCATCCCATTCACATTCAGAGTTATAATTATTAGTTGTGCATTTGCTGACATTTTTGTATCCTCCCCTGGACCCACTCCTTCTTCTTCCACTATTTTCTTTTAAACCAGTGGTTTGCTTTGAGCCGGTATCCCTTATCCCCTCCCTTGATTAACTTCCCTTTCTACCCCCTCCCTTATTATTCCCCGCTTTTTATTTTTAAAGGCCTAATGAATTCCTTCCCCCTTCTTCTCCCCTCCCTTTTTTGACCTCCCCACTCCCCTGCTCCCCTTGGTTTATCCCTTCTGACTTTCTCAGTAGGGTTAGATAGAGTTTTTTATCTGAATGGATAATAAAGCTACTCTTCCCTCTCCGGGTTGATTACACTGAGAGTAAGGTTTAATTATTACCTCTTAATGCTCTCTTCCTCTCCTTCTTATAATAGTATTTGTCCCCTCCCCTTCCCATGCCCTCTTTTTGTGTAATAGAATATCCTATTTTTCTTATTCACTCAAGTTTCTCTTGATGTCCCCTACTATTCACCCCACTCTTTTTCCACCCCCCCATATCATCTTAGACCCTTTAGTATTCCACCCTCTCCCTATGAATTATTCTTCTGATCACTATAATAGTGAATACTATAATATTGAATAGAGTTCACTACAGGGAATTATACATAGCATTTCTCCACGTAGGAATACAGATAATTAGATCTTACTGAGGCCCTTAAAAAGGCAAATTTAAAAATTATAAGTTTTCTTTCTTTCCCCTCTGTTTCTTATTTACCTTTTCATGTTTTTCTTGATTTTTGTGGTTGGATATCAAACTTTCCATTTAGTCCTGGTTTTTTCTGTGCAAATACTTGGAAATGTTCAATTTTGTTGAATGCCCATACTTTCCCCTGGAAGTATATAATCAATTTTGATGGGTAGTTGATCCGTGGTTGAAGGCCCAGCTCTCTTGCCTTTCTGAATATCATATTCCAAGCCTTGCGGTCTTTTAGCGTGGAGGCTGCCAGATCCTGTGTGATCCTTATTGGTGCTCCTTTCTATTTGAATTGTCTCTTTCTGGCTTCTTGTAAGATTTTTTCTTTTACTTGGAAGCTCTTGAATTTGGCAATTATATTTCTGGGCGTTTTCTTATCTGGATCGAATGTTGACAGTGATCTATGGATCCTTTCAATGTTTATATTGCCCTCTTGTTGTAGGACTTCAGGGAAATTTTGCTGAATAATTTCTTTTAGTATGGAGTCCAAATTTCTATTAATTTCTCCCTTTTCAGGGAGACCAATGATTCTCAAATTGTGTCTTCTAGACCGGTTTTCTTGGTCTGTCATTTTCTCATTGAGATATTTCATGTTTCTTTCTATTTTATCAGTCTTTTGACTTTGTTTTATTTGTTCTTGCTGTCTTGAGAGATCATTGACTTCTAATTGCTCAATTCTAGCCTTTAGGGATTGGTTTTCGGCTATAATCTTTTGGTCTTCCTTTTCAATCTGGTCATTTCTGGTGTTCAATTTGCTTATCAGTTCATTTGATTTCTGAGCCTCATTTTCCAAATGCAAAATTCTGCCTTTTAAATTGTTATTTTCTTGCCAGATCTCTTCCATCTTTCTCATCATCTCAGATTTGAATTCTTCAATAGCTTGTGACCAGTTTTCATTATTTTGGGAAGGTTTGGATATGGTTACTTGTTTGTTCTCCTCTGTTGTCTGGATTCTAGCCTTTAGGGTCTGGTTTTCCTTTTCAATCTGGTCATTTCTGGTCTTCACTTGACTTGCCTCACTTTCCAATTGTGAAATTCTGACTTTTAAACTGTTATTTTGTTGCCTGATTTCTTTTTGAGCTATTTCCCATTTCTCTAGCCAAATCTTTTCCAACTTTCTTGTCATCTCAGATTTGAACTCTTCAAGAGCTTGTGACCAGTTTTCATTATTTTGGGAGGGTCCGGATGTGATTGCTTGTTTTTTCTCCTCTTCTGTTTGTTTGCTTGTCTGGATTTTCTCTGTGTAAAAGTTGTCAAGTGTTACTGATTTCTTCTTGTTGTTGTTAATCTTTCTCTTTTGGCCTTCCTGATTCTGGGTTGCCATTGTTAGCCCAGCCCGTTCTCAGCTTTATCCTCGTGCTCAGGGTCTATCTGAGCTCAGGGTCTGTCTGCTCTCTTTTGGCTCCTGAGGTCTCAGGTCTGATTGTTTTCAAGATCAAGCTCCCTGGTGGACCCCCTTGATTGATCCTCTGAAGGAAGTTCCTTTACAGGTCTCAGGGCGCTGCTTCCACAGTCGTATACCCGTCTGCCCTGGTTCCCCACTCAGGGTTTCAGAGCCTTTGCTCACGCCTGTGTCTGCCTCCACTCGTGCGTGCGCTTCGTTTCCGTGCTCAAAGTGCGTGTGCATTCTTTAGCCTTTTGGGGTCCTAAGTCTTGCTGCTCTCAGGAGCAGGCCCTGGAGCTGCTAATGACTCAATGGGTGCCCCAAACTTGCTCTATTTCTTTTGAACTGGCTTTGGTGTTGTAGGTGGTGTGGAGGGGGACACAATTTAGTGAAAGCTGTTTAACCCCTTTATAACATGGAAATGCCCCAATCCCACGTACTTTCCACACTGCGCCCTGTTGTGTGGTCCCTCCATTCATCTGCATTTGTTTTTATGTCCCCTTTAGGAGTCCCGTATGTTTCAGTTAGGAGAGGTTAAGCAGCTGCTTTTTACTCTGCCGCCATCTTAACTCGGAACTGATCCAACCATTCTGGATGGCAATTTGGAACTATGCTCAAAGGGCTTTAAAAGACTATCTGCCTTTTAATCCAGCCATAGCACTGCTTGGTTTTTACCCCCAAAGACATAATAAGGGAAAAGACTTGTAAAAAATAGTTATAGCCATGCTCTTTGTGGTAGCAAAAAATTGGAAAATGAGAGAATGTCCTTCGGTTGGGGAATGGCTGAACAAATTGTGGTATCTGTTGGTGATGGGATACTATTGTGCTCAAAAGAATAAAGGACTGGAGGAATTCCATGTGAACTGGAATGACCTCCAGGAATTGATGCAGAGTGAAAGGAGCAGAACCAGGAGAACACTGTACACAGAGACTGATACACTGTGATACAATCAAACATAACGGACTTCTCTACTTAGCAGCAATGCAAGAATCCAGAGCAAGGCTGAAGGACTTATGAGAAAGAGAACTAGCCACATTCAGAGGAAGAACTGTGGGAGGAGAAATACAGAAGAAAAGCAACTGCATGAACACATGGGCTGATGGGTATATTATTGGAGATGTAGACACTAAATAATAACTCTAAGTCCAACTATCAATAATATCGAATTAGGTCTTGATCAATGATATATGTAAAACCCAGTGGAATTGCACTTTGGCTATGGGAGGGGAGTGGAAGGAGGGGAAGGAAAGAACATGAATCATGTAACAATGGAAAATTTTTCTTAATCAATGAAAAAATTTAAAAACCTTCTTTGCCTTGAGATGTACTTATGATCTCATCAAAAAAGAAGGTCCCTCCAATGGAACCCATCTATGTTTTCCTGTATCCATGTTCTCACCCAAGTTCTCGAGAGAAGTCCAAAGCCCTAGAAGCCTTCTTCTATGTATTTTCATGGACACCAGAGCATCAATTCATCTTGTCCATTTAGTAGTTTTCATTCCTGTATATTACTAGTCACCATTTTTCCTGATTCTACATCTTATCATTGTCAATGTCTTTTATACCAGTTTTTGGTAATATATTTCTGCCTGCTAATACCTACCATGCTTTCTGGCTCATTCCATGACTCATTCTCAGGAAATTGGGGCATTCTATGCTTTTTAGTAAGAGAGAGTAAATAGGTAAATAATATTGATGCTAAATAAGATAAGAGTTTTGTATCAGGGAAGATATTGAAAGGATAGAAATTTCCTGGTCATAGAACCCATTATCATACCAAGTAACTATTAGCCTAGAGTAGTTTATCTATTATGGGGAGAAAGGATCTAGATGCCTCAGTGAATAGAGCATTGGGCTTGGAGTCAAGAAGATCTGAGTTTAAATTTGGCCTCAGACTTTTACCAGTTATGCAACCTTAGACAAGTGACTTAACCTCTCCAGTTAGCAAACGTCTCCAGTATTTTTGCCCAAAAAATCTCATAGATAATATAGTCTAAGGGTTTATGAATGGTGGGACACAATTAATTCACTGAACAACACAATATCTTATGTACCAAGAGACTGACCTCAAAACCTTACCAGCTGCATGTTATCACCATGCCAATATGCATTATTCAAATCGCTGATTTTTATCACATGGTTTGCTAGGTCAATGTCTTTTGAATTTCCATGGATCTTATTTTGGAGTCCTTAAAATTAAATCGATACAATCTGGGTGGACCTTACATCCATCATTTCCTCTTTCCTTTGAATTCTAAGCAGGAGAGTCTCCTTGACTATAGTGAACACTTTGAACAAGTATGTCTCCCTGTTTCATATCTCACTTGATGATTATAGGGTCTTTGAATAAAACCAACTTTGAGTTCAGATTGATCAAGGAAGATAGTATGAGATTAACAGGAATAGCTGGCAGGGCACTGGACTTGGGGTCAGAAAGAATTTGCTGTGGCAAACCACTGGACTTCATTTTCCTCGTCTGTAAAATGAAAGAAGTTGAACTAAGTCTCCAAGATCCTTTCCAGTCCTAAATACGTAATTCTATGACCTATAATCACACAAGGGAGACTCACTATTGTAGGGCAACTGTTCTTCATTTTCTATTGATTCAGGTACTTTTCCTTGCAACTATAAAAGCAATAAACAAAGTGATAGTCCTTTTAGCGTTAAGCAAACTAAGTGACTGTAAATATGCTGGCTTCTAAAGAACGATGGTGGGAAATTTTGCTTGTTCCTCCCTCGTATTTTCATCTGAGTTTCCCTTGATCCAGGATTAAAGCATTCTCTTAAAGACTGTAAAAAGCAGTTAAGTGGCCATGTAGATAGAGTGCTGGTGCTAAGGTCAGGAAAAGCTGTGTTCAAATTTAGCCTCAGACACTTACTGGTTTTGTTATCCTGGGTAAATCATTTACTCCCTGTAAAACAGTGGGGATAATAATAATACCTAATTCCTAATTGTTGTAAGGATAAAATAAGATAATATTTGTAAGGCATTTTGCAAATCCTAAAGGGCTACATAAATGCTAGTTATTATTATTCTGTAGAGATAAGAAAGTAGCCATATGGGTCAACTGTTGCAAATGTCTCTCAGATTCCCTTTTTTGGAGCAATAATATAGCTATCATTTCCCCCTTACTTTTTTGTCTCATCTCTTTTTTTTGAGATACTTTAAAATATAATACCTAAGTACACTAAAAAAATGTCCCCTCCAAGTACATATCCCTCTGTGCCTATTTGATCAAGTTCAACAGCATGTACTGATTTTATCTTCTTAAGTATCACTTCAATTTCTTCCAGTGGCACTCTGAGTACTGAGATGTTAGAAAAAGGGAAAGAGAAGGCTGTGTGCCAGGCACTGGGCTAGGTTTTTTATAAATATTATCTCATTTCAATCCGACTGTGGGGCAGCTAGGTGGTGCAGTGGATTGTGCACCAGACCTGGAGTCAGGAAGGTGCAAATTCAAATATGACTTCAGACATTATTAATTGTGTGACCCAAGACAAGTCATTTAATCTCTATTTGTCTCAGTTTCTCACCTACAAAATGGGGACAAACCAGAAAAGAAAATGCCAAATCACTCTAGAATCTTTGCCAAGAAAATTCCATGGAAAATTTCATGGGGTCATAAAGAGGCATACATGACTGAATGACTGAACAATGATGACACTAGTTCCAGGAATGTCAATAATGACAAAATATCCTATGGAAATTCTGGAAAAATAGTTTCATTTTGCATTTCTCTAGTGTTCTGTCGCATACATAAATGCTTTCAGAATAACTTGGCTTAATTTACTTGCTCAGATTTTTGTAAACTTATTTTCCTCACAATCTTCAGTGATACACCTTGGTTTTGTCTTGTAAGTTAGCTTATAAAATTTTTAGCTATTGTGTCTCTCTTCCTTAAAAAGAGATCAAATGTGTTCCAATTCAGGTGATCTCTGAGTACTTTTAGTTTCTATATTGTGGCGACTACTTTACATCTGCTAACTGTTTCTAAGATATACTGATTTTCCAAGCCCCATTTTTTAGAGTCAACTGCTTGGTTAAATAAGATGAGTGGGAGCTGTTGTTATTCTATACAATGACTTCAAATTTTTGAATTTTCTTATAACTTAGTATAATTGTGATTTCTTCTCTAATAAGTCAATGGTTAGTGACTAATTACATATATTATATTATATATAAGCCAGTTAATGACTAATTAGCTATTGTATAATTAGTACATTGTGCTACTTGTTTTACAAATAATTCTGTGCTGACTTCTACATCAACAAGAATCATTTCCTATATATTAAATTATAGTTACTTACTTTTGGAAAGAGGACAATTTTGTTCAATGACTGTCATGTGCAGATCCTTCAGGCCATGTGAAAACAGTACATGCAAATATACATATACACATATGTATGTCATGTGTACATATATACATATATATATGCATGCTATGAAGTAGCTTAATTATTTACAAGTTTTGGTCAATTAATTTTTTCTTCTCAAAAATTTTATTGTTTTGAACATTATTTTTTTGAGTTCCAAACTTTCTCCCTCCTTCCAGCCTCTCTCCCTACCAATTGAGAAGGCAAACATGATATTAATTATACACATGAAATCATGTAAAATATATTTCCACATTAGCCATTTTGCAAAAAGAAAAAGAAAGCAAAATAATTATATTGCAATTTGCACTCAGTGTTTATTATTTATCTCTCTGGAAGTAGAAAGTATTTTTCATCATGCATCCTTCATAATTTTCATGGATCATTATGTTGATCAGAGTAAATAAGTTTTTCACAGTTGATTATCATAATATTGCTGTTACTATGAATAGTGATCTCCTGATTCTCCTTATTTCACTTTGCAACAGTTTATATAAGTCTTCTCAGGTTTTTTCTGAAATCATCCTGCTCATCATTTCTTATAGCATCATAGCAATTATATCCAAAATCTGTTTGCCATTTCTTAATTGATAGGCATCCCCTCAATCTGTGATTCTTTGCCAACAGAAAAAGAGCTAGTATCAATATTTTTGTAATATGTCTTTTTCCTCTTTCTTTGAACTCTTTAGGATGAAGATCTACTGGTGGTTCTGCTGAATATACAGTTTCATAATGCATCCTTCATAATTCAAATTGTTCTCCAGAGTTCTCAAGTCCACCAACACAGTTTCCCTACTTTTCCATATAACCACATTTATCATTTTCCTTTTTTGTCATGTTAGCCAATCTGATAGATGTGAGTTACTTAACTACTTTCCAGTTTTCTAAGTAATTTTTGCCAAATAGCAAAGTCTTGCCCTCCAAAAAGCTTAGATCTTTGGGCTTATTGAACTCCAGTTTTCTGTGGTCATTTACTACTGTTTATTGTCTACCTAATCTATTTCACCAATTTTCTACTCTATTTCTTAACTAGTATTATATTATTTTCATGATAATTGCTTCGTAATACAGTTTAGAATATGGTTCTACAAACCACCTTCCTTCATATTTTTTTCATTAATTCCCTAGATATTCTTTACCTTTTGTTCATACAGATTAATTTTGTTATTTTTCTAGCTCTATAATTCTTTAGTAGTTTAACTGGTAAGGCACTGAATAAGTAAACTAATTACAGTAGAATCGCCATTTTTTATTATATTGACTCAACCTATCCATAAGCAATGAATATTTTTCCAGTTGTTTTTATCTGTCTTTATTCATGTAAAATTGTTTTGTAGTTGTGTTCATATGGTCCCAGGATATGTCTTTGCAGGTATACCACAAGGATATTATTTTATATGTAGTTATTTTAAATAGAATTTCTCTTTCACTCTCTTATTGCTGGACTTTGTTGGCAATATTTAGAAATACTGATCACTTGTGTGGTTTTATTTTGTATCCTGCAACTTTAATAAAGTTGTTGGTTATTTCAGCTAGTTTTTAATTGATTCTCTCTTCCCACTATGTTTTGTTGGTTATATATAGAAATGCTGATGATTTATATGGGCTTATTCAGTTCCATTAACCTCTAACAGCTTCTCCAAATACTTAAAAGTATTATTCTGAGAAGGGGTCTATAGGCTTCACCAGCCTCCCAAGGAGTCTTTGGCACAAGAGTTTGAAAACTAAGCTAGATGTTCTCTAAGGCCTCTACTTACAATTCTATGAAAAAAAAAGAAGCTCACCTAATTATCGAGAACAAAGAAAGAACTTAAAACAGTTCTCTCAGCCTACCAGAAATAAATCTAAGATTGATTGTTAGGAAACTACCCCAAATAGGAATGTTTTTGACTTAATGAGCAAATCACTTCATCCTGTTTTCCTCAGTTTCCTCATTTGTAAAATGAGCTGAAGAAGGAAATGGCAAACCACTACAGTATCTTGCCAAGAAAACCCTAAATGGGGTAATGGAGAGTTGGCAATGACTAAAAAAATAACTGAAGAAAAACATAAAAGGTGAAAAGCAGCCTCACAAAGGGTTGAAAAATGAATGAGAGATGAGGAAGTGGAAACAGTAGACAGTGTAGATGGCAGTGAAATGGAAGCATGCTCTTAGAGATAGTAACAATAAATTTAAAAGTTGTATTGAGATACACATACATATATAGGGAAGGAGCGAGAGAATTAGGGAAGAGTTGGACAGCAAGGGGAGAGAGGAGGGGAGGAAGGAGGGAGAGAGAGAGAGAGAGAGAGAGAGAGAGACAGAGACAGAGACAGAGACAGAGACAGAGACAGAGACAGAGACAGAGACAGAGACAGAGATTATCTTTTCTATCACATTTCCTCATATATTCATTCCTTCTACTCCTCCCAGAGAATCATTTAAGGAAGTTCCCAGGCCATCCATACTCACTTCTCTCCTAACTCTCTGGGCTTTTCTATCTCTTTCCCAGTAGCTGACACCTTAGAGATGCCTCCGCCTCTGTGACCACTCTCTTGACTGATAAGTTCTACACAGGATTGTCTTTTATGGAAGTACCTACATCATCCATGATCACTTTTCTCTCAGATCTCCAGACTTTTATGTCTTGTTTCCACCAAGTTACAACCCTACCCTCCTATTTCCCAAAGTCCCTTTTTTTGTGTGATCTTTCCCATTAGAATGCAAACTCCTTGAGAGTAAAGATTGACTTTTTTACTTTGCCTTGTGTTGCATTTGTTTGCATATTTGACTTGTATTTTGAATACTTGTCACAGTGCCTGGCATATAAGAAGTATTTAATAAATCTTTTGCCTATCTATATCTACTCATTTGTCTATTATCTTTTATAACAAAGGATAAAGAAAAAATATTTCAGCAAAATTAACCCAAATATTATCCAAGTCTGACATCATACACAGTGCACAGATCTCCACTTCTGCAAAGAAAGAAGGGAGGTATGATCTTATCTTTTATTTGGGGTCAAATAACATTATTAATGTCACATTATTCTATTTTTTTTACTCTGTTGTTCTTCTTTCCATATATATTGTTGTCATCATTGGACATAGTTTTCTCTATTTGTCCCCTCTATATTCCTGCATCAGTTCATACAAATTTTTCTATGCTTCTCTGTATTCATCATATTCATAGTTTTTCACAATGCAGTAACATTCCATTATTCTTTTTTACCACTCTTCTTTAATCCATTCCCTAATAGAGGAGCATCTACTTTGTTTCCAATTATTTGCTACTGTCCTAAGTGCTTCTATAAATATTTTTATGATCTTTCTTTTTACTATTGATCTTTTTGGAGTATATGCCTAATTTAGTAAAATCTCCAGATCAAAGAGTATGGGCATTTCAATAACTTTCATAATTCCAAAATGGGTGGATCCATTCACAGCTTCACCAACAATGCATTAGGGTGCCTGCTTTTATGCAATCCCTCCAACATTGACTATTCCTTTTCCTTTCCACTGTTGCCAGTTAATTACGTATTTGGTAAACCTTACAGTTATTTAGGTTTGCATTTCTCTTCTCACTAGTGATGAGAAACATTCTTTTATATATTTAATTGTTATTAGTATGCAATTCTTCTTTTGAGAACTTTGTTCATAGCTTAAGACCACTTAAATCCAGGGCAAGGTTTTTAAAGACAATAGACCTGAGTATGTGCCTGTTTGTATGCAATAGGAAAATAACCAGCATATAAGAAGAAATTAAAGATGATATAGAGAAGTGCAAAGGAGTTAATTGTCAAATTTTGTGAATCCTAAGTTTTCCAAACTGTTTATGTATATTTCCTTCTTCCTCCATCACTTCTCACCTGGACTACTGTAGTATCCTATTAACTGACTTGCCTATTTCTCATATCTCCTCTCTTTAATCCATCATCCATTATGGCCAAGATAATCTTTCTAAAACGCAAGTCTGATCATGTTATTCTCTAGTTCAAGAATCTTCAGTGGCAACCTATTTCTTATTGAATAAAATATGAAATACTAGAATTGAGTGTTTACAGAGAGCCTTAAGTTCAAATGCTACCTGTGACCCTGTTACCATCAACCAGAGATCATGAATTGAGTCTTAATTACTCTATACAGAAATCACAGTAATTACCTTGCTCCATTGACCTTTCCAGTCTTATTTCATATTACTACTCTTCATGAATTCCATATTCTGGCCAATTTAGAATAGTTATTCCTCAAACTTAATATTCTATCACTCAGCTTCATGAAGTCACACAAGCCATTTCCCATGCACTGGATGTGCCTCCTCTCTGCCTCTCAGAATTTTAATCTTTCTTCAAGACTCAAATTGGGTGCCACTGTCTTAGGAATCAATCCTTCCCTAGTTATAATGATGATGATGATGATGATGATGATGATGATGATGATGATGATGATGATGATGATGATAGCAGCTATCATGTATAAAACACCTACTATATGCCAGGTACTGTGCTAAGCACTAAATATAAGCTAATTAGATTTCCATAACCACCTTGGGAGATAGGTTTTATAAGCTCTCCAATTTAAAGTGGAGGAAACTGGCAAGCAGAGGTAATGTGCCCAAGGTCACACAGCTAGTAAAGATTTGAGGCAGGATTTGAACTTCATGCTCTATTCACTGCACCTCTCTGGTGCTCTTTTGTATTCCACCCCTGTAGTTAATGCTAAGTGCCTACTCAATTTTGCCTTATTTTATATTTGAATACATATACATATATACGTATATATATATATATGTATGTATGTATATATATATATATATATATATATATATATATACTCATTAGTTGTTTGTATTGAGTTAAATTATAGTTTGGGACATTTTTCTTTAACTGCTGACCACTAGTCTATTCCCAGAGGAAGACTGAGATTAATATTTGAAGGACTGATCCTAATGGTGTAATAGAATCAGGGAAAGAAAGCTTCAGGGAGATAAAAATAGGAAGGGATAGAAACACAGAGGCAGTCGCCAAAGCAGAGGAGACAAAAGTCACCTAGGACTTTAATATTCAAACAGTAAAAAATAGTACCAAAATGAATTTACTTCAAATGCCCAAATCAATGCAAATATATGCCAGCTGGGAGATCCAAATGTAAAACAATTCCTATCCATTCTGTTTACAGAATTGCTCCAATTAACATAAGAAACATCCCAATATGCTTTCTAAAATTCATATTAGGAAATGTGCTTCAGAAAAATCTCTCGAGAAGGATCTTTGCAACTCAGAAGTGCTCCTCCTCTTCAATGTTATTGTAAACTAGACTTACAAATAGATGTTTTATAGAACTGGAATGAAATAGAATTAAATGATTTTTGCAAATAAAACCCAATGGACTAGATATAGTTTGTATTCTGATTGCCTAAACAAGAAATTCCTACAGCAGAAAAGAACACAGTGCAATTTCTTACTCATCATCCTACAGTACAAATTTTACAGCCTGATTATAGTCTAGTCTCTTAATGAACTTGCCATTATTCCCTATAGTAAGACCTTCTTAACTTTCCTTAAGTTTCCAATTAGGTATCCCCAAAAGAATCTTTCATTGTACTCGCTTTTTCATGATGCAGAGGAGAGAGAATGAGAAGCAATGTGTATTAGCAAAACCATCAGAAGGCAGCCTGGCACACTAGATAGAGTACTACATTGGGAATAAATGGACTGAGGTTTGAATCCCACTGCTGCCAATTATTACCAGTGTGACCTTGGGCAAGTCACTTAACTTCAATAGATCTCAGTTCCTCCTCTGAAAAATGAGAAATTTCTAAGGTCCCTAAATCTATGAGCTTATGACAGGCTACAGAGCATCCTAAATTTGAATCTTGATTATGGATGCTGGTCTATTGCATCTCCATTTCCTTATACATAAAACAGGGCTAACAATAACTGTAGTATCCTCAATATGCTGTTGCAAGGATCAAATATGTTATTATATGTAAAGTGCTTTGTAATATAATATTTCATTAAAAGGGCCAAGATACTCCTGGTTTTATATTTGGCAAAGATATAGCCTGGAATAGTGAAGAATCATTAGATTTTGGTACCAGAACCCCTAGTATGAAATCAGGACTGGCTTCTTCCTACCTTTGTGAACTGGGCAAGTGATACAATCTTTTTGGCCTCAAATTCCTCCACTCTATAATGAAGGGATTCCTAAAAAGGTGTTACAAACTCCTTGCAGATACTATATGAAGTGGAAAGAACATTGTATTTGAAGTTGGAAGACTTGGATTCAAAGCCCAGTTCAAGACACTTACTGCCTAGTTGACTGTGGTCAAGTCACTTCACCTCAAATGATATCAGCTTTCTTATTTGCAAATAGGGAAAGATTGGACATGGCTTCTGAGGTTGTTTTCATGAACTCTTTTTTATCTGAAGGTTTTTATGTAATTAATTGATTTAGAATATTTTTCCATCATGAACTCTTAATGTATGAAACGATGAAAAAATCCTAAGATTTAAAGATCAGTTGAAGCATTCGGGGATGCTTAACTTGGAAAAGGCACTTGTGGATGAAGAAGGGAATATGTGTGTGTGTTGTGAGGAAGGGGAGGGATATAATAGTCATTTATATTTGAAGGGCTGGCTGTCATATGGAACATAGATTTGACATGTCACATTTGGACCGAGAAAGCAGAACTCAGGACAATGACACAGGGCAAGAAGTAAAGGTGGTGAATTGCAAAGAGACAAATTTGGACTTGATGTCAAAAAAATTCCCAATAGTTAGTGCTATCTATGGGAAGGCAGCTTGGTGTAATGAAAGAGCTTCTGAGTTTAAAGCCATTAGCTCAAATACTAGCTCCCTTACTTACCATCTCTGTCATCTTGGGCAACTCAAGTCATTCAACTTTTTCAGACTTCATTTTTTCATCTAAATAATAAAGGTGTTGGACAAGT
Organism: Gracilinanus agilis; assembly: GCF_016433145.1. Lineage (NCBI taxonomy): Eukaryota > Metazoa > Chordata > Mammalia > Didelphimorphia > Didelphidae > Gracilinanus > Gracilinanus agilis. The sequence goes on along the minus strand of NC_058134.1, from coordinate 269,134,895 downwards.
TGAACTCTAAAGTTCCTTCTAGTTCTAAAACTATGATCCTTTATCTTTTTTAATTTTTAATTTAATTTTCTTTTTAAAAAATATTTTTCCATGGTTCTATGATTCCTGTTCTCTCCCTCCCCTCTTCCCTCCCTCCTCCTAGAGCTGACAAACAATTCCTCTGGGTTATACATGTATTTTATGATCCTCTAGCTTGAGAAGTAGTGGTCTAAGCAAAGCTATACCCACCACCCAAGTTCTTCAGACAAAGACTGGATGATACTTGTTGGGTATGGTGGAAAGGGATTTCTGTTCAGGTGAGCCTTTGATACTTTAGGCCAGAATACGTTTCCAACTCTGAGTTTCTGTGAAATTTGTTGCAATTTTACTGGGAAGATCCTTTCCCAGTGCATGAGGCGAGAGGTTGCAGAACAGCAAAACATCTAAAAACCAAAAGACCTTTCAGATCATCGTCTTCAAATGTAACATTTGTTGTTCAGTCATTCAATCATACCTGACTCTTCATGACTCATGGACCGTACTGTCCATGGGGTTTTCTTGACAAAGATAGAGTGGTTTGTCATTTCCTTCTCCAGTTCAAATGTATTACCTGCTTTATAAGGGCAATGTTTTAAAAAGTCACTTGTCATTTGATGAGATGAGATGCCAGGGCCCTTTCTGTGTTTGGAGGCACCCTACAGACATCACCTCCAGGAATGTGAATACATCCATTGGTGCCTTGCTGATAAGATTTGGGGAATTCAAGATGCCTGCCTGACTGAGACTTAACTGGGGAGGAGTGAATAAACATTTATTAAGTATCTACTGTGGTAAGTACTTCACAAATAATATTTCCTTTGGTCCCCCCAAAAATCTTGGGACTATGATCCCCATTTTATAGTTGAGGTCACCTTTGGGAAACCTAGACATGAATTATTTATCCTGAATGTCTTAGGAGAATTTCCTAGCACAACTTCGGTCAGGAGCAACAAGCTCTTTTATACCTAGTCCATGTGATCTCATTATAAGTCCCTGGGTCATAGATTACATTTGTGAATCAGATAATTGCCCTAATTCAATGACTCCCAAAGCGGGTGCCACTGCCCCATGGTGTGTGCTGCAGCAATCCAGGAGGGTAGTGATGGCCACAGTTGCATTTATCTTTCCTATTAATTGCTATAAAACTTTTTTTAATTAATTTCCAGGGGTGCTAAGTAATCTTTTTTTTCTGGAAAGGGGGCGGTAGGCTAAAAAAGTTTGGGAACTACTGCCCTAATTCATTAGAAATCACTCTAGCCAAGAAATTTGTGAGCAAACTGACCAATTTCTCTTTGATATAGTTCAGTGTGCATATGTGTGACAGAGAGACAGACCAAGAGAGGAAAAAGTTTGAGTGTCAGAGACAGAGACAGAAAGACAAAGAGAGACAAAGAGACACTGCCTCTCATATAGATTTCTATACCTTCTCCTGTATAACCATTTAAATCATTCTAGCAGACCAAATCATTTTTTAGTTCTCTGCTTCGAAGGAACAGAGACATAAACCAAGAATTCAGTTAAAATGTAACAGAACCTCCAAAATAGAAACTTTATTTTCAGTTCAAAGGAACGTGCTTTCCATCTCCTCTTCCCATCTAATGAGAACTGGGCATCAGTGATTCGAGTTCCCCTCAAGCATTGCATGTGACCATTTATTCTAACATTACATTTGAAGAAGAGAAAAATCAGAGACCATGTGGTGAGGAGAACATCTTGCTTGTTTTCTTTGCAGAAACAACATTCTTTTGGTATGACATGATGCTTTTAGATCCCATCTTGTAGGCAATAGCAGCAGGACATGTAGAGGGAATATTCTTATCTATAGAATCAAATGACACAAAAACCCAATCAAAGAAATTTAGAAGCATGTTTTCTATTTGGAAGGATTTGTAAAAGAGAAGCTACTCAAAGGCAGAGATGGATTGATGTAGCGATTGCAGCACGGCTTTAGGAATCATAAGGTCTCAGCACTACTTTGCCTTCACATCAACTCCGGGAGTGCTTTATCACTTGAGCAAGTAGGTCAAGACCAACTACTACCAAGAATCCAGCACACCTGTATGGGAGCCTTATCCACAGGATTACTGATTTTGAGTTGGAAGAGATTTTAGAAGTCATCAAGCCCTTATTTAGATGAGGAAATAGGTCTAAAAAAATTAAGTTATTTATCCAAGGTCACACAGGTAGTAAGAGGCAAAACTGGAATTCAAACCCAGATTTTTTGACTCTAAATTCATCACTGTTTCTATGATACCATACTTTTTTGGTAGTAGTTAAGATTTTTTATTCAGTATTTTATTTTTTACCAATTGCATGTAAAAACAAATTTTAACATTTAGAAAAAATCATTTGAGTTCAAAATTCTCCTCCTCCCTTTTTCTCCATACTCCTTGGGAAGATAAGCAACTTGGTTTAAGTTATATGTGTGTAATAATGCAAAACGTATTTCCACATTAGTCATGTTTTTATGCAGAACAACTAAAAAAACAAGAAAAAGAAAGAAAGTAAAAAATAGTAGGCTTCAATCTGCATTCTTCTTTCTCTGGAAGTGGATAGCATTTTTCATTGTAAGTCAGAATTATCTTGAATCGTTTGTACCATATTTTTTGAAAGGTTTAGACAGAAATGGATCATACTCATCTATGCTCTCTGAGCTTATCCCAATATTTCTGGCAGAATTATAACATGAAGGAAAAGTGGAATCAAGAGGTTAAACTGATGGCAAGATTAGAATTGTGTGAGCAGGATATTAATAACAGATTAGTTTTCAAAGTCCTGGGCAATTAAGATAGTAAGTAGAAAGTAAAAGTGAGGGACGGTTGAGGAAGAATCACCAACACACACACACACACACACACACACACACACACACACACACACTCAATCTCATTCCTAATTCAGTGAAGTTTCAACAACAAAATATAAGTCATGGTTTGGGAATAATGTCATAAGAAGTAGTGAAGAAAGTTCTACTCTTCCACAGGCACTATCTGGAAGGGGAATAAGAAATTTTTCCTTTCAGTTTTTATCAGTAAAAAAAAGTAATGATTAGAATGATTAATATTAACACATTATTGTAGCTAATATATATATGTATATGTATACATATATATAAATATACATATGGAGAGAGAGAGAGAGAGAGAGAGAGAGAGAGAGAGAGAGAGAGAGAGCTTGAAGGTTTGCAAAATACTTTACAATGATCTCATTTTAACCTTACAACCCTGAGATGAAAGTATATTATTATTGTAATAGCCATTTTTACAAATGAAGAAATTGAGGCAGAGAAGTTAAGTGGCTTGCCAGTGGCTTGGGACAGATTTGTGCTCAAGCATTCTTAATTCCTGGTCTAGCACTCTATCTACTGTGCCACCTAGCTGCCTCTAACAAATTAATTAATTAAATAGACATAAAACAAGATGATGCTTTTATAAGAAGCAAAGAATGGCAGGAAGAAAGTCACATTTCCAGCTTTTACAAAAGCCTTCTGTGACTCTGATTGAGTCACTTCATTTCTTGGTGTTCTAGTGTTTTCTATATCTGGGAGAGCAGTTGAATCACACCTGGGAGAAAAGCAGAATAATGTAGAGATGGTAAGATTTAGGCATATTTTTGAAAAGCCTCCATTTTTCCAGAGAATGGTGATATATAAATACAAGATATTGTTATTACCAAACAGGTCCCATGTATACAAGATAGTTCTTTAAATAGAGTCATAGCCTGGAATTCATATCTTGAGTCATCCCCACAGGTGTTCATTTCTCACTACCACAGACTGCCTCATTTAATACCATAGTGCCTTTAATTGAGTACTCCATAGGGAAAGAACCCAGAATTCTTTGAGATTCATTCACCACAATATTACTTTATGTTGTTCAGCTTATGTGACTATAATCAAAAATTTAGTCTCTATATTTTTAAAGAGGGTTTTTATTTTTTACTTATTTTTTATTTGAAAATTTTATTTAACTGATTAATTTAGAATATTTTTCCATGGTTACATCATTCATGTTCTTTCCCTCCCCTCCTCCTATCCCCCTCCCATAGCCAATGAGCAATTCCACTGGGTTTTACATGTGTCATTGATCAAGACCTATTTCCGTATTATTAATATTTGCATTAGGGTGATCATTTAGAGTCTACATCTCCAATCATGTCCTCATCATCCCATGTAATCAAGCAGTTGTTTTTCTTCTGAGTTTCTGCTCCCAAAGTTCTTTCTCTGGATGTGGATAGTGTTCTTTCTCCTAAGTCCATCAAAATTGTCCTTGATTATTACTTTGCTGGTAGGAGAGAAGTCCATTACATTCTATTTTACCACAGTGTATCAGTCTCTGTGTACAATGTTCTTCTGCTCTGCTCCTTTCACTCTGCATCAATTCCTGGAGGTCTTTCCAGTTCACATGGAATTCCTCCAGTTCATTATTCCTTTGAGCACAATAGTATTCCATCACCAGCATATACCACAATTTGTTCAACCATTTCCCAATCAAAGGGCATCCCCTCATTTTCCAATTTTTTGCCACCACAAAGAGCACAGCTATAAATATTTTTGTACAAACAAGTCTTTTTCCTCATTATCTCTTCGCGGTACAAACCCAGTAGTGGTACAGTAGACAGTCTTTTAAAGCCCTTTAAAGAGGGTTTTTGATGTTGAAAATCTTAACCAAATAGAATGTCTCTGATTTCCTAAAGAGATATTCAAGTTTGGTGAGGATTTCAATATTAAAAATAAATTTTTTTAAAAAATAAAGGTAGGGAATAAACCTGTAATTTATTGTTAGGAGGAATTGTCAAGTGATGATACTTCTTCTACCAAAGCAAATTGGTGCCTTCTCTGTAAAATACGGACTTACCTCATGCAGAGATGCTCAACATATGGCCTGCAATATTCCCAAATGCTGACTAAATCAGATTAAAATGTAGTTGAAAACTATTTAACAAAATAAATAAAAATACTGTTAAACATACATAACTTTATATTTTAAAAGTGTGTCAATGTGTAGTCATAGGGATTCTTATAAATAGTTTAATGGCAGCCATTTTGATTTGAGTTTGACACCATGGACCTAAGAGGTTTGCTTAGTTTTATATAATCAATATGTGTCAGAAGTGGAACTCAAAACCAAGTCTTCCAAGTTTTGAGGCCAATTTTCTATTGTATCCATCATGCTGCTTCTCCACTAAAAATAACAATAAATAACATATTTAGAGTATGTGCCCATGGGTACCATGTTTCCACAGTGACAATATATGGTTGGCTTTTGCAAAAACTGCTAGATATGATTGGATTTTAGTGTGGTGTCCAATGCAAGAGTGACCCACTGATTTTTAAAAGAGAAAGGTTAAAGACAAGAGGAATGGTTTCCAGGGCCAATACAGTACCTACCTTTCTTCTCTTCTGATACCCATTTTTGAAATCCAAACAATCTGGGGCATGCCTGCAATGAAGTCAACACATTTGCCAGTGGTCACATTCCCTACAGGTAAAATGCCCTAATTGTCTTATTCAGATGGTATTGGATCTAGAAATTAAAAATTGTATTTTGGGTGTGCCCAGTTTTTCTGTCATTCACTCAAAAGAGACCAATTCCCTTACTTCATATTCCTTTTTAAAAATAGTAAGGGGGGGCAGCTGGGTGGCTCAGTGGTTTGAGAGTCAGGCCTAAAGATGGGAGGTCCTAGGTTCAAATCTGACCTCAGACACTTCCCAGCTGTGTGATCCTGAGCAAGTCACTTGATTCCCATTGCCTAGCCTTACCACTCTTCTGCCTTGGAGCCAATACACAGTATTAACTCCAAGACGGAAGGTAAGGGTTTTTATTAAAATAAATAAATGAATAAGCAAATAAATGAATAAATAAATAAATGGATGGATGAGTGAATAGATAAATAGATAGATAGATAGATAGATAGATAGATAGATAGATAGATAGATAAATAGATGAATGAATGGATGGATGGATGGATGAGTAAATGAATAAATGGACTAACAAACAAATAAATGAGTGAACAAATAAATAAATAAAAATAGTAAGGGAGGGCAAAGCAAGGGAAAATATGAGATGCCAGCTAAAGAAACAGAACAAATAATTAGAAAGATAGAGGGAGAACCAGGAAAACATTATGTACTTGAACATATAGAAGAGAGACTATATACTAAAAGAAAGAATATTCAAGATAATGAAGATTTTTAAATGGTTGTCATGACTGGAAGAAAAAAAGATTTCATGTTTGGGAAGTCAATGGTAACCTTAGAAAAAATAGCTTTAGTAGAGTGGCAAAGATAGAAATCTAACCATAGATTTGAGGGGAAAGCTGGTAATGAGACAGTATATACATTGCATGAAAAAACTATTTCAGGTATTTTAATAAAGGAAGGGAAGAATGAGATTGGACAGTAGTTATATGGGACAGAAGAATGAAGAAAAGAGTTTTAGGATTAGAAACCCTGGAGTATATTTGTAGGCATATGGGTAGAAGACACTGGTGAAAGACAGAGTAAAGATGAATGAAACAGAAAGGATGATTCTTGAAGCAATGTCTTAGAGGAGGCAAGAGGTGATGCCATTAAAAATAGAGGTCCTGAAAGGAGAAATTACCAGAAGTGGAGCAGGTTACAAGGGATATGGTGTCCTCATCAAAGAGTCAGATTCTACTAAATTCAGGAGGTGGAAATATGTGGATAATTGAGTTGGGAGTTTCAAAGGGTTTAGTAGAAAAGGAAAGGCAATGAATAAAATATGAGTGGACCTAGGAAGGTTCAGGAATGATTAGAATAGAACAATAAGAGTCCTTGAGGGTATAGCATATGATCTTGGATTTAGGACTGGATGGGAACTTAGAGGGACATCTAGTCCAATTCCTTTAATTTAGTGATCAGAAAACTAAGGCCCAGGGACATTAAATGACCTGCCTGGCATCAAACAGTCACAAAGTTACTATCTAAAGTGGGATTTGAACCCAAGTCTTCCTGTCTCCAAGTCCAGCATCTCATACATTACATATCATCTGCACCAAAGACTGAGACTGAATGATCAGGACTGGGGTCCCAGTACAGTATGAGGGCATCCTCCTTCAATAGAGCTTAACTGACCAAAAAAAAAAAAAGAAATTTTAAAATTATTTCTCCCCAAACTTCAAGATAGGCTTTGTGTTTTGGATGCAGTCTCCATAAGGCTGCTGCTCCAAATGTATTATGAAGCTCTGATTGAAAGAACAGGGCCAAGAGTTTCTGTGATCCAGGACTAAGGTCTGTTTGAAGGTCTGTTGAACAGATGTTTGAACTTCTTAAAGTTTCTCCACCAGGTGTGTGGTGGGTCTAGATTATATAAGCACTATTGCTTAGACCAGTGATGGGCAAACTATAGCCCCCTGGCCAGATGTGGCCCCCTGAAATGTTCTATCCAGCTGCTGGCTGTGGGACATTTTTCCTAATCTGATGAATACAATGATTAGGATACAATACAATGAAACTTCGAAAGAGTTGCCTTAGAAACAGACTGACAGATGAGCATTTCCTTTCCTTTAGCACCACTTAGTGCATATATGTTGAGTACTAATATTTCTTCATTGCCTATACTGCTTATCAAAAAATACCTTCCTTATCTCTTTTAATCAAATCTATTTTTGCTTTAGCTTTGTCTGAGATCATAATTGCTACTCCTGCTTTCTTTTTCTCAGTTGAAGATCAATAGATTCTGGCCCAGCCTCTTACCTTTACTCTGTGTATCTACCTGCTTCAAACGTGTTTCTTATAAACAAGATATAGTATGATTTTGGTTTTTAGTCCACTCTGCTATCCTCTTCTGTTTTGGGGGGTTAGTTCATCCCACTCACATTCACAGTTATGATTATCATCTGTGTATTTCTCTCCATCTTGATCTCCTCTTTTAATTCTGCCCTTTCTCCTTTGACTCTTTCCCTCCGCACTCGTGTTTTGCTTTTAATTATTCTGTCCTTCCCTTTTCTTTATATTAGTCCCTTTCCACCACCTCCCATCCTATTCCCCTCCTACTTCTCTATAGGATCTTTTAATCACACCCCCCAACTTTTTCCTCCCTTATATTACTCCCCACGTAAGATAGGATTCTATACTCTAGAGAATCGGACTGTTCTCTCTCTGCACCAATTCCAATAAGAGTAAAGGTTTAAGTTTTGCCCATCACCACCCTCATCCTTCCCTCTTTGTAATAGTATTCTACCCCACCCATGTACCACTTTATGTGATGTAATTTACACCATTTTACTTCTTCCTTGCCATTTCTCTTAATACAATCCTCTTTTTTTAACTCTAGTTTTTTACATATTATCCTAAACAGCTTACTGCCATACCTTCTGTGTATGTGTACTTCTTGTAACTACTATGATAATGATAACAATTTTTAAGAGTTATAAATATCATCTTTCCATATAGGAATATAAACAATTAGACCTTGTTGAAGGCCTTAATTTTTTTCTCTTTCTTATTTACCTTTTTATTGTTCTCCTGAATTTTGTATTTGGGCATCATATTTTCTGTTTAAGTGTCATCTTTAGGAAAGCTTGGGAATCTTCTTTTTTACTAAATGACCTACTTTCCCCTGGAAGTATATAGTCAGTTTTGATGAGGAAGTGATTCTTGGTTGTAAACCAGTTCTCTTGCCTCCTGGAATATCACATTTCAAGCCCTGTGGTCCTTCAATATAGAAGCTGCCAGATCATGTGTAGTCCTGACTGGGGCTCCATAATATCTGAATTGTTTCTTTCTGGTCATTTGCAGTATTTTCTCCTTTTTGCCTGGGAGGTCTTGAACTTGGTTACAAGTCCTGGAAGTTGTCATCTGGAGATTTATTGTGGGAGGTGATCTGCAGATTCTTTCAATGTCTATTTTGCCTTCTTGTTCAGGAATATCAGGGCAGTTTTCTTGGATAATTTCTTGTAATATGATGTCTAGGCTTTTTTGGGGTCATGATTTTCTGGTAGTCCAATAATTCTCAAATTGTCTCTACTGGATCTATTTTCCATGTCAGGTTTTTTCAATGAGAAATTTCATATTTTCTTCTTTTTTCATTCTTTTGATGTTGTCTCATTGTTTCTTGATGTCTTATAAAATCATTAGCTTCTATTTTTGCCCAATTCTAATTTTTACAGATTGGGTTTCTTCCATGACCTTTTGATCCTCCTTTTCCATTTGATCCATTCTACTTTTCATGTAACTCTTTTCTTCATTTGATTTTTTTGCTCCTTTTTCCAGTAGAACAATTCTGATTTGTAAGCCACTTATTTCTTCATTGGCTTTCTGTGCATCTTTTTCCATTTGATCAATTTTGCTTTTTAAGCTATTATTTTTTTTATTACTTTCATTTCTTTTTCCTATTTTGCTTCAACCCTTGTTATTGATTTTTTTAATTCCTTTTTGAGTTCTAGAGTTTGTGACCAATTCCCATTTTGGGGGAGATTTTGCATGTGTTTGCTTGTATCTTGCCATCTCCTGTTTCTTCTGTTCTTTGCTCTTTTTCCTGGTAGAAATTTTCAAGGGTCAAGAGGTTTTTTTTCTGCTGGTTGTTCATTTTCCTACCAGTAGCCTGGGAAATTTGCATGTTGCTGGCCATTTTGGTCTTAGCTTCTGGCTCACAGGTGTTTTGCCCTGGGGTTGTCTTCACTGCTAGTAAGGAGACTTGAGAGCACACAGACCTATGGAACTCCAGACTTCACTGCCACAGCCTAGACCTTCAAGGAATGGGTCCAATGTGTTCTTTTGTTGGTGTAGCCTGTGATCCAGGATCCTGAAGTTGCCTGCACCCTGGTTCTGAGTCTGGGACTGTAGGTAGGGGGTGGGGGTAGTCAGCCTGCACTTTTCTGTGTATAGTTTTGCTTCCAGTTCCTCCTTATATTATGGAAATCCACTTTCTCTGCCTACTTTTCATGTTGTGTTTAGTGGAAGAGCACCATCACTCCTCCTGCTTTGTCTCCTGTCCTTTTGAGGCATCTTTTAAAGATCAGTTTGGAAGTGTATTCAGAGTGGTTTCAGGCTTTCACTGAAACTAAGCCTCCATCACTCATTCCTTTAATTCTTAAAACTCATAATAAATAGAACTGTGGTTCCCCTTAAAACTAGAAGAATATTCAATTTTTCAGTGAATCTGTTAATTCACTAGTGTTGGTATTCTCTCTATTGATTCACATTATAATCCTTCCATACCTACTCAAACTCTAATTAAGATAGTGATCCAAGACAGTTCCAAAAGACCCATCTCTCCATCTCTAGAGAAAGAAATAATAAACTCCAAAATTTGGCTAAAGCACACTTTAATTTTTTTCCTTTTATTTACTGTTTTATTTTGTTTGTATTCTCTTTTGCAACATGGCAAATATGGAAATTTTTGCATGATTTCACATATAAAATTAAAATCAAATTTCTTTCTCAAGGAATGGGAAGGAGCAGGAAGGAGTTAGACAACTTGGAAATAAATATTTCTAAAAATGATGGCCAAAAAATTATATAAAATTTCAAAATATTTAATGAAATAAATTAATAAACAATTTTAAAAGGGCATATGTTCATATTTTACCTCCGACTTCATGAGTGACTATCTAAAGTCATGAAGTCAATATGAAGTCATAAAGTTGGAGATAGAATGTAAACATATGCCTTTTGAAGACTATTTATTAAATTTAATCCCTACATTTCTCAATGCTCTCAGTTGTGATAATTAGATTAAGTCAACACTGCCCATCTTTAGATTTAATCACCAAAGGTGAGAGCACCTCTAATTCTGGGAGGTCCTAACCCATGTGTGCTAGAGTGAGTAACGAATCAGAATCAACGCACCGCCCCCTACACTTTCTATGAAAAAGCGTCTATTGTGATTGGACACACAGGCTAAGGGAAGGCACTGGAAGTGACATATATGTGAGCCCTTCCAAAGAGGAGGGGGAGTGAGTGAGCGACTGGTGTGGTGAAGGGGACCTGAGGAAGCTTTGCTGGTTCATGACCGAGACTGTTCCACGTGGTGAGTTTAAAGACCGAATCTTCCTGAACTTCTATTGGGAAACTTCCTTTTATAGACTCTGTGAGTGGAGTTTGCTCCATTCACCTCCGGGCCTCAGGCCCTTTAACTCTCGGCTGAGGGTTAAGATCTACCTGGGCTAATCAGTGAGATAGATTATTATTTTCTTCCTCTCTCTCTTCTCTCATGTAAATAAATTTACATAAAAGCCAATTTTGATTTGAGATTATTCTTAATTGAGGATTGATAATAGTTCAATCCTCTGGTGACCACCTTTAATATATTGAACCCATAAAACCTCTTTTTCTCCCTTACACAGTCACTTCTATGGTTAGTAAGTTATAGAATAGCTGTCATTCTGTAATGGTAGGATTTTATTAAAGAATTCACAAAGAAGAATTGCAAACCATTAGCAATAATAAAAAAGAATGTTCCAGATTACTGGTATTAAGAAACATACAAATCAAAACAACTCTGAAATTTGGCCTTATATACAGCAAATTGTTAAAGGTGAGAGATGATGAGAACAGTCAATGATGAAAGGTGGGAGAATATACTAATATAATTTTCATAGAGCTATGAAACCATTCTGGAAATTAGTGTGGGGTTAAAGTAAGAAAGTGATTAGTGTGTGACCCTGGACAAGTTACTTAACCTCTTTCTGCTCTTCTGGCTTAGAATGAATACTAAGATAGTAAGTACGGGGAGAGGGAGAGGGAGAGGGAGAGGGAGAAAGAGAGGAGAGGAGAGGAGAGGAGAGGAGAGGAGAGGAGAGGAGA
>NC_058134.1:269085418-269122740 GCF_016433145.1 Gracilinanus agilis | reverse complement strand
AGGAGAGGAGAGGAGAGGAGAAGAGAGGAGAGGAGAGGAGAAGAGAGGAGAGGAGAGGAGAGGAGAGGAAAGACACTAAAGCATCCACACCATTTAATGCAGAAATTCTCATGTTGGGTACGTTTTTCTATCACAGTCAATAACAAAAACAAAAGGTCTCCTATATAGCAAAATATTTATAGCAGTGTTTTTTTGTAGTAATAGCAAAGAACTGGAAACAAAGTAGATGACCAACAACTAAGAAAGGCTAAAGAAGTGGTACTACCTGATTATAATGGAAGCTTACAACACTATAAGAAATGAGGACCATGATAAATACAGAGAAACACAGAGATTTGTTTGAATTAATACAAAATGAAATAAGCAGAACAAAGAAACCCATGAAAAAGGGAAAAAACACAACTAAGTCACACCAAAACTGATGGCTGAGAAATTATAATGACTGAGCTTAGCCTCAAAAAAGATATGAAAAGGAATTTCCCTCCCTCCTTTGCAGAGATAGAGGAAATTGTTCCTGTAACATTGTATAAAACATGCGGGTTTTTTGTTAGCTTTTCTGAACTATCCCCCCCCCCTTTTTAAATTCCATATTATAAGGGAAGGCTCTCTGAGAGAGTGGGGATAGGTCATATAAATTTCCCAACTACATAAGGAAATGCAAGTTATATAAAAAAACAAAAGATAAAAATAAAATTTATTTTGTTTAAATTATTTTAAAATATCAAATTGATTTTGAGGGCTTTGTCAGGTTACCCACAGAATTTTTCTACCTCGTTATCACCTGCAGCTTAAATTGCTATTATCTTCATGACTTTCTTTTTGCTTGATTTTTTCATGAGCTCTTCAAGGTGAGGTAATCAAAGAACCTATGAAAAGCTGATTCTTCTCATCTCTGGTTGTAAGAAGAATCATATGCAGTAACTTCCTTATTTGTTGTCCACCAAGGACTTGTGAGCCATCCTTCAATTTAGCTAAAGCCTCTTTTTTTGCTTATAGTTTTGTTTATCACGAGAATATCCATTCAATGTGGTGCAGTTCTGGAAATGGAAATGGGATTCAGTTATGGCTAGACTACTTAATACCTGTTTGACCTTTGAATGCTCTCCTCCACATTTCTTTAAAACTCTTACATTCCATCTTAAAATCAATGCTATGTATTGGTTCCAAGGCAGAAGAGCAGTGAGGACTAGGCAATGAGAATTAATGACTTGCCCAGGGTCAGCACAGCTAGGAAGTATCTGAGGTCAGATTCAAATCCAAGACTTGCCATTTTTAGGCCTGGCTCCCAATCTACTGAACCCACCTAGCTCCCCACCTCTTCCACATTTCTTGCCTTAGTTCTTCCTCTATAAAATGAGAAGGGACAATTAGATTACCACTAAAGTTCCTTTCATCTCTAACATTCCATGATTGCTAAAAGAGTCTAGTGACTAGTGACTAGAATGACTAGATTGTCCATGATAATCCTAATGAATTGTGCTTGTCAGACTATAAAGGAGATTTTTAGATAAGAAAAAGGAGATTTAAGAAGAACAATGACTATATGTTTAATTATTTGAAGAATTGTCATGAGAGAGCTACTAGCCTTAGTCTGCCTAGTTCCAAAGGAAGAACTAAGACTGAACTAAGGGTCTAAGTTATCGGAAGGTACATTTCTGCTTGATAAACAGGAGAAAATCTTAACAATTATATTTGTCCAAATGAAAAACTCAAGGGGAAGTGAATGTGTTCAAGGGTCATAAATTTAAAGAAGGAAGGATCTAAGGTATAGTAAATACCTTGATCTAATATAGAGATCCCAATATATTACATATATTGAATCTAACCCATTCATTTGACATATGACGAAAGTGAGGTCTAGAAACATTAATATTTTCTCAGAATCACACAGATAATAAATATTTGAGGTAGGGTGAGAATCCATATCTTCCTCATTCCAAGACCGATGCTCTATTTACTACACCATGATATCTATAAGTGATCTAAGTCAAATGATGCACCTTTCTACCATATTCTGTCCCTCCTTCAAATATAGACAAGAGAAATTAGGAGACCAATGTTTTAAATGATTTAGACTGTGCCTAAATAAACATGGAAAAGAAAAACCTTGAGTAACTGAAGTCAACGAGGCTCCCCATTTCATCTTGATTATCTATACCTTTCAGAAAAGGTAACTAAGGAGAATGAATAAAAATATTATTTTAACCATAAAAGCAACTTAATTCTCTAATTCTCAGTGAATGTGAATGAGAAAAATAAGCACTAGATTAAAATTCTGAAATAAACACAGTGGATTGGAATATAAGAATATAGGTACACCATCTACGGGTCAACTCAAAGAAAGAATGGCAGGATCATTTTCACTCAATATTCATTTAGTTTAGTAATCAATTGATTGATTATATAGAAAAGTATATAGGAATAGTAATTCTGAGTTGCCATTGTTAAGGATATTATAGAATACTGAAAAAAATTATATTTGAGGCTGTGAAGTAGAGATCACCAGGATAAAAAAAATGCCAGGTTGTCTATAATAATGTTCACTGAAATTCTCACCAGCTCTGACAGTTTCTGAGCTGCCTGCTTAGGGGGATCTTGCTGTTAAATAATCAGCATGGTTTATCTTGACTGAATGACAGGATGTGGGAAGGTTGGTTTATTGCCAGTCACTTCAGTTCTTCCATCGCTCGATGGTTACAACAGCAAAATAAAATTAAAGTACATCTTTGAATATGGCCCTTCTTTACTTTAAAAGTATAACAAAAATTTACTGGGATAATTGCATCAAAAAAGATTAGAGATGGAAAATCTGAGGTCAAGAAAAGTTAAGTGACTTGCCCAATGTCACCCAGATAGCAAAAGGCAGAACTAGAATGGCTCCCGGTCTTCAGACCTAAATCCACATCACTTTTCATCATAACAGTTTGAAATGAGTAGTTACTGAGCTCCCACCAGTCTCTGGGGCTACTCTGGAAATAGACCAGTGTTGTGGTCCTTATGGAATAAGGCATGGAGTAGCTTTCCATTGATCTGCTAATTTGTATGTCCCTGAAATATAAAGGTCTCTCCACAGAACTCCATCTATTTGTGGAACATCTTGACAATAAATCAGGGCATCATACTTTGACCTATTACTGTCAGAGTTCTTCTGAGATAAAATCGTGGCTTCTTGATGGACATCTTTCAGTATGTTTCTAAGCCATCAGCTATACTGTTTGTGAGTGTTCATATATTCTCCTTCTGAGATTCCAAAACACAAATCAATTGGTAGGCATGGCATTCACAAATTCATCATCAAATATGATTAAAAAAAGTCTATGGAACTTCCTGGTAAAGTGGTAATAGAGATGATCTATGCTGACTTCCCTCATGTTCCTAACATATTCCACATTGGGAAGCTGGAGCAGGCAAGTTGTGGGTCTCCTTGAGAATGAGATTATGTGATTCTCTATTATAGGTTCATAAGATCACAGTTCTAGAGCTGTGGCTATCTTGACTACTCCTTACTTTTTTTTTTAAAACCCTTGTACTTCGGTGTATTGTCTCATAGGTGGAAGAGTGGTAAGGGTGGGCAATGGGGGTCAAGTGACTTGCCCAGGGTCACACAGCTGGGAAGTGGCTGAGGCCGGATTTGAACCTAGGACCTCCTGTCTCTAGGCCTGACTCTCACTCCACTGAGCTACCCAGCTGCCCCATACTCCTTACTTTTATAGATGATGAAACTGAGGCACAAAAAGGACACAGTTACAAAGGTTGCAAGCATTTATGCCCGCCAAAGCTAGCATTTTCATTGAGGAATTTGTTCTTTTGAGATTAGAGTCTCTCTCTTGGTCAGAGTAGATCCTGGCAGGGAATTCATGTGCTGAGAAATGCTTTACCTACAACATTTTATTGACTGTGGGTGATTTTGGGCTCCAAATTAGGCTTTCTTGTGCATACCTGGGGAATTAGTCAACTACTACATTCTTGCAGATTCCTTTCAGAGATAAAAAGGTAATGTAGATAAGTTATATAGGTTTTCTAGTACTAATATTCCCTAAATACAAGGTTATAGTGCTTTTCTTTGCACACAAGTACATCTTCACTTCTTAGTGACATCATTACCAAAATGGAAACCTTGAATAAAATTAATTCTTTATAAACTCCAAGATCCTATCTTGATCTATACATACAATCATCATGCAGTGCTTTTATGACTATAGAGATATGCTTTGGGCAGCACCAACTGACCTGGTACCATGGATGGAATCAGTCAAGTAAGTTACAATATTTCAAAGCACAATTCTAACTTTTTCCATTGGATCAACAATAAGGTATATTTTTGAGAGAAGAAGTCAAGATCTTTAGCATCAGTTCTTTGTTTCTTGACTTGTGTTACTTCTCAAGGTCCATCAGCCATCTTCCATTGCTGCCACTCATCCAGAGACAACCAACTGAGGCAGGGAAAAGTTTACATATGGTTCTAGCATGTTGTCTGATGGAAGTCCCAAGTCCTATCAGCCAAACTTTCACTGTATTATGCCCTAGGTCCTCTGTATCACATATTGTTTTTACCCCTTCATTTGATAACACCATAGCTTCAATGTCATATAGCCTTTGGGATAGAGCATGTGTCCATATTAGTCTTCCCTGGCTGGTAGCAAACACTGAATTCATAGTTGGCTGATGCTGCTACCCAACACTGGCAAGCGGCAAATAACTTGGCACTGGTCAAAATGTGAGTCAAAGGATTGTTTTCAGTCCAAACCGACAATCTCACTCCATACATATAATCTTTGAATGATTTAGTGATATCTCATTTTAAAGCCAAGACTCCAATTTGTCTATGGCATACCAAGTCTCATTGTCACTAAATCTTCTGCTGCCAAATGTAATTATTTGCTGTTGTCAACCACTCTCTTTGCATAGAAATAATCCCAGGCACTCCAGGCTACCACTGGTATGTATAGCTTACTTGAATCTGCAGATCGTATTCTAGACCAGTGATGGCGAACCCTTTAGAGGCTGAGTGTCCAAACTGCAACCTTCATGCTGCAATGTGAGTTCCCCACCTTACCCCAGACAGGGGAGGGAGGAAGCCCTCCCATTGGGCTGCCAGACAGAGGGGCAGGTGAGGAGTGAAATGTCCTCAGACAAACATGGAGGGGGGAAGGGAACATTCCCCCTTCAGCACACTCTGGCACACATGCCATAGGTTAAAACACAGTTCTAGACCAAACCTATAGATCATGTTGTAGACCAAAATTAGTGCAGGTGTGAGAACTTTAACTGAAACTTTGAAATCTTTTACTTATTTGTCTGTTCATAAATTTCCCAATAGTGACATCAAGTTTAAAACAATTCAGCTTGTCTGCCCTTTCCATTTCTGGTAATCTACAATCATGTAATTTGGGGTAAAGGCAGTCAAGTAGTTTAGCAACAGAATAGCTCTTAACAAATATGTAATTCTTGATCCAAATTTTTGAAAGTCTTTATATCTCAAAGGTTATGTGGATACAATCCCTCAAAAATATTTTCATTTTCTATGGATCAGAATTCATATCTTATTGAAATGTTGCATACTTGATAGAAATTCTACAGAACTGGCACTTACCAGTCAAAAGCTTTAATACAACTTCTAGTCTAGCTGATGCTTTCATTTAAGAGGTAGGTAATGATGCAGGGGATAGGGCACTGGGCCTAGAATCTGGAAAAACTGAGCTCAAATGTGACCACATACACTTATTAGTTGTGTGACTTTGAGCAAGTCACTTAAACTTCATCTGTCTTAGTTTTCTTCATCTTTAAAATGGGGGGGGGGGATTACTACCACTTAACTCTCTGGCTTATTATAAGAATTAAATGAGATAAAAATGTTAATGTAGCACTGTATCTGACACATAGAAGGCACTATAAAAGTTTATTCCCTTCTTTTCCTCTCTCAATAAGTTTTTCTTCATGTTTTTTCCAGTATTTTCCCTCCAAAATAAAGTCATTAAGGTATACCATCCCTTTAAATAGTTTTTCTCCAACTACAATCTCCCTCAGATGTAATATTGCAGATATCTGTTTTAGGAAATACAATCAAGCTTGTAAAATCCAGCTGGAGAGATTGAAGCAATCTTCTCTTTGTCTTTCTCTTCAATAGAAATCTGTTATAGTCCTTGCCAACTGTCCAACACTGAGAAACATGAACTGTCTAAAAGACAATCCAAGGTTTTTTGAACTCATGACATGGCATACTGATCCACTTTGGTTCTTTTGTTCAAAGTCCATTAGTCTATACGTATTTTTATTTTTCTAATCTTCTTTCATATAATTATAGGCAAAGTATATAATCTTCTGAACTCACTGATGATACCATTGACCTGGAATAGGTCACAAAGATGGTTTCTGAGGTCATCCATCCCAGAAAAAAGAAATCTTCCAAGACCATTCTTCAAATGGACAGGAATTGGTGAGCTGGAAATTGTTCCTCATATCTACTCTTTTATCTCATATCCTACTCTTTTAAGTGAGAACACACAAATCCATTTGCTAAGCTTCTATTTCAACTGATTTTTCCATTTTTCTTGGACTTAGAGAATTCTCAGGCACATTTCTCAGAGTCTCTTTGTAGAGTTGAGAATCCAGTGCTCACTAAGTAGTGTTACAGAGTGTAGTGTGGATGAAACCTCCCTCATCTCCATACAGAAACATCTGGTCAGAAAAATGTTCTGAAGAGCACTGAATTCCTTACGGGCTGGCCAAAAGACTCTCATGTATGGAAAAATCTATCAAAGAATGAGTCTTGGTCCAATGAACAAAACACATCTCAGGGACATCTTTATTGTATTTGGAGGGGGACATTAGTTCAATGTATGTGGATGTCTTAGGCAACTGAACAGTCATGTCAATAATTTAGCTATGGACTAAGCAAGGCTTAGGAGTAATTTTCCTCCTTTTTGGCAGGAATGTGGATAGTTGTTGCCAGAACTATCCTAGGCTAAATGACAGCTATTACTCCTACTATAACCTGGGTTCAAATTCCAACTATGCCCTTACTACCTATGTGACTTTGGATAATCATTTACTTTCTCTATGCCTCAGTTAACTTCATAAGACAGCTACTAAGTCATAGACTATTTAACATTTATATTGAGAGATTTCCATGATTAAAGATATCATAGCTCCATAATTTAATTATCCTGCTATTTACAAGAGAGCATCAATCTGTCATAATATCATACATCTAGAGTTCGAAGAGAACTCAGAGGCCATTTAGTCAAACTCCCTCATTTTACAGATGAGGAAATGGAGTCTTAGAGAGGTTACTTACTCAAGGTCACACAGTTGTTGAATTTGAATTCACATCCTCTTTTTCACTGCATCATGACTTGCTCAAGTTCAGATATAAACTTTGACTCTGGCCTAAGATAGTAATGAAGTTTATTTTTTAAAATTAAGAAAAATGTTTTAGTAAAATCTAACAATACTTTAATTTTAAAGATCTGTGATTTCTGTGGATGTGCCTTTAGTCAATATAGCTCATGACCTTTCCATGACTTAGGAAGAGTTTTCACGAGTTGCTATGGCCACATTGATAAGCTTATCACTCTATAGGCAATCCACTGAAGAATTCCTTCAACCTTAGCTAGTCTGGTCTTCAGAGAAGAGATATATAATCTATTACCATTCCTAACTCAAATCCTTTCTGGTTTGGTGACTGGAAAGTTTGTGCTTTGTTAGCATGACCTTCAAGAATTCCTACTTGTATGAAAATATTTATAGCATCTCCTTTTGTGGTGGCAAAGAATTGGAAATTGGGGATGTCCATCCAATGGGGAATAGCTGAATAAAGTATGGTACGTGTTGGTAATGGAATACTATTGTGCTATAAGAAATGATAAGCAAGATGATTTCAGGAAAAGCTGCAAAGATCTGCAGGAACTGATGTGAAGTGAATTAAGCAGAACTGGGAGAATGTTGTACACCATAACAGCAAGATTGGACGGTGATTATCTGTGAAATCTTGGCTATCCTCTGCAATGATCTGGAACAATCCTGAAAGTCTTATGATGGGGAATGCTAGACACCTCCAAAGAAGGAAAAAAGAATTCTGGATTATCTCCATGCCAAAATGAGCCTTTGAAGCAGGACTTTTGTGAGAAATAATTTGGCTAACTAATATCTCACTTTCTTAGCATAATGGCAGCTAATTATTTTTCTCATTTTGACCAATGTTTAATTCCTTTCGGAAAGTATTTTTATTAACTTGTTTTAGACTCATTCTTTTTTCTAACTCAGCAGGCTTGTTTCTTTATGACTCCTGATGGAATATTTTGTTATTCTAGGATCCCAGCTACTAAAGAGTATACCTACAAACAGAAAAAAGAAATCATAGTGTGAATGATTTAGATAAATAACTTAGAGGAAAGTGCTTTAGGGAATGAGCAAAGTCAAGAAGATCTAGAATAAATCACACCTCAGACACTTAACTAGCTGTGTTAAATACTGAAACCTGTTCTAGATTCACTCTAGATCTTAGCAGTCTGCTGTCTTTTCTAAGTTAAGAATTGACGATCTTTTCCTGCTCCCAAGAGAGTTAAGCCTATGAAGGCTCATTTAGGAACAAGCCAATCAATCAAGTTAAAAGGGGTGAGACACTTAAAGATGAGCCTTGCTCTGCACCTGGGAATATCCCATCTCCCCATATGCAAGTGAAACACTGGTTTCCATGAGGTGTATCTACTATATTTCAGCCAGGAAAATGGTGACTTCCAATGTTCAGGAATCTGTCTCTCTCTGAAATGCAGCCAGATCGCCTCTAATGTGACAAGTAACAGCTGTTTAAGAGTGTCCAGCAACACCCAGTAGTAATAGGCATGATGAGTGGTGAGACAGGGGCAGCTGATAAAGACTTGTCTGCACTTGCATTCTGATATAGAAGGGCCAAAAAGAGTCCAGCAAGCTGGATGGAGGAATGCAGCGGCTGTCAGCAACCCGAAACTGACCCTCCCACTCTTACACTGAGATCAAAATGTCAGTAGGCACGCACAAGGGAGGAAAACATATTCTTTTGTTTTCCTTTTAAAAGAATATGGCCCTTTAGTTTCCAGTTCTTTCCCCCAACAAAAAGAGCTACTACAAATATTTTCATCCTGTGGGCCCTTTTCCTCTTTCTTTGATCCCTTTGGGATACAGTAGTGGTGGTATATTTGGGTCAAGGAGTATGCAGTTTAGTAACTTTTAGACCATAGTTTCACATTGTTTTCTGAGAGGGGATAACTTAAATATGCAGAATTAGAACCATATTTTTGGACATGGCCAAAGTGGAAATTTGTCTTGCTTGTCTATGAGTATTTATTCAGTACAAGGATTTTCCTTTGTTTTCTTTTGGGGCAAGGAGAAGTAGGTGAAAGATAGAGAAAATACACATTAATTGAAAAAAAATTAACATATTTTTAAAGGTTTGAATTCCAAATTCTCTCCCTTCTTTGTGCCTCCCTTCTTTCTTGTCCTCCCTCCATCCTCCCTGAGATGGCAAGAAATCTGATATGGATCTTACATGTGTAATCATGTAAAACATTTTTCCATATTAATCATTTTTGGAAGAACTCACAAATGGAAAAAGAAGAAGAAAGAAAAAGAAATACAGTATGTCTCAATCTGGTGAACAAAAATTTTAAGTGAATATGATTCCAATACTTCGTTTACATGGAATCAAGGGCTGAAAAGGGAATACCTCATCCAGATAAATTAAGTACAGAAGGTCACCTACTAAGCAAAATACATGCCAGTGTAATAGTCACGCTTCTTTTTGGCACATGTATCATGGTCTCCCAATCTATAAGATTCAAAATTAGAAAGCCCCAGTTTCATCACTGACTCACCAAATAACTTATAGCAAGAGTCATTTAGGCTGCAGCTCCAGGGTACCCGAATTATCAGTCACTTTGGTTGGATCTATAAAACTGACTCTTTTTTTTAAAAAATCCATCGCTTTGGTCAATTGAGTCGAACAAGGCTAAATCACCGGGCTCACATGAACATAACCTGAATCTCTGTGGGCTTCAATTTCTTCTTGTCTGCAAAGTGGAATCGGCAAGACCCTACACGTATGAGATTCTGAGGCACTGATACCTTGAAGGATATGGGGCACTGCGACTACTTGGTCAATAGCATTGTAGCAATTGGTTGCTAAAGTATCCATGACCTTGAAATGTTTATTTGGCATCTTAAATTGTTGAAATCTTCCTCTTCCTTCTCCACCCTCCGTATTTGTGTAACTATTCTTAGATTTCTGGGAAAGACTTCCTTCATGCAGATACATTTTTAAAAACTCATTTTGAGAGGGTTGAATGTATCAATGGCACAGCAAATTTGGGGCTATTCTTTTGTCATCCAGCAATTTGAAGACCTGGTTCCAAATTCAATTTATTTCAATACTTGGTTTTGTTTTGGGTTTTGGTTTTTTTAACCTAAACCTTCTGTCTTAGTATTGATGCTAAGTGGGGGCAGCTGGGTAGCTCAGTGGATTGAGAGCCAGGCCTAGAGACTGGAGGTCCTGGGTTCAAATACAACCTTAGATACTTCCTAGCTGTGTGACCCTGGGCAAGTCACTTAACTCCCATTGCCTAGCCCTTAGTATTCTTCTGCCTTAGAACCAATACACAGTATTAATTACAAGATGGAAGGTAAGGGTCATTAAAAAAAAAAAAAAAGAATTGATGCTAAGCATCAGTTCTAAAGCAAAAGAATGTTAAAGAGTGAGGCAATTAGAGTTAAGTGACTGGCCCAGAGGAGGTTTCTGAGGCCAAATTTGAATCTAGGACCTCCTGTCTCCAACTCTGGCTTTCTTACCATTGAGCCACTTAATTACCCTTTGCTACTTGGTTCTAATGACAAGAATAAAAAAGATCTCTAACAAAGATCTACAGATCTGGGGAGATAAGTAGCTCAGTAGATAGAGAGCCAGGACTGAAGTCAGGAGGACCTGGATTCTAATCTGGCCTCAGACACTTCTTAGGTGTGTGACCCTAGGCAAGTCACATAACCCTATTTGCCTAGTCCTTTTCCTTCTGTCTTAGAGTTGTTCCTAAGACAGAAAGAAAGGGTTTAAAAATTTTTTAAACGATGAGACAGCATCTAAAACAATGAATTCTATCCCATTAATTCCTCTTTGTATCCATATGTTATAATAAAATTAAGGATGAAGAACTGATCAAATGTTGAAAGGACAAAAAAGAGGTTTATTGGCAAAGTTCTTTGGGAGAAGGCAATCAAAATCTGTTATATCAAGGGTAAAGTGTAAGAATAAAATTGATATAAAAGGCTAGATTTTAAAATATTAGGGCTTTAAAGGGTTTATTGGTAGCCATTAGGAAAATGAAGCCATGTGCCTATTTAAGATGACCCACCATTACCTGTTCCTCCCATCCTAGCTCCTGCTCCACAATCAGAAAAGAGGAAGTACCAATCTAGTCCTCAGTCTTGATATTTTTGTCTACGTGATTACATTTCCTGCCCATGTGATTACGCAAGAGAGGAAGCCAGTTGGCTCTTGGGAAATGTAGTTTGAAAGAGCCCTAAATGTTCACAGGAAATTTAGATCAGGGACCTCAAAATTAGTTCAAGGACCCTGAAATTTCCAATATCACAAAAGGAAATCTGATTTAGCAGAAAAATCCTTGAAGTTTGCATCAGGAGATGGAAACCCCAACTCTGACACTTGGTCAAAAACCATTTATTGAGCACCTGCTATGTATCAGGCACATGCTAAGTGCTCAGGACACAGAAAGACAAAAGTCCTTTCACTCAAGGAGCTCACAATCTCTTGGAAGAAGACAACAGATAAAAAGAAAGGGGGAAGAGAAGCTGTGGCTCAGTAGATTGAGAGCCAGGTCCAGAGATGGGAGGTCCTGGGTTTAAATCTGACCTCACACAATTCCTATCTCACTTAATCCCCATTGCCTGGTCTTTATCACTCTTTTGCCTCGGAACTAATACACATTATTGACTTCAAGATCTAAAAAAGTAAGAGTTTTTTCATTAAGGGGGTTGGGAGGGAACACTTGACTTGGAGGTAAGATGAAGATCTACAGTTGGCTGAGAAATGATGAGGTAACTGTACTAGGCAGCTAAATGGATACTCTGGGTGGTGCTCTCTGATGTCCTCCTTCTCTAATCACAGGAAAAGAGTCCAGGGTCCTGGATCTAGGAGTAATTTAGTGACTTTGGTCAAGTAACATAACCTCCATTGAACCTCAGTTCTTCATGTGCAAGATAGGAATAACAATATTGTCAGCCTTACAGAGTTGTGAGGAAATTCTTAGTAGAATCTAAGTTCCTTGAGATCAAGCTCTGGTTTTTATTCTGTTTTCATTATCACCATTACCCAAGACAACCTTTGAAACAATAGGCACTTACATGCTTGTTAAATTCATTGAAAGTGTTGGAAAAATGCAAAAGTCTATGTAAAATTGGGTGATTGCTATAATTATATGTTGGCAGAAGTTTGGAAAACTTACAGCAGTCCTTGTAGCAGCTGAAACAGTTTGTTATTCCAAAATGGAAAAAAAACACCCTGATTTTATCTCTTTAACTACTCTGACATCCCCTTCACCAATGCAGATTGCAAGCCCTTCCATGTCTCACCAGAGTTCTAAGGAATTTATTTGGTGAATCTTGTTGGGACAAACCTTTCCGAACTTAAAGAGAATGGTCCACGGATGAGAGAGAACAGAAGTCATTCTAACGTTGAAATGATCTGCCATAGCTTATTCCAAGCCTTCAAGAAACCCAAGTCACCTTTGTAACACAAAGGCGAATCACGGGCTCACGAATTCTAGAATTGGAAGGGACTATGAAGTCCCCCCTTCCTACCTGTATGATCTTGGGCAAATTACTTAACCTCCCTGTGCCTCAGTTTCCTGATCAGTAATAATTCTACAAATCCATTCATTTAACAAGTTACTTAATAAGTTACTTAGCCTCCTTGTACCTCAGTTTCCTGATCTGTAATAATTCTACAAATCCATTCATTTAACAAATTCACTAACCTTCCTATGCCTTAGTTTCCTGATCTGTAATAATTCTACAAATCCATTCACTTAACAAGTTACTTAACCTCCCTGTGCCTTAGTTTCCTGATCTGTAATAATTCTACAAATCCATTCATTTAACAAGTTACTTAATAAGTTACTTAACCTCCCTGTGCCTCAGTTTCCTAGTCTGTAATAATTCTACAAGTCCATCCATTTAACAAGGGAAAAAAGAGATTATATTAATTACATATTGCATTGTATTATTATTATACATTATAAAATCTATGACATTATATTGTTCTGTTACATTGTTATATATTATGCATTATCCATTATAGTATACACATTTTTATATAGCTATATTTTATTATTTAATTATATGATACTGTATTCATTTTCTTATTTCTATTACACTATATAGTAGCCTTTCCCAGGGTTATATAAGTAATAATTGTCAAGAATAGGAATCAAACCTAAGCCCTCTGCTTTCAAATTCAGCAATCTTTGCACTGTGCTCCGCTGCTCAGAGAAGGGGTATAGTCTATGTGAAAAAATGTTCATCCTGACCTTGATTTCTATGAGGCAAAAACCCAACAGAACCTTTAATTACCATAATAACTAACCTTGTCATATAGCTTACTCTGGCCAGGCACAGCGAACCTCACAACAATCCCAGGAGGCAGATGGCTTTATTATCCTCATTTTACAAATAAAGTTAAATGACTTGCCCAGGGTCACACAGCTGGATTTGAACTTGGTCTTCCTGGAGCCAGAGTTCTATTCTCTATGCCACCTAGCTGCCCCCCTTCTAAGCCCAATATGGTATGATAGAGAATATGGGAGAGGAACCAATGAATAAGATACTTATTCATTGGATAAACACTGATGGGAATGATTTTTTTTACAGGAAGAAGCATCAGAGGTTATTTCTAGCTAGCCTTTATGTTTTTTCTTCATTGGACAGTTGTCATGCTTATAGAAAGGCTCCCAAAGGGCACTTTCAGCTAAAAGAAAAGACCAACTTTGTGTTTTTTAAGCAGCTAGTCGAAGATGGGTTTTAGCATTCTATGCCTACCTGGGATGGAATCAGGAGGAGAAACACACGTTAACGTAAATGGAAGAATCCTGACTCACCTCCAAACGCCTTTGTTCTGAGGAGCTCAGAAGGGGTTTCAAGATGTTACTCTGTCATCTCCCATTCCTGATTCAGAGAACAGGTCATTTCCAGCAGAAGGTCCCACAGGGCAAGGACAGAGTTCATTCATTTCTTTTGATTTTTAGACAATCCAGAGCCCTGCCTGGCCATGATGGGTATATTAAAAGGGGGTTTGGTTCCGATGATAAAAATATGCAAGATGATCAAAGCCACAGAGATTGCATCCCTTCTTGTGCTCAGACCACATCATATCCAATTATAATACTGAAAGCAGAGGCAGCAGGGAAGTCAGAATTAATGGAAGAGAGAAGAGGAGAAAGGCTAAGGACAGAAATAACTGATTAGGTTTAATCAACAAAGACTAAGCTTTTTCATATACTCGGGCTAATTTATTAGAATCTTCAATTCAGACTCTTAGATGTTAGCCTACGATGTAAGAGTAGATAATCTGTCCAATTTGAGTTTCCACACAAGCATAATTTTGATTAAAGCCTGAGCTTATTGTCTATTGCTTAAAAAATAAGAGAGACTAATCAGATTTTTTTTAGTGACATCTAGTGATTGAGATAGGAACTAAGAGGAAAGAGATTTTTATAGCAATGTTTTGAAGAGCATAAATCTAGACTTCCACACCCTCAACTTCTAGGCTTTCAGATTCCAGTTTCTCATCTTGACCACATTCAACTCAAGGTTCATTATAAACCATGTTACCAGGCCTTAAGCAAATTGATAGCACTAAATCTGGACAGAAAAATCAGATAATTCAGGAGAAACAAAATCAAACAAGTTGAACTAGTTGCAAAAAAAAATCCTAGACATGACAGATACTGTAAAAAAAGATTCTTTAAAATTTTTTTCAGAGATTAACCAAGAAGAAACAAGTCCCCAGCTAACAAAAGCATAAACGGTAATGAAAGAACTCCTCAATTCTTCTTTGGTTTTCATTTTCTCAATCAAGTAAGATCATCTGAAACAATGTAGTAAGTTAGAAAAGGTGCTTAGACCTGAGCTTGAAGCCTACTTACTATCTGTGTAACCTTGAGAAAGACCTTTGAATTCTCTGGGCCAGCCTCAGTTTCCACATCTCTAAACTTCGGGGCTTGGATTAGAAAACTCCATGATCCCTCTAGCGAGATGATCTCCACCCTGAAAAATATAAGGGCAGATACAATTGAAGGAAAGGTTCAGAATTATAGGGTGTCTAGAGGAACAGATTTGGAATCAGGAAGATTTGGGTTCAAGTTTCATCTCTTAACACTTGCTAGCTGTTTGATGCTGAGTAGGATGCTTAATCTCTGTCTGCCTCAGTTTCCTCATTTCTAAGAAGGATGTTTGATATTTTCTAAGGTTCTTTACAGCTTTAAATCTATGATTCTAGCACTTGAAAGTAAAGGTAAGTAAGAATCATCATCATCATGCCAATGATAATAATGATAAGCATGTAGTATTTTTACTTTATAAATGGTATCTCCTTTTATCCTTATAAAACCCTTGGAGAGTAGGTTCCATTTTTTTATTTCCATTTTACATAATGATATGTAAAGGTAGGCAAAAGTTAAATGACTTATTTAGGATCACTTGGCTAGTAAATATTTGAAGTAGTAGCTGACCTGTTCTTCTGACTTGAAGTTCAGTGCTCTACCCACTGCACCACCTAATTATCTTATGTATGAACCAATGGTAAGAAAAACCTGCCTGTAACTCATAGTCCCAAGTCTCCAGGACCAGATTATATCTTTTATCTTTTTTTAAAAAACAAATCCTTATCTTCTGTCATAGAGTCTATATCCATTCCAAGCCAGAAAAGCACTAAGGGCTAGGAAATTGGGATTAAGTTTCTTGCCCTGAGTCACACAGCTAGGAAGTGCCAAGGCCAGATTTAAACTCAAGATCTCCCATCTGGCCCACCATCCACTTAGTCATCCAGCTGCCCCTACAAATGACATATTATATCAACTTATAACTGTTGTTATTTATCCTGCATTTTCAAAGGAAACCAATGACATCATGGGGTGATATTTATATTTAATATAATAACTAAATATTACATTTTATAAAATTTTATTAATAATTAACATAAAAAGAACTAGAGTGAAAAGGTACTAAACTAATTTCAGCCCAGCTCCTGGAGAAGGAGAGAGAAAGAGGGAGGAGCTATGGAACTTATAAAACAATAACGTGACCATGCAAACATGGAGGCACAGGAGAGATTAAAGGGAATTTGGGGAAATACTAAGGGACTTATGAGGGATGAAGTCCAAGGTTCAAAATCTCCATTTATACAATATCTTGCCTTGTTCATGGCTTGGATTTTAAGTGAGGCAGAGTTGCACAAAGTCATCAGCCTCACTTTCTCTTCCAAAGTCATCTGAGTCCGGTAATAAGACAAAAATCAAGATGACTACTGACAGCCTGGGATGCAGAGGATGACCTTGGCACCTTCAATGTCTGACCAGGTTCTAAGCCTTCCCCAGAGCCTGCTTCAGCCACATTCGTGGCTACTGAACAAATTGTTCTCACCATCCATTCTGCTGGGGGTGCCTTCACATATTAGGAGCAGACATCCCCTGAACTCACCACCAGGTCTCAGGTCTGTCAGTTACAATCTTGCTTAGGCTATTTCCATGACAGTTTTACTGGGGTACAGTCTCTGTGCATGCTACAGCTTCTTGGAGCCACAAGGGAGTGTTGGGTGAAAGGTGGACACCAAAGACATTGGGAACAGCCCTGAAAAGAACTCAGGAAGCCCTCAGACCAGAGGTGTTAGTCCTCAGACCAGAGGTGTTAGTCCTCCCTGAACTCTCCATATATCCCTTATGTCAACTTACATCTAATTATACCTTCTATGAACTTAGAGCTAATTCAAAGCATGCCAGGGTCTATGACTTAGTAAATAAACTCTAGGGATTTACTCTGAAGTAAGTAAAGCAATTTACCCAGGATTAAATAGCTCAAAAGTGTTCAGAGATTCAGTTTAAACCTCTGTCTTCCTGACTATACGCCTGTCATTCTTTCCACCATGACATGCTGAAAAATGGATCCAGAAACCTAGGTGCCATCCTGAGAACCATAGTGGAGAGCAAGAAGCACAGACCATCCTGCCATACTCAGCAACACAGAGACCAGAGTCAGAACATAGCACTTGCTATGGATGTAGTGGAAGCAGAGGGAACCCTCCAAGAGCTGTCTCCCTTCTAACTAATACAGTGATACAGAACCTAAAGAAGAAGTGGGGAAGAAGGGGTAAGACTAAGGAACCAGCACCCAATGTATTTTCCAGTACAGCAAAGTAACAAGTCTTTCTGAAGCTAGACCACCACACAGCCAGAAGCATCCAGAAGCTCAATCAATTCTGCCTCTCCTATCCACTGAGTCTTCATGTTCCCTGGATTCTGGGAAGTTTTCAGAGGGAGTTCAAGGTAAATGTTCCTATTAGCCAATTCAACCTCTACTTCAATAGTAAAAGGAGAAGTATAGTGAAGGACAGCTTAGAATGGTATATTCAGGGCCAACCAAGAAGATCTTGGTAGAAGTTCTGACTGAAATAGATGCTGTGTGACCCCAGGCTCGCTTAAGCTCTCCATGCTGGGGGCAACTCTTGAAGACTCAAAATATCAGTCTGCATTGCTAGAGAGAAATTTTGAATCATAGACTTACTTATGCCAGTGGTCCTCAAAGTGTAGTCTTAGGACACCTGGGAAATCCCCAAGAATCAGGGTGTCTTTCAGGTCACAGCCATTTTCATAGTTTTCATTTCTAACACAGTAAATGTGGATAGATATAACCAACATAAACAAAAATGCTGGAGGTCCTCAAGAATTTTTTAAGAGTGTAAAGTGTTTTAAGAATTACTGCCCTCTTCAACTGGGTCTATTCAGCATGAACCACATGCCAGCCAATGAAATCAAACTCCTAGTGCAGTGAATCCACCCACAAATAATAAAAAATAAAACCAAAGCTCTGTCTCTTTGTCTCTGTCTCTGTCTCTGTCTCTCTCTCTCTCTCTCTTTCTCTCTCTGACTGACTCTGTGTCTCTCTGACTCCTTCTGTCTCTCTGCCTCTCTCTCTGTCTCTGTATCTCTCTGATTCTGTCTCTCTCTCCCCTTCTTTTTCTCCCCCTTCTTCCTCCATCTCCTCCTCATCAAAACTAATAAATAAGAGTTATTCTGGAATTCTGGGAAGATGGTGGCTTAGACAGAGCAAATCTTAAAACCTCTGTACCCTTTCCACACCGAGATAGAAAACAATGCTCTTCAAGAAGGAGGACCAAATCTAACAACACGACAGAGCAGGAGGACCCTACTGCTGGACAGCTGAAGAAATACGCCAAGAAAAAGGTTTAAATTCTTGAACTGTGTGGTCTGAGGGCATAAAAGGGGAATCCCATGACCCTTCCCCCATGCACTATGCAGAGTCTCCAGCAGCCCCTGAAATCTCAGAATGGGTGGGCACACCAGCTGGAAAGAGAGCCTTGCTGGTGCCATACTTGGGGAGTTGAACACAGGCACCAAGGAGGTGGCTGGAAGAGAAAGCCAGAGAAACACAGCAAAAATGCTCGGAAGATGATGGCTTAGATGGAACCAAACCTCAGACCGCCTGGCTTTACCACACTGAGATAGAGAACAAAGGGCTTCAAGAGGAAAGAAAACCAGGTCAAACAGGAGGACAGAGCAGGGGGACCCTACTGCTGGATAGCTCAGCAAAAACACTCCATCTTATCTTGTCCCCCCATTTATTTTCTTCTTGAGGTTTTAGTCTCAGGGCACATTAAGCAATAAAGACTAATCCAGTCCAGGCTTAATCCCATCAATTGGATGGACAAGAAGTCTTCAGAGGGCAGAGAAATTCCAAAACCCCTCCCCCACAGACTGCAGAAAAAGTAACTACAAACCTCCATGGCCAGCTGGGGGAAGATCTTTCATCAAAGCTCATTAAATCCATTTGCTTAAACTAGTAGAACAGAGAAGGAAAAAATATAAGTAAACAACAGAAAAAAAGAGAAAAGAAATGACAATTGACAGCTTCTTTCCAGAAAGGGAAAAGAGAGCAAATGAAAAAGAAGAAGAGGAAGAAATTCCAGTGAATTGAATACAGGCTTTGGAAGGTCTCAAAATTCAATTAACTCAAGAACTTCAAGAACTCAAAAAGCAATCAGGAAAGGCTGAAGACAATTTGAAAAGGGAAAAACATGAACTAAAACAAGAAAATAAAGTATTAAAAGCCAGAATTGACCAGCTTGAAAATGAAGCAAAGAAGGCAAAAGATGACCTACCAATAAATAAAACTAATCCATAAAACCATAAGAACATTTCCAATAGATGTTTCCTTACCAACTTCAGGTTTTCATTGAAATTCAATCATCCTAACCTGCCCCTCTTCAAATATAATTAGTCAGGGGTGGGGATAGAGTTCTGATTGGATCTCTATGACTTTGAACGCTATAGTGACCTACCTCGGGTCTTCAGTTTCCTCTTATATAAAGTGCAGGGGATTAAACAGAAGGCTTTCTAAGGAGCCCCTGCCAGCTCTAAATTTTAAAACACTGAGGCAGAATTGCTGCTAAATATGGATTACAGGTACTGCAACTGACCAAATAAAGATGAAAACTCCAAGAGCCAATGCAGGTAAAAGCTGTTACTTCAAGATTAGCAAACTCAAAACCATGGACTAAACTTGGTTGGAAAATCCGAACGGTAGCAAGAGCACTGATAATAAACAAGGAGCATCTTAGTACACTGGGTAGAGGGCTAATCTTGGAGTCAGAAAGCCCTCCATTCAGACTCCTGGCCTCTTCTTCTAGCTGGGGGATCCCAGGCAAGTCACTTAAATCTATCCGCCTCAGACAACTATATGGGCAGTCAGTTGGCATAGTGGATAGAGTGGATAGAGTGCCCAGCCTAGAGTCAGGAAGTCTCATTTTCCTGAGTTCAAATCTAATCTCAGAGTCTTATAAGCTGTGTGATCCTGAGCAGGTCACTGAATCCTATTTACCTCAGTTTCCTCATCTATAAAATGAGCCAGAGAAGGAAATGACAAACCACTCCAGTATCTTTGCCAAGAAAACTCCAAATGGGGTCATGAAGAGTCAGATACAACAGAACAACAACTAAACAACAGACAACCTTCTGCCACTCATCTAAGTTTCAGAGGGGTGGTGATCTATATTACTTTTTTTTGAACTACAGTTTTTTTTTGTTTTGTGCTGCTTTTTTACGCTTTACAGACTGCTCTTCACATGTGAGGCAGACTGGGCAAATAAAGGATATTCCAAAGGTACTGGTAAACTTGAAGTCTTCTTAAAACTTCAAAATGCACACACAATTTTAAGACACCCTGTCTCAGTAGTTTAAGGCTTATTAAAGCTTCAGACTGCACTGACATTGGGGATATGCTGTATTACTTTTTTTATAAGCCATTACCTTCTGTTTTAGAATATATACTATCAGGCCCAAGGCAGAGAAGTAGTAAGAGTTGGGCAATTGGGGTTAATTGACTTGCCCAAGGTCACACAGCTAGAAAGTTTCTAAGACCATATTTGAACCGAGGATCTCCCATCTCCAGTCCTTGCTCTCTATCTATTAAGCCACCTAGTTGCCCCTCACTATATCGCTTTTTAAAGATGGATTTTTAATGTTATCTTTGGTTTTATATCACCTATGTTTCTCTCTCTCTCCTCGCCCCTCCCAGGAGAACCATGAGGGACTTTTTTAAAAAGAAAGAAAAAAGAGGAGAAAATCAGCATAATTGATCAATGCATAAAAAATCTGAAAATATAGAAAATATTTCATACTTTTGGTCCTCCTACCTCAACAAAAGAGGGGAGGGTGGCTCCTCTTCTCAGATCTCTTCTTTGGGACGCCATGTTTGTTCTTTGTTATTGAAGTGCAAGGACAATTACCCCTCATTAAGCCTTAACATCTACTTAAGATTGAACATGAGCTTTGGGGGATAGCTTGTAAAAGGGAAAACCAAACTCAAAGGGCTTCATCCCCAGAGAAGTGTCTTGCTCAGGGTTACACAACTAGACAGGCAATAAAATTGGTCCTTGAACTTTGGTCTTCTGGAGAAGTCCATGGGGTTGTCATTGTTGCTGTTATCCTTTTTCCTGCTAAACTTATGCAGTGGAACTGACAGTATATGTCAGAATTTATATAATGGATCTCTGTCTTATGCAGTCCTACAAACCTGAGTATTAGTAAGGATTCCATTGTTGGTCTATGTAAACATATATTAAATTTCTATTAACTCTTTATTCTTGCCAGTAAAGATCTGTTTTAAACCCTTACCTTCCACCTTAGAATCAATACTAAGTAATAGTTCCAAAACAGAAGAGCAGTAAAGGATAGACAATTGGGGATCAGTGACTTGCCCAGGGTCACACAGCTAGGAAGTGTCTGAGACTGGATTTGAACCCAGGACCTCCCATCTCCAAGCCTGACTCTCCATCCACTGAACCACTTAGGTGCTCTTGTGTTTTGTTTTTATTAAGGAAAAGGTATGCTGCTTTGTAGATATGTTGTTTTTATAAGAAAAATGATGCCTTCCTCCTTTTTCTCCTATGGCTAGTTCTGTAGTAAATGCTCTGATTTCAGTTTATTAGACCTGGCCTATACTATTAGAGTGCTACTGCACAGCTTGTTCTCCAAACTTCTCTCCAGTTCTTCCACTTAATTCATTTTCTTTCTGAATTTATCAGCAATGTCACAGAAATGAGCAAGAACTAAGCTCCCACCAAATCCAAGAAAATGGTTTTCTGATTGGGTAGCATAAATCCTTTTAGTCTCTTCTTGTCATGGCTTTTGGCTCTCTTGCAGAACTGAATACAGATCAGATCAAACATAATAAAAGTTTATTACAAATGCTCCTGAAGCAATGCAACCCCAAAGAAGAATCTCAAAGACATAAGCATAACCTGTATGAGTTACGACTTGTGATATACGAAAATCCCTGAATTTGAAACCTTTCCTACTTATTACTTATGCTATTTGGGTCATTGCTTTGTTCCTCAGTTTCCTCATCTGTTAAATGGGGGACTTGCTTTGTCTCTTCCAGTTCATTGTACAAGATGGGGACAAGCTTTAGTAAAATTCCCTCCTGCCCCTTCACCCCACCTCACACTACAACTTGTATAATTAGAAAATCTTGAACCCCTGAACTACATTACCCGGCATCCTTTTCCTTTCATCCACATAGCATCCTCATGTGTTTGTGGGTAACCCTGCCTTCTCTCTCTCTTCTCTGTCATGTGCAGTCGGGGAACTTTCTTTCTCTTTACTGAGGCTGCTAATTTTCCTTTCGCTTCAAGTTATTATAAGTAAAATCTTATTAAATATAATACTTGGATATTTGGATATTAATTTTTAATCTTTACAAACTCCAATGGATTTGGAGTTTGTTAAGATATAATTTTATTACTAAAATATTTGATTTAATTTCTATAATGTAATAAATTATATTATAATGACTTTTCATTTATTTTTTAAAATTACTATTAAATCTGGAAGCAGAAAACTGTGGATCCTGGATTCTAATCACAACCCTCTCCCTTCTTTCTCTCTCTATCCTGCCTGACTCCCTAGTTCCTTATAATCCATCTAACACCACTCTTTCCTTTAACAGAGAACCTGAGCCTTCCTCTCCTTATCTGTTTCTTTCCTCAAATCTCTTAAGAAGATGAAGAGACAAGAGAGGGAAATTTCTCCTAGTCAGGCATTCACAAGGGCTCCAGCACACACAGAGCCCACCTCTCCTTATAGTTTTCTCTCAGACATGTTGGCTGAAATCAGACCCAAATAAAACTCAGGATAATATAAAAAAGGAAATAAAATGAGGCAGATGGACTCAGTGGCCTCCAAAGTTTCCTCCAGTTCCATATTTATGATCCATTCTGCTCAAAAAGTTATGATCCTGTGATTCATTCCAGCTCTAAATTTGATGGTGTTATGACACTCTGATATCTCATCCAATAAATGTCTGAAGTTGGCTAACATGGCACCTTTAAGCTTTTTCTTGGCTAGGCTCACCATCCCTGGACCCTTTGGCCTTGACTCCTAGCCCTTCACCATCTGAGTCACTCTCCTTGTCATCTGCTTTAGTTTTTCAATGACCCTTCTAAAAGAGGGCAGCCTTAATTTAACATAATACATCATATGTAGTGTGAACAGGGCACAGTCATCTCTGGGCACAATTGGCTCCCTCCCTCTGGTTATTGGGTCACCATGAACACTGTCTAAGAATGTACTAAATGTTTGGGCTACCATACTGGACTGGACACTCCTATTGAGCTTATAATCGATTCAATTCTCAAATTTGTTTCCATAAGACTGTTTTCTAGACACAAACATTCCGCCCTCCACCTTGAGCTTAGGAATTTGTTTTTGAACCAAAAGGAAGGACCATATGATTTAGAGTTGGAAGGGATTATAGGGTGCTATCAAGACCAACCCCTCATTTTTCATATAAGGAAACTGAGGCACCAAGAAATTAAATGATGTTCAGTGGAATTTACAGTCTTTCTTTTTTAATTTTATCTTATTTGTTTCAGCCCACTATTCAAGCCTCTCTAGATCTTTCTGGTTCCCAGTCCTATGATTCATCAGGATGATTCATCCATCCTTCCATGGGTCATCTACAAATCTAATCAATGCATCATCTATTAGGGTTGTTAGATGACACAGTATAAGGCCTGGAGTCTGGAAGACTTGAGTATATATCTAGCTTCAGACACTTACTAGCTGTATAACCCTGAGCAAATCATTTAACCTTTGTTTGCCCCAGTTGTCTCATCTATAAAATGGGGATAATTACAATACCTACCCCCCAGGGTTATTGTGAGGACCGAATGAGATAATACAGTGCCTGGCACATAGTAAGCACTGTGTAAATATTAGCTATTATTGTTATTATTATTATTTCTGCATCCATCTGTTGGAAATTTTGAAGAGCACAGAGATTTATTTTCAGTATGTACTTGTTTCAGTATGTGCTGATGTCCAGTTTCTCTGTCCTTTTCCCCAGACCATCAGCTCTGCACTGGCTTCCCCAGTTTACTTCTTAGTGAAATAGTTCAACTCTACACCATCTTCTTCTCTCGAGTACCTCATCCCTTTATCTTTTTGAAAATTTTGCTCTTCTGCACCCCAGCCTCGGAGTACTGGTACCAGTCACTGTCTTCCCTCCTCTCACTAAAATTCAATTGCTCTCTATCTACTGGCTGCTTCCCTACTGCCTAAACATGCCCATGTCTCCCCCATCCTCTAAAATCTTCAGGAATTCTTGATAGCTATTGGAGTACATCTCTCCTCTCTTTTGAGGTTAAGCTCCTAGAGAAGGTCCAATCTCTAGTATCATCCTCAATCCTTCACCCTGTCACAACATTTAATTATTAATCAATTCTTGTCATTTCTGCCTTCATAATAGTTCTTACATACTCCCCCTTCTCTCCTCTGACAGGGCAATTACCTTGGTGCAGGACTGTATCATCTCCTACTTGGATGACTGCTCTTTCTTCATCCCAACCCATTTTCCACTCAGCTTTCAAATAGATGTTCCTAAAACAGAAATGTGACCATATCACTCTCCCCATTCAATAAATGCTAGCACTTCCCTTTTACCTGCAGGAGCAAATATCCTGTTGGGGATATGAGCCTCTGTTTGATTTTGAAAGTCCTTCATACCTTGAAGACCTCTTCCTACCTTTCTAGTGCTTTCATGCCTTGCTTTTCTCTCCACACTCTGCGGCCAAATGACACTGGCCTCTGTACCATTTCTCACACAGGACCCTACCTCTCCCGACTATTTTCACAGGTCATTTCCAGTGCCTGGAATGCTCTTCCTCATGTTCACATTCTAGCTTCTTTCAATCCTCAGCTAAAGTACCATTTTCCCAGTCCTCCTTAATCTCCATGTCTTCCCTCTGAGATTACCCCCAAATTATTGCGTGTGTGTCTTCTTTGAGCATCGCTGTTTGCATACCATCTTCCTAATTATGCTGTGAGCTGTTTAAGAGAATGGATTTTTGTTTTGGTTTGGTTTTGCTTTTCTATGCTTAGCACAGTGGGCAGCTTGTAAAGGGCAGAGCACCAGGCTCTAACTTGTATGAATTATATACAATAATGGCAGTATTTTAATATAATTTGGAAAGTCATCAAAATTCCTTTTTATTTAATTTTTTTCTTTCTCAATTGCATGTAAACATAAAATTTGTAATAGTCTTTTTTATTTTTGTTTCAAATTTTCTCCCTCACTCCCTCTGTCCCCTCCCCTGCCCTTGAGAAAGCAAAGTAATTTAATAAGCAATAGAATTTAATAATTCATGCAAACCTTTCCATATTAGCCATGTTGCAAAAGAAAATGCAGACAAAAATTATGATAAAAGTTTTTTTAAAAAATTTTAAAAAGTCAGAAAGAGTCAGAAAGTCCTTAATACAAATATGACTTCAGATACCTATGAGACAAATCACTTAGCCCTGTTTGCCTCAGTTTTCTCATCTGTAAAATGAACTGGAGAAGGAAACGATAAACCATGCCAGTATCTTTGCACAGAAAATTCCCAATGAGATCATAAAGAATTGAACATGACTGAAATGACTTAAGAAGATTCCTTCTTGGCCCATTTTCTTTCCTATATGCAGAATAGTGACTAGGGTTACTAGCCTGTGCTTTCCTCCAGGAAACCAGAATTTAAAAGAGACTATCACCAAGAAAAGGAAGCTAGGTGGTATTATGGATAGAGTGCTGGACTTTAATATGAATGTGACCTCAGATACTTACAGGCTGTGTGATCCTGAGTAAATCACTTAACCCTCTTTGCCTCAATTTCCTCATCTGTAAAATAAATTCGAAAAGGAAATGGCAAACTATGCCAGTATCTTTGCCAAAAAACTTACAATGAGATCATAGAGTCTACAACAGCTGAACAACAGCTTAGCAGAGTTCCTGGCACTTAATATGTGTTTAATATTTGCTAGCTGATTGATTGTACAAAAGCACAGAACATTACAGGATTTTTTTTATAACATCACAAAAATTGTTCATGTTCTAAGTAAGCAGAGAGCAGCAACCTAGCTATCCAAGAAGGAAACCCGAAGTGGATGAAAAATGTACATTGTCAAATTATAGAGTGAGATAGGCAATCCATCAATATGTGTATTCTAGACAAGCATGCAGAAGGACAATGAATTAGTTACATAATAAAATTGGAGGAGGAGAGCAAGCTTTATTACACTTGTGAAATTGTGGAATGCTTTCAATGATCCCAAGCTGTTCCCTGCCTCAAAAATCCATGTCTATTTTTTTATTTCAATATTCTGTTCATAATGCCATTTGGCTCTGAATCATAGAGCACCACAATCTCAAAGGAATCAAAATTGCAAGTGATTCAAAAAGCAATTGAAAGATGCAGAAGAGATAATAAGCTGGCTGCAATTGTATTACCATGATGACTTGCAAAAGAAAAAAAATGGTACAAAGGACACGATCAAGGACATGTATGCTGAGAGTTGTATCTAGTGACTTTTATGCCTAGGTCCTATGGTCCAAAACATAAGCCTCACGTCTGAGGGGAAGACAGACTCCTAGACACCAAAAGACTACCAAGGGTAGAGTGTGGGCTCAATAGGAAAGGGTCAAGTCAAAAGGAAGAAATTTCTCTTCTTTGCTGTTTATGTCTATCCACAGGCTAGAGCCTGAATTTTTGTTCTTTTTTCAAATGATGGATGTTAAAGCAGCCCTTGAACAGTCTATTTATCTTTCCTCACTTTCATTGTCTTATTTTCTCTCCTGTAAACAGAACAGTAACTAGGG
The DNA here is from genome assembly GCF_016433145.1 of Gracilinanus agilis. Taxonomy (NCBI): domain Eukaryota; kingdom Metazoa; phylum Chordata; class Mammalia; order Didelphimorphia; family Didelphidae; genus Gracilinanus; species Gracilinanus agilis. Next base: position 269,095,776 of record NC_058134.1, on the reverse strand, counting down.
TTACTGGTCTGTACTTTCCCCAAAGAAATTGGAATTTAGAGGAGACTATCAGCACTTGAGGGCAGCTAGTGCACTGACTTTTCCACATACTTACCAGCCACAAGACAAACTACCATATTCGACAACCCTATGGATTTTCATTTCCAGCTTTTAGGTAATGTTCCAGAAGGGCAGCTAGGTGACATAGTGCTGAGCCTGGAGCCAGGAAGAACTGAGTTCAAATCTGATCTCAGACACTTACTGGGCATGTGACCCTCAGCAAGTCACTTAATCTTATTTGTCTCAGTTTCCGCATCTGGAAAATGAGCTGCAGAAGGAAAAGGCAAACCACTCCAGTATCTTCATTAAGAAAACTTCCTATTTGGTCATGAAGAGTCATTCCCTACTGAACAAGTGGAAAACAATAAAAATCAGCACTTAAAGTCCTTTGGTATCACAGAAATTCTTGAACTTTGCACAGTCAATAAGAATTCAGTAACACTGAGAGCTACCAGTTTACCTTTTTTAAAGTATGTTACATTGTATTTTTAAAGCCCTTTTCTTCTGTCTTAGAATCAATGCTAAGTATTGGTTCCAGGGGAAAGGAGAGGTAAGGGCTAGGCAACAGGGATTAAGTGATTTGTCCAGGATCAAACAGCTAGGAAGTGTCTGAAACCAAATTTAAACCAAGGACATCCCATGTCTGCCTTTCTATCCATTCAACTTAGTTGCCCCACTTACATTGTATCTTGAGCAAATCCCATACATTCTATGACTACAGACATAAAGAGGTAGGATTTTCATAAGTGGCCCACCACTGGATAGTATATAAACAATTCTTTTGGAAAAGAGCTCTTATTCTGAGATTTAGGTTTAGATTTAAATTATTGTTTAGAGTTTTTCATGCCAGTATCTAGACAGAATTATTGGATCTCATCAAGAAAAGCTCTTAAAATCTACAAAATGTGGCAAAAAAATATTGTAAGGCTGTACATTGGGTGAAACAATTTGTCAGATCATCAATAAATATTTCAACTTCTATGATTTCTGCTTGCACAAATCATACCAAGGGGAAAAAAGATGAAAATGCAGTTTTTTCTCTTCTTTCCTGCCTTCCATCTTTTTTCCTTCCTTTCTTCCACTCTTTCTACTTTCCTTCCTCTCTCCTTTCTTTCCTCCCTTTTTTCCTTCCTTCTTTCTTCCCTTCCTCCCTCCTTCTTTCTCTTCCTTCCTTCCTTTGAATCATTTGTTCCTTCTTATTCTTCAAAATAATATGGCACTAAATTAATTAATAAATGGATGAAATAGATTAACAATAAATTAAATAGATTAAATGCAGAGCAATATTTCAAGATAAAATATTTTTAAATCTTATGATTAAAATCTTTTGTTCAGAAACTAATGTGTCTTGAATTAACAATATGCAAGATATAAATTTCTTTCCTAGGGAGAGATCTCTAAGAGCCTGGGTCATAAACTGGGTCACAGTGGAGTGGCATCTAAGAGCATTCCGTGAGTCACCCATGACAAGGATAAAGCCTTGCCCATCATGTATTTGAGAGAATAGAGAAACTGTAATAAGTGTGATCTGATCACTTGCTCCTATTCGTTCATAAATCCAATTGCAGAGACTCTCTAAGGTATGTAGGCAAAAATATGTATATATAACACACATAGTAATTTCACATGTATAAATATATAATAAATTATTTATAAAACATTATCTACTTTATGCACGCACACACGCACACATACACATTAACTCTATAGGCTGATTGAGTGGTATCCCCATCCAGTTACATGTCATAATCTGGATGATAAGCTTTCTTTTTTTAATTCCCTTGATTTTTTTGTTTAGTTGGTTGTTTTTAGGTCATGATCACCACCACCACCACCACCACCAAGGCATTGCTAAATCCATCTCTTTCAAGGGACTTAAGATCACATGGAGGAGTCCCTGGGTTTTTCTGGGGCTTGGTGCAAACAGGATACCATAATTCTTTAAAAAGAATGATTATTAATCTTTTCTTCATGTTTAACAATCAATTAACTTATCAATTAATTTGTACTCATGAAAAATTACTGGGAGCTCTACTGTATTTCAACGTTCTAATTCCAATCAATAAATGTATTTGCATCTTTAAAAAATCAAATAAAATAAAAAGAATGATTATTCAGGCAAATGTATGAAGGATAAATTTGGGAAGAGAGAGAATAAAGTCAGAAAAGAAATTTGGAGGCTAATAATGAGAATTAGTGAGCGGTCTTGACAGTGAAATGGATTTGAAAGATGTTGAAATAGAACTACCTGGTAAGTAATTGGACATAAGAAGCAAGAATGAAGAAAGAGTTAAAGATGATTCTAGAATCTGCTATAAAAATAGTAAATGATATGTAGTAATAATAACTCATATTTATAAAGAGCCTATTATGTGCCAGGCATTGTAGTAAGTACCTTACAATTATCATCAGAGCAACCCTAGAAGATAGGTGCTATTATTATTGCCATTCTACAGATGAGGCAACTTAGGCAAATAGGGTTAAGTGACTTGTCCAGGGTCACACAGCAAGGAAGTGTCTGAGGCCAGATTTGAACCAAGGAACTCGCATTTCTAGGTCTGGCTCTCAATCCAGTGAGCCACCTAACTGCCCGGTCAGTTCTCATTCAAAGAGCTTCAGCCTCTGTCAATCAGCTGCCCCAAGTATTGCAGCTATATACAGCCTTCCTTTCAGCAGGATGCTCCTGCCTCTGTCTTCTCAATCAGCTCCTGTTAGCTTCCTAACTCCTACTACTTGCTCCTGCTGGGAGCAGAACAATCTTCATAATAATACATGTCCTAGAGTAAGTGGTAAGTGTTTTACAACCAACTCTCCAGGGGGGAAAAATGTTCCTTCAATATACTGTTTTTGTTTAAATCAGCATTAGTAACATTTTCTCCACTTTCTTAGGACTAAACATCAATAAAGCCTTCATTTATAGAATTTACTGATTTCCTAGCTTTAAATACTCACATTGAAATTTTTTTAATTGATTGTTAAGGAGGTGGTTCTAGCACACCCTTCCTGTACCACGAAGACTTATGGTATTCAATCATCCCTCCTTTCCATTACGAGCTAAGTTAGGAAACTAAAAGTTGTCATTTGACCATTCCCTAGTCTCCAGAACCATTTAATTTATCACTACATGAGTTCTACTTCTCAAGCTCTAAAATCAGTTCTATGGTAACAAGTACAGTTATATGTTAACAAAATGCCCAGCGGCCTTGATCATTTCTATATTCTAAAACAGTTTTAATCGGTTCTCTACTTATTCCTCCTACCAATCTGTGCTTAACATTTAATGGAAAAACTATTTCTTGACATATGGATTTTAATTGTTCTTTTGTATACAAAATTCATTTTTGCCCCTTTTTTTACAATCAAGCTAATTAGATATGAGAGTATTATTTTATGTCCTTTAGAAGTTGAGCTAATTATTTTTCACAATGCAGCAGTTTATTTTCTGCCCTAAAAGTTCATTTTCTACCTTTTTCAATAATCAAAATGCTTTAATGTGAAAATGGCAATCACTTATACGAAGTAAGATCAGCTATCCACCAGTCATTGAAAATTAATTGGAATATAGATAATAAATCTGTAGGGAAAAATAAGTACTTCTCTTCCTAGCACAATGTTCTATAAATAGCATATAAAGATGCTATATTTATATATTTGTTGGTTGAATAAGTTCAATTAATTAAAATTACTCAAGGAGAAAATTCAAATAAATAATAAGGGAGGTATCTTTCCTTGAATTGATATAATCACAAGATTCTACCTAAAATTATTGATTTTCTCTAAAACTTTTCTTTGTTTAGTCATTTTCAGACTTGGCTGAATCTTTGAAGTTTTCTTGGCAAAGATATTGTAACAGTTTGACATTTCCTTCTCCAGCTCATTTTCTAGATGAGGAAATAGAGGCAAATGGGGCAAGTGTCTTGCCCAGTGTCATATAGCTGTTAAGTGTCTTGAGGTCAGATCTGAACTTATGTCTTCCTGAATGCAGACCCATCCATCTGAAACTTTACCTAAAAGCTGGAAATGAACCTTCATAGACTTAGCAAATATAGTAATTCATCTTATTGTTGGTATGTGGAAAAGTCAGTGTTTTGTGCAAATCTGGATGGGCTTGTACATTCACAAAATCCAGCTTGCTAACACCTTACTTATCTACTTTCCATAACATCTGACTTTATGACTACTCTGAATGAGTGAGGAGACAGCAATACAGTTGTACGAACATTTCTCTTTCCTCTAGGATAACCCTTAAAAGATATAGTATAGTCCAGGAAAGGCTAACCAGACTCAGAGCTAGGAATAAGGAAAAACCTAGCCACTGAGGAGTTATTATTCTATAGAGGGAGTCATGAAATCTAGAAGTGGAACCATTCTGATCTAGAACTACAAAAAAAGATACAAAGAAGTCAGCAAAAAAGATGCAGTAGTAAAGGCTGAGCTCACGTGAATGTAGAAACTTCCACAATAGGAAGAGTAGTCCCTCTAAGGAAGTCAGTATGAACTGAGGTGAATGTGGGTAACAATGGAGTTAGAGAGAAGAAGAGCCTCTCTAGAAAGTCAATATATACTCCCCAAAACAGATCTGAATCCAGACAGTTTTCTGAAGGAGTTAGAGAAGATGGTAAAACAAACAGAAGGAAGAGCCAGCCCCATAATTCTTGAAAAGGATACAGAACTCAGTCATGCACTCCACAAAGCACAAGAAGCCACAGCAAAATATAGAATCAATTTAGCACCTGAAAGTTAGCACTGTTTGGGTTGTGCAAGATGACTGAGACTGTCCAGATCTGTTAGAACCAGAAGAAAAAGTGAAAATAGAAAAAATTCACCAATCACTTCCTGAAAAGAATCCAAAACTAAAAATACCATCTAACATTATAGAACAATTCTGAAAAATTCCTATTCAAAGAAAAAATATTGCAAGCATCCAGATAGAGTTTAAATTCTAAGGACCTAATAAGAATCACAATACTTGGCAACAACAATTATAAAGGAAAGAAAATCATGGCATCTTATATCCCAGAAAGAAAAAGATAAAAAGCCTTATGATCAAAAATAATTTATTCTATAAAATAAAGTACAATCTTATAGAAGAAAAAATGAACCTTTAATAGAATAGAAATGTTTTTATACTACCTATTTTTTTAAAAAGATCAGACCTGAGTAAAAATTTTGAAACACCAATAAATGAGTGAAGAGAATTATAAAACAGAAATACATTTAGCTAATAGGAAAGAGCTAAGTAATGATAATTTTTCAGCCTTTCAATGAGAGATAAAAGACAAGTATCTTTTAAACCTAATTATCTTTAAGGGTCACAGAGGAAACTAAATTAGTCAAACACAAAATTTAGGTGGAATTTACTTTCTGTTTGATTGGTACTAAGAGGAAAGAAGGGGAAAGAAATAAGATATGAGAAACACACTCACTCTCTTGAATAAATGGTGTGTTTGAGGAGATAAGGATGCACTTTTGAAGGAATATTTGAAAAGTGGGAAGGGTATCTCATGAACCTTAATTTAATCTGAATTGGAAAAAGGAGAGTTGAACACTCTCAAAGTATTGAACACTCTCAAAGTTTGATCTCAACACACATCTAACTTAAAAGTCAGGTTATCACAAAAGACAGTTATCACAAAAAAACAAAATAGCTTCTTAGGGTTCATCATAGGGCAGGGATCAAAAAGTAAAAAAGAACACATAAAAATCAGAGATTAGAGACTGAATTTGGTGAAGCAAAAAGAAGGGCAAAAAAATAAGGACAGACTGTTTCAATAATAGTTTCCTAGTAGTTATCAAATTCCTTCTCTTCTTCAGACCCCCCTTTCTTGTATAAGATTTTGAGAGAAAAGAGAGGAGGGAAAGTATTAAGGATTGTGATAAAGAAAAATAGACATTTAACAACTAAAGAATTGAATGAGAATAAGTCACTAATAGAATAGAAGACAGTAGTAAAATGGATTTGAAAGCAAAATCTAACAATACATACTTACAAGAAACGTTGTTGAAACACAAAAATTCATATGAAGTTAAAATAAAGGCAAGTTAAAATTTAAAGTACTTCAGATTTTTTAAACAGGGGGTAACATTCAATATTCCAAAAAAAAGGCAATAGTAAATATATTGGCTTAATAAGAGGAGGGGGAAAATTATTTCAGAAAAAGCCTGGGAAGAAAGACTTTTATGAGCTGACATGGAGTGAAATAAGAAGAGCTAGGAGAGCAATAACATCAAAACTAAAAAGGAGGTTAAGATGGCGGCAGAGTAAAAAGCAGCGCTTAACCTCTCCTGACCAAAACATACAGGACTTCTGAAGGGGGCATAAAAACAAACCCAGTCGAACGGAGGGACCCCACAACAGGATGCAGCGAGGAAGGTACGTGGAATCAGGGCATTTCCATGCTATAAAGGGGTGAAATAGCTCTCACTAAATCGCCGGCTGAGCAACCACCACGCCCTTCCCCCCCCCCCCCACACACACACACCACCTGCAGTGCCGAAGCCAGGTCAAAAGAAATAGAGTAAGTTTGGGGCACCCATCAAGTCATTGGCAGCTCCAGGGCCTGTTCCTGAGAGCAGCAAGATTTAGGACCCCAAAAAGCTGAGGAACGCACACGGACTCTGAACGCAGACGCAGAACACAGGCACGGGTGGAGACCCTGGCGGAGGCAGACACAGGCAGGAACAAAGGCTCAGAAACCCTGAGTGGGGAACCAGTGCAGAAGGGTATATGACTGTGGAAGCTGTGCCCTGAGACTTGTAAAGGAGCCTCCTGCAGAGGATCAAGCAAGAGGGTCCACCAGGGAACTTGACCTTGGAAAAAACCAGAACTCAGACCTCAGGAGCCAAAAGACTGCAGACAGACCCTGAGCGCGAGGATAAAGCTGAGAAGCTGCTGGGCTAACAATGGCTACCCAGATCCAAGAAGTCCAGAAGAAAGAGAGAAAGATTAACAACAACAAGAAGAAATCTTTAACACTCGACAACTTTTACACAGAGAAAATCCAGACTACCGAGCAATCAGAAGAAGAGAAAAAACAAGCAAGCACATCCGAACCATCCCAAGATAATCAAAACTGGTCACAAGCTCTTCAAATGTTCAAAACTGAGATGATGAGAAAGTTGGAAAAGATTTGGTCAGAGAAATGGGAAGTAAAAATCAGGCAAGAAAATAGCAGTTTAAAACGCAGAATCTCACAATTGGAAAGTGAGGCAAGTCAACTGAAGACCAGAAATGACCAGATTGAAAAGGAAAACCAAAAGATTATAGCCGAAAACCAATCCCTAAAGGCTAGAATTAATCAATTAGAAGCTAATGATCTCTCAAGACAACTAGAACAAATAAAACAAAGCCAAAAGACTGAAAAAATAGAAGGAAACATGAAATATCTCAATGAGAAAGTGACAGACCAAGAAAACCCGTCTAGAAGAGACAATTTGAGAATCATTGGTCTTCCTGAAAAAGCAGAAATTAATAGAAACTTGGACTCCATACTAAAAGAAATTATTCAGCAAAATGGCCCTGAAGTCCTACAACAAGAGGGCAATATAGACATTGAAAGGATCCATAGATCACCGTCGACATTCGATCCAGATAAGAAAATGCCCAGAAATATAATTGCCAAATTCAAGAGCTTCCAAGTAAAAGAAAAAATCTTACAAGAAGCCAGAAAGAGACAATTCAAATATCAAGGAGCACCAATCAGGATCACACAGGATCTGGCAGCCTCCACGCTAAAAGACCGCAAAGCTTGGAATATGATATTCAGAAAGGCAAGAGAGCTGGGCCTGCAACCAAGGATCAACTACCCATCAAAATTGACTATATACTTCCAGGGGAAAGTATGGGCATTCAACAAAATTGAAGATTTTCAAGTATTTGCACAGAAAAGACCAGGGCTAAATGGAAAGTTTGATATCCAACCACAAAAATCAAGAGAAACATGAAAAGGTAAATAAGAAAGGGGAAAGAAAGAAAACTCATAATTTTTTTAAATTTGCCTTTTTAAGGGCCTCAGTAAGATCTAATTATCTGTATTCCTATGTGGAGAAATGCTATGTATAATTCTCTGTAGTGAACTCCATTCACTATTAAGTATTCACTATTATAGTGGTTGGAAAAATGATTTATGGGGAGAGGGTGGAGTGCTAAATGGTCTAAGATGATATGGGGGGTGGGAAACAGGAGGGTGAATGGAGGGGGACACCAGGAGAAACTTGAGAGAATAAGAAAAATAGGATAATCTATTACACAAAAAGAGGGCATGAGATGGGGAGGGGACATGAAGGAGAGGAAGAGAGCAACAAGAGGTAATTTTTAGACCTTACTCTCAGTGTAATCAACCCGGAGAGGGAAGAGTAGCTATGTTATCCATTAGGATATAAAACTCTATCTAACCCTACTGAGAAAGTCAGAAAGGATAAACCAAGGGGAGCAGGGGAGCAGGGGAGAGGGGAGGTCAAAAAAGGGAGGGGAGAAGAAGGGGGAGGGAATTTATTAGGCCTTCAAAACAAAAAGAGGGGAATAACAAGGGAGGGAGTAGAAAGGGAAGTAAATCAAGGGAGGGGACAAGGGTTACTGGCTTAAAGCAAACCACTGGTTTTAAAGGAAATAGCTTAAGGAGAAGGGGTAGGAATGGGGGAGGATTTGAAAATGTCAGCAAATGCACAACTGATGATTATAACTCTGAATGTGAATGGGATGAACTCGCTCATAAAACGGAAGCAAATAGCAGAGTGGATTAGAAACCAAAATCCCACCATATGTTGTCTACAAGAAACACATATGAAGTGGGTAGACATACACAAGTTTAAGGTTCAGGGCTTGAACAAAATCTTTTGGGCGTCAAATGAGAAAAAGAAGGCAGGAGTGGCTATTATGATTTCTGACAAAGCCAAAGTAAAAATAGATATGATTAAAAAAGACAGGGAAGGTCATTACATCCTGATTAAAGGCAGTATAAACAATGAGGAAATAACCCTGCTCAATATGTATGCACCAAGTGGCACAGCATCCAAATTCATAAAGGAGAAACTGGCAGAGCTCAAGAAGGAAATAGATAGTAAAACCATACTAGTGGGAGATCTAAATATTCCTCTGTCAGATCTAGATAAATCAAACCAAAAAATAAATAAGAAAGAGGTAAGAGAGGTGAATGAAGTCCTAGAAAAATTAGATTTAATGGACATGTGGAGAAAAATAAATAGGGACAAAAAGGAATACACCTTCTTTTCAGCTGCACATGGTACATTCACAAAGATTGACCATGTAATAGGGCATAGAATCATTGCAAACAAATGCAAAAGAGCAGAAATAATAAATGTAACCTTCTCAGATCATAATGCAATAAAAATAATAATTAGTAAGGGCACCTGGACAGGAAAATCAAAATCTAATTGGAAATTAAATAATATGATTCTCCAAAACCAATTTGTCAAAGAAGAAATCATAGAAGCAATCAACAATTTCATTGAAGAGAATGACAATGATGAGACATCCTTACCAAACTCTGTGGGATGCAGCCAAGGCAGTACTCAGGGGGAAATTTATATCCTTGAGCGCATATATTAACAAATTAAGGAGGGCAGAGATCAATGAATTGGGCATGCAACTCAAAAAATTAGAAAGTGAGCAAATTAAAAATCCCCAGATGAAAATTAAATTAGAAATACTAAAAATCAAGGGAGAAATCAATAAAATCAAAAGTAAAAGAACTATTGAATTAATAAATAAGACTAGAAGCTGGTACTTTGAAAAAACAGATAAAATAGACAAAGTGCTGGTCAATCTAATAAAAAAAAAGGAAAGAAGAAAACCAAATTGACAGTATCAAAGATGAAAAGGGAGACCTCACCTCTAATGAAGGGGAAATTAAGGCAATGATTAAAAACTATTTCGCCCAATTATATGGCAATAAATATAACAATTTGGGAGATATGGATGAATATTTACAAAAATATAAACTGCCTAGATTAACAGCAGAAGAAATAGAATACCTAAATAATCCTATATCAGAATAAGAAATTGAACAAGCCATCAAAGAACTCCCTAAGAAAAAATCGCCAGGGCCTGATGGATTCACAAGTGAATTCTATCAGACATTCAAAGAGCAACTAATCCCAATACTATACAAATTATTTGATATGATAAGCAAAGAAGGAGTCCTACCAAATTCCTTTTATGACACAAATATGGTACTGATTCCAAAGCCAGGGAGACCAAAAACAGAGAAAGAAAACTACAGACCAATCTCCCTAATGAACATAGATGCAAAAATCTTAAATAGAATACTAGCAAAGAGACTCCAGCAAGTAATTAAGAA
>NC_058134.1:269051266-269085018 GCF_016433145.1 Gracilinanus agilis | reverse complement strand
AGCATCCATTCCTATTGAAAACACTGAAAAGTATAGGAATAGAAGGACCTTTCCTAAAAATAATAAACAGTATATACCTAAAACCATCAACAAGCATTGTATGCAATGATGATAAATTAGAAGCCTTCCCAATAAGATCAGGTGTGAAACAAGGATGTCCATTATCACCTCTATTATTCAACATAGTACTAGAAACACTAGCAGTAGCAATTAGAGAAGAAAAAGAAATCGAAGGTATCAAAATAGGCATTGAGGAGACCAAGCTATCACTCTTTGGAGACGATATGATGGTATACTTAAAAAATCCTAGAGAATCAACTAAGAAGCTTGTAGAAATATCAACAACTTTAGCAAAGTTGCAGGATACAAAATAAATGCACATAAATCATCAGCATTTCTATACATTTCCAACACATTAGAACAGCAAGAGGTAGAAAGAGAAACACCATTTAAAATTACCCTAGACAATATAAAATACTTAGGAATCTATCTACCAAAACAAACACAGCAATTATACGAAAACAACTACAAAACACTTTCCAAACAAATAAAACTGGATCTAAACAACTGGAAAGCCATTGGTTGCTCATGGGTAGGATGAGCTAACATAATAAAAATGACCATCCTACCCAAATTACTATGGTAAAATTGAATGTAATGGACCTCTGTACCAGCAGCAATACAAAAACCCAGGACAATTCTGAGGGATTTATGGTAAAGAACGCTACCCACATCCAGAGGAAGGACTGCAGGAGAGGAAACATATAAAAAAAAAACAGCTGCTTGAACACATGGGCTGGGGTGGACATGATTGAGGATGTGGACTGGAAACTACCACACCAATGCAACTACCAACAATTTGGAAATACGTCTTGATCAAGGACACCAGTGGAAATGTGGGTCTGCCATGGGTGGGGGGAAGGTGGGGGGTGAAGGGGAAAGTAGAAGCATGAATCATGTAACCATGTTAAAAATGAATATTAATAAATGTTTAAAATTTAAAAAAAATAAAAAAATAAATAAAAAGGAATAATTCTGAAAAACTTAAGAGCTTTTTTCAATGCAATGATAAATCATGATTCCAGAAGACTGATAATGAAGAATTCTACCAGCCTTCAGAGAGAAGTAATAATTTAATATGCATTTTTGGGCATGGCCAATTTAGTTCAATTTGATAAACATTTATCAAGCACCTACTATGTGCCAAGCACTATGCTATACATTGAGGATATGGATAAGAAAAAAAAAGATAAACTTTGCCCTGAAGAAGCTTACAATCTAATGAAGAAAGGTAAAAAGAAAGGCGAAAAGGGAGGAGTTTGTACTGGAGAAAAACCCTCAGGGAGTATCTGCATGTGTTTAGGGGTATATTGTTTCATGGAGTTGAAACTAAACAGAGAAAATAGAAAATAGAAAATGCAAAGTCACTAAGCTCTGAGCCCTTTATAAAGGAAGGCTATGGGAATAGTTTACATTTTTTTAAATTTGTTTAGGAATGTTTTATTTAATAATTATATTTTAATTTTAACATTCATTTTTTTTTAAATTTGATGCCCAATTCACCCCTTCTTCCTGTCCCCCTCATCCATTGAGGTAAGCAATACATCAATTATATATGTGAAGTCATAAAAATATATTTCCATATTAGATATATTGAACCAGAAAAATGAAGTGAAAAAAGTATAATTCAGTCTGCATTCAGAGTTCATCGGTTCTCCCTCTGAATATAAATAGCATTTTTATGACTGTTTTTAAATTGTCTTAGATCATTGTATTGATCAAAGTAGTTGTCTTTAATAGTTGATCATTATTGTGATATTATTGTCTACAATGGTTCTGCTCACTTGACTTTTTATTCATTCATATGTCTTCCCCAGTTTTTGTGAGACCATGCTGCTCATTACTTCTTCTCTTTTTAAAATTTATTTATTTAATTAGTTAACTTAGAATATTTTTTCATGGTTACATGATTCATGTTCTTTCCTTCTCTTTCTCCCTTACCCTCCCAAAACCATGAGCAATTACACTAGTTTTTCCATGTATCATTGTTAAAAACCTATTTCTATATTATCAGTACTTACAATAAAGTGATCACTTAAAGTCAAAATCCCCAATCATATCCCATGGGGTCCAACCATGTGATCAGTCCTATGTTTTTCTTCTGTGTTTCTATTCCCACAATTCTTTCTCTGGGTGTGGATAGCATTCTTTCTCAAAAGTCCCTCATAATTGTCCCGGATCATTGCATTGGTGCTAGTAGACAAGTCCATTATATTCGATTGTGCCACAGTGTGTCATTATCTGTGTTCTCCTGGTTCTGCTCCTTGCACTCTACATCAATTCCTGGAGGTTGTTCCAGTTCATTACTCCTTTTATTTTATTTTTTATTTTGTTTTATTTGTATGTGTGTGATTATTTTGCTTAATTTTGTTTTTTTAGAATATTTTTCCATGGTTACATCATTCATGTTCTTTCCCTTTCCCCCAAACCCCTCACCCCTGCCCCATAGCCGCAACACAATTCCACTGGGTTTTACATGTATCATTGATCAAGACCTATTTCCATATTATTGATAGTTGCACTAGGGTGATCATTTAGCGTCTACATCCCCAACAATATCCCCGTCAACCCATGTGTTCAAGCTATTGTTTTTCTTCTGTGTTTCCACTCCCACAGATCTTCCTCTGAATATGGATAGCATTCTTTCTTATTTCTCAGAATTGTTCTGGACCATTGCATTGCTGCTAGTAGAGAAGTCCATTATGTTTGATTGTACCACAGTGCATCAGTTTCTGTATACAATGTTCTCCTGGTTCTGCTCCTTTCACTCTGCTCCTTTCATGCTGGAGGTCATTCCAGTTCACATGGAATTCCTCCAGTTCATTATTTATTTTAAAACAATAGTATTCTATCACTAACAGATACCACAATTTGTTCAGCCATTCCCCAATCGAGGGACACACCCTCATTTTTCCAATTTTTTGTCACCATGAAAAGCACATGTGTAAATATTTTTGTACATATATTTTTCTTTATTTTCTTTTTGGGGCACAAACCTAGCAGTGGTATGACTGGATCAAAGGCAGACAGTCTTTTAAAGCTCTTTACACATAGTTCCAAATTGTCTTCCAGAACAGTTGGATCAATTCAAAATTCCATCAGCAATGCACAATTGTCCCAATTTTGCCACATCCCCTCAAACATTTATTACTTTCCTTTGCTGTAATATTGGCCAATCTGCTTGGTGTGAGGTGATACTTCAGAGTTGTTTTGATTTGCATTTCTCTAATTATGAGAGATTTAGCACACTTTTTCATGTGCTTAATGATAGTTTTGACTTCTTTATCAGAAAATGGCCTTTTCATGTCCCTTTCCCATTTATCAATTGGGGAATGGCTTGATTTTTTGTACAATTGACCCAGCTCCTTATAAATTTGAGAAATTAGACCTTTGTCAGATGTTTTTGTTATAAAATGTGTTGCTTCCCTTTTAATTTTGGTTGCATTGGTTTTGTTTGTAGAAAACCTTTTTAATTTAATGTAATAAAATTATCCACTTTACATTTTGTAATATACTCTATCACTTGCTTGGTCTTAAATTCTCTCTTTTCCCATAGATCTGACAGGTATACTATTCTATGTTCACCTAATTCGTTTATGATTTCCCTCTTTATATTTAAGTTATTTACACACTCTGAGTTAATCTTTGTTTGGGTGTAAGATGTTGATCTAAGCCTAATCTCTCCCATACTATTTTTCAATTCTCCCAGCAGTTTTTGTCAAGTAGTGGGTTCTTGTATTTTATGCCAAATCTATTCCACTGATCCTCTTTTCTGTCTCTTAACCAGTACCATATTGTTTTGATGACCACTGCCTTATAGTAGAGTTTAATATCTGGTACTGCTAGGTCCCCCTCCTTCATATTTTTTTCATTATTTTCCTTGATATTCTTGATCTTTTGTTCTTCCAAATGAACTTTGTTATAATTTTTTTCTAATTAAATACAAAAGTTTCTTGATAGTTTGATGGATATGGCATGAAATAAGTAAATTCATTTGGGTAGGATTGTCATTTTTATTACATTAGCTCATCCTACCCATGAGCAATTGATGTTTTTCCAAATATTTAAATCTAGTTTTAATTGTGTGGAAAGTGTTTTGTAGTTGTGTTCATATAATTCCTGTGTTTGTCTTGGTAAATAGATTCCTAAATATTTTATATTGTCTAGGGTGTTAAGAGTTACAGATATCATTTTAAATGTAATTTCTCTAACTCTTACTGCTGAGTTGTTTTGGGAATATATAGGAATTCTGATGATTTATGTTGGTATATTTTGTATCCTATAACTTTTCTTAAGTTGTTGATTATTTCCACTAGCTTTTTAATTGATTCTCAATGATTCTTTAAGTAGATCATCATATGATCTCTAAAGAGTGATAGTTTAGTCTCCTTATTGCCTACTTTAATCCCTTCAATTTCTTTTTCTTCTCTAATTGCTACTTCCAGCATTTCTAGTACAATGTTAAATAATAAAGGTGATAGTGGGCATCCTTGCTTTACTCCTGATCTTAATGGGAAGGCTTCTAACTTATCCCCATTGCAGATGATGCTTGCTGATAGTTTCAAATATATACTGTTTATTATTTTTAGGAAAGGTCCTTCTATTCCTATACTTTCTAGTGTTTTCAATAGGAATGGGTGTTGTATTTTGTCAAAGGCTTTTTCAGCATCTATTTAGATAATCATGTGGTTTCTGTTGTTTTGGTTGTTGATATGGCTATTTATATGGATGGTTTTCCTAATATTCACTATCTTTGCATTCCTGATATAAATCTACCTGATCATAGTGAATAATCTTTGTGATCACTTGCTGAAGGCTTTTGCTAGTGTTCTATTTAAGATTTTTGCATCTATGTTCATTAGGGAGATTGGTCTGTAGTTTTCTTTCTCTGTTTTTGGTCTTCTTGGCTTTGGAATCAGTACTATATTTGAGTCATAAAAGGAATTTGGTAAAACTCCTTCTTTGCTTATTTTACCAAATATTTTGTGTAGTATTGGGATTAGTTGTTCTTTAAAAGTTTGATAGAATTCACTTGTGAATCTGTTTGGCCCTGGGGATTTTTTCTTAGGTTGTTCCTTGATGGCTTGTTTGATTTCTTTTTCTGACATGGGATTATTTAAGTATTTATTCTATTTTCTCTTTTGTTAATCTAGGCAATTTATATTTTTGTAAATATTCACCCATTTCACCTACATTGTCATATTTTTGCCCTATAATTGGGGAAAATAGTTCCCATCTCCTCCCTTTTTATTTGCCTCTTATTTTTCTTTAAGGTCTATTAATTACCCCCCCCAACCTTTCCCTCCTTTTTAATACTCCCTGCCCACTCTCACCCCTTTGTTATTCCCTCTCAGCTTCCCTGTAGGGAAAGATAGAATTCTATACCCCAATAGATCTGGCTGTTCTTCCTCTCAGAACTGATTCCACTGAGAGTAAGGTTTAAGTGTTATCTATTACCTCCCCTTCTTAAGTACTATTTCTACCCTCCCCACACACCATTCACCTCTTTATGTGGTATAATTTATCCCATTTTTCTTCTTCCTTCAAGTTTCTCTTAGTACCATCCTCTTTTTTTACAACTTAGTATCTCAATTTCTGCCTATGAATAATTCTTCTATCTACTTTGATAATGAAAACAATTTTTAAGAGTTACAGATATCATTTTCCATATAAAAATTTAATCAACTTTACCTTTCTGAAGCCCTTAAAATTTTTCCCCCTCTTTCTTCTTTAACTTTTTATGATTCTCTTGAATTTTGTATTTGGGCATCAAAATTTCCATTTAGTTCTGGTCTTTTCTTTAATAATGCTTGGAAATCTTCTGTTTTGTTAAATGCCCATAGTTTCCCCTGAAAGTATATAGTCAATTTTGTTGGGTAGATGATTCTTGGTTGTAGACCTAATCCTCTTGCCTATCTGAATATCATATTCCAAGCCTTGTGGTCCTTTAGTATGAAGGCTGCTTGATCCTGTGTAATCCTGATTGAAGGTCCTTGATATCTGAATTGTCTCTTTATGGCTCCTTGTAATATTTTCTCCATGGCCTGTAAACTCTTGAATTTGGCTATTATATTTCTAGTGGTTGTCTTTTGAGGATTTAATGTAGGGGTGATCTATGGAGTCTTTTAATGTCTGTTTTGCCCTCTTGTTCAAAAATATCAGGGCAGTTTTCTTAGATAATTTCTTGTAATATGATGTCAAGGATTTTATTTTTTCCCAAGCTTTCAGGTAGACCAATACTTTTCAAATTGTCTCTCCTGGATCTGTTTTCTAGGTCATCTTTTCAATGAGGTATTTCATGTTTCCTTCTTTTTTGTCATTCTTTTGACTTTGCTTTATTAATTCTTACTGTCTCATGACATCATTAACTTTTACTTGCCAAATTCTAATCTTTAAAGTCTGATTTTCAGCTATCATCTTTTGATTTTCCTTTTTGGTTTGATCTATCCTGCTTTTCAGGGTTTCCAGCAGGTCAATTCTGGTCTCCAATTTGCTTGTTACTTCATTTGATTTTTGTGCCTCTTTTTCCATGTGAGCAATTTTGTCTTTTAAACTGTTATTTTCTTTTTGAATTACTTTCATTTCTTTTCCCACTTTTCTTCCCATTTTTCTTCTTTCTTTCTTACTTAGTTCTTGAACTCCTTTTTTAGTTCCTTGAGAGCTTGTGATCAATTTCCATTTTGGTTTTTAGGGTTTTTTTGGAAAATTTGGATGTGTTTGCTTGTTTGTCACTCTCTGCTATTGCTTCTGTAAATTATCCAGGATCAAAAGCTTTTTCTGCTGCTGCTTATTTCTTTTGCTACTTGTGGGTTGTGGTTCCTGCATGTTGGTGGGCATTGCTTTCTTAGCTTCTGTTTCACAGGGCTTTTCCTTGGTAGTGTCTTCCATGAAGTTCTTTGTGTAGCATACCTTAAATCATTTTGTCCTGAGACTATTTTTCCAGTCCTTGCCGCCTCTGCTGTGACCAACTTTGTTTCTGCCCAATCTTTGCACTCTGTTGTCCAGGCTCCATGCCTTGAGTCCCAAGTCTCAATGGCAAAGCCTTACACTGCTCTCAGGGGTAAGTTGGTAGTCAGCCAGACTCTGAGAATTTGAGATTTCCCAAGCCCTCACACTGATTCTGGTGCTAGGTGGTGTGGGGGAGGGGTGATCAGCTTGTGCTTTGATAAATGTAATTTCATCCCCTTATAGCATGGAAATCCCTGAACACTGCCTACCTTTAAGACTACTTCCTGTGGGAGAGACCCTTTACTCATCTGATTTTGATTTCTTTCCTTTTGAGAAACTTTGTATTGATTTGTTGGATGGAGATTCAGAAAGTTCCTGCTATTGCATGGCCATCTTAGCTCCACCCTGATTACTTCTTATAGCACAATAATATTCCATTATAACCATATCCACGACTTGTCCTGCCATTCCTCAATTGATGGCAAGTTCCTCAATTTTCAAATCTACTTCAGAAAAGAGCTACAATAAATATATTTGTACATATTTTTTTCTTTTTCTTAGATTTGAGAGAAATTTATTACTTCATCTTCCAGTTGCCTAAGTCCTTCAATCATCAGAGAGGTAAATGAAGACAGTGAAAAGATATTAAAAGTATGAAAAGGTGAGTTCCTAGAATGAGAATTCAGGCATTTCAGTCTATGTTATTGGAGGCATGATGTTTTGTGGAGTGGAAATCAAGCAGAAAAATTCTTGGAAAATTGAGGTCAATGTGAGAATTTGTTTTTCTTGACTGTTTTTTGGTTGCAAGAGTTTTTGTTTTAATTTTTCATGGAAGTAAGATGTGGAAGAGGGGGGGGGAAATCAATGCTTGACAATTGAAATAATAAAATGTAGTTTTAAAAATATAAAGAAAATACATTATACTTAAAAATACTATAGATAATGAAATAATGGTAACACATGATATATGCATGGAATGGCATAGACTCCATTATTTAGGTTGTACTAGATGACTTCTGATATCCCTTCTAACACTTAGATTCTGTGATTTCTTTGTTTCTAGAAAAAAAATTTTCAAGATGTCTTATTAATATCCAAATAGTCCTTGTAAGGTAAAAAACTGAATCTTCTGCTAATACTTTGTGAGTTTATCTTTTAATAGGCAATAAAAGAAATGAGAAACAAAATAGGACCAAGTCATTGGGGACAGCCTCTAGAACAAAGAAGAACTTGATAAGATGTGAAAAAAAACATAAGCCAATTTTGTCTACTTTTATCATTTTATATGACTGACCCTGATGATGCGCAATATCAATCACTGAGCTGTGCAAAGGTAGCTTCTAACAATATCACTAGTTGTTCCTCATACCTGTAATACTCTCACTCTTTATCTTTGACCTCTGATTTCTGTTTTTCTTCAAATCAAGGCTCAAATTCTATCTTCTATGAGCAGTCTTTCTTGATTTTTTTCATTCTAATGCCTTCTGCTTATTGATTATTTTAATATGCTTGTTATGGTTTGTTTATATATATTGTTTATATGTTATCTCATCCATTGGATTGTGGCCTTCTGGAGAATAGGAATTGTCTTTTACCTTTCTTTGTATCTCCAAAGCTTAGTATGGTATCTGGCACATAGTAGGTATTTAATGTTTATTGACTGATATTTCTAGAGATTGAAATAACGTGGGGATAACTTAACACATTTAAAATTTATATATGTGTATATGAACACACACACACATATATATGTATATATACATATATGTACTTAGTGTTTTTATACTCTCATTTACCATAAATGGAAATATTATGATTATTTCATGTTTCAGGCTTACCCCTAAAATTAACTAGTATATAAAATAAATTTGAAAGACACTAAACTAACACATTTTGAAGAGAATAACATTAGCATAAAAGTCTTTACTACCAAGTCTTTTCTTCCTAGATCATTTTTTTTACTTTTATAATTCTTATCAATTTGCATACATGCACCACATGCACCCCAGGGAACAACAGGCTTTGAGCTGTTTTGAGTTGTGCAACATTTAAGACAGATGCTTCCTGAAAATGCAAAGTTAAAAAATAGGGCTTGGATATTTCAGAATGAGTGTACCCCTGCCAAAAAGAAATAATTGTCATTTTATCTGCATAATGCTTTACCACTTCATCTAGGAATTGGCTCTAACAGTCTCTTAGACATTTCCCCCTTGTCCATCCTATATACCTACAAGTTTATTTTAAATATCCTTGATTCTTCTATGCCATCCAACTACTTTTATATTTTTCTCCTCTTTGCTGCCAAATTTGAAAAAAAATATCTTCTGTAACTCTCCCACTTCTCCAAAACCCCATCACATCTGACTTTCATACCCTCATACCAACCCCAATTGGTATACTATGACAGACATTCTCCAAATTGTGTAAATGGAATTAGCTCATCCTCATTCATTGTTAGACTCTAGCCATTAGAAATAATGTCACCCCACCCAACTTAGAATTAAGCGGGGAGAGGAAGGTCTGTTACCCGTGTTAGTAAGTAACAAATAAAGAACAAGGGACTGCCCCTTGGGCAGTCCAAAACAGTGTTGAGGCTGCCATTTGTAAACTTGAAATTGAAGGTGGATGCAGGAAGTGACCAAAGCTGCTCTCTTTTAAATGATGGTAACTTCCTGTGATGGCAGTTGGCGCTTTGAATTTGGTGTTGAAGGATCTCTGGTGAGACCTCAGGTGGCTTCCCTCTGAATTGTCATGTGGGTAAGTTAGGCTGACTTCCTTTCTCCTCCCTTGGCATTTCTTCTAGCCTTAAGGGGGCGTCTCTCATTGGAGGAGGCCTTGTAGCTAGAAGCCTTGTTTAATTAATCTCTGTGCCCCTCTGCTGGGGTATCTAAATTCCACCTGGTTCAGGCCTCAGGTCTGGGCCAGAGTTTCTCTCTCTCAATTTCCCTACCTTCAACTTTCTTAATTGTAAATAAACCGCCATAATGTACCATAATGTAAGAGGGGAAACTAGATATTTAAGGTATGGTCACCAGGAATCAGATTAACTCAATTCCAAATTAAAATAGACCCAAGTCAGGATGACTTTTATGGAAGTTTATTTATAATTAGGAAGGTTGAAGGTAGGGAAATAAAGAGAGAGAAACTCTGGTCCGGACTAGATAAGAATTTAGAGGCCCCAGCAGAGGAGCACAGAGGTTAATTAAACAAGGCTTCTAACCACAAGGCCTTTTACAATTAGAGAGGCAAGAGAGGCCTCCTTGAGGGTAGAGCCTCCAGAAATGCCAAGTGAAGAGAAAGGAAGTCAGCCTAACCTACCCACGTGACAATTCAGAGGGAAGCCATCTGAGGTCTCTCCAGAGATCCTTCAATACTAAGTTCAAAGCACCAACAACCCCCACAGGAAGTTACCATCATATTTAAAAGACAGCATCTTTCATCACTTCCTGCATCCACCTTCAATTTCAAGTGGACAAATGGCAGCCTCAGCACTGTTTTGGACTGCCCAAAGGGCAGTCCCTTGTTCTTGATTTGTTACTTATTGTCACGTGTGGGTAACTAATGTTCTCCTCCCCACTAAGTTGGGTGGGGTGACATTATTTCTGATGGCTAGAGTCTAACAATGAATGAGGATGAGCTAATTCCATTTACACAATCCCCCCTGATGATCCTTGGTCACCCCAAGTGATCATTTTACATAATCATCTTATACCCACATTACATGTATCATTAGCTGAACTGGGGTACCCTCTTCAGGGGAGAATGTGTTATTTGGAATTTTTCTCAGGGGGGGTGTGAGTTTTTATCATCATAATGTCTGTATTATAATATATAATGTAAAATTTTAACTTTTTTTACTTTACTTTGGTGTTACTCTAAATAGCTAGATGGTTATTTTTCAGCTAAAATATTATTTGTATGCAAAGTACCAAAGAAAAGTAAAGTTATACACTAACATTGTGCAGCACTATTCAGCTGGTCTTGCTCCTGCTAAGGTTTGGCATCAGCAAAAGTGGCCCTTTGGTTTCTGGGATAGTTCACCTAGGACAAGGAGTGACTGTGCTGGAATCTCACCAAGTTCCTCTATTAGTATGCATTTTAATGGCTGCCTTATGGAGCACTTTATGTATGTAAGTTATACTTTTGCTGGATAGCTGTTTTAAGAATAGAAGCTACCTTGGTAGCTTACCAGGTAAGCTACTCAGCTGCTGGGATCTTCCCAGGGTTCAGAGTCACTGCTAAATGGATTGATTAGCTGGTCTCCTATTCTCACTCTTCAATGGACAGTCACAGTCTTTTTTCTCCATTAGCCACTGGCTGAGCTGGGCAGCAGAGTGCCCTCTTCTGCTAGAGTGTCACAAAACTCTTTTAGCTGGGACAACAAAGACCCTTAGCTTAGGATTACCAGAAGCTTTCTGCTTTTTGACTCTTTCAAAGTCTTTGCTGTGAGGTTATTTGTTACAACCAAACAGAAGGTTCTTCCTTTTCTCTCAAAAGAGCCTTCCTCTGGGACTCCTTGTTGCCTTAAGTTTCTGTTCAATCATTTTCCCCTGCCTTATTATGACTTGAAATGAGTGGCTAAGGACAAAACTGGGACTGCAGTCTGTGCCCTGGAGGAAAATTCATTGTCTTGCTAAACTCTTCACATGCCACTCTAATACTCAAGCTTCCCATCCTTGGTAGAGTAGGGATATTTATTTAGTACCAGAAGGCTTTCCCTTTTACCTTTCAGTGTCTTTGTTTTAGCCTCTTCTGAGGCTTTTGCTCAAAGTCCCACTGGGTCAAGCCCTTACTGCAGCATACGCTGACATTGTATCAGACCCCACTCAAGATTTCCTATTGATTTTAGATTATTTTAAATAGCTAGACTACTAGAAACCTACCTGGAGATAGTCAAAGTCCCTGCTAGGAAGCTAGAATGTTAGTTAGAATTCTTATATAGAAATTAGATAAAATTCATTGTCAAAAGAAAAATTCAAATGCTTCAGTTTGTTTTATATTGCTGTAAATAGTTGGATGACTCCATTTGTATTTCATGGAGTAAAATATTAGTACCAAAAAACAAGCATGTTGAACATAATTATATATTCAATTGAAGATTGAAGATGGCAATGATATGACCAAAGTTAGGATACAGCTAAACACTGACATGCCAATTCCCACAATATATTTGCTTCTGAGTATTTCATTCATGCAGTTACAATAATTTTTTGTTCAATCATTTCAGTCCTGTCCAATTCTTTGTGACCCCATCCCTGGGTTTTCTTGGCAAAGACACTTGGGCAGTTTGCCCTTCCCTTCTCCAACTCATTTTACAGATGAGGAAATTGAGGTAAATGGGGTTAAGCAACTTGCAAAGGATCACACACCCGGTAAGTTTCTGAATCAGATTTGAACCCAGGCCAAGATTCTATCCACTGTTCCATCTCCATTAGTTCTAGATTGATCCAGAAATATAGCTAGAAAAATGGAACTTAATTATTAAAAAGCTAGCTAGATGACTAGAAATAATGTAATTCTCTTAGAATATATTCTGAAAAGAGCAATTTCATTGCTCCACTTCATTTTGTATTACTCCAAGTATCTAGAAGGATGAATTTCCAGACAATTGAGTGAAATGAGAACCTGAAAATGAGATATTTAAATCAAATCCAATTATACACCTAACTACATTGCCCCAAGTCCCGCTAGAGAATTATTTTTTATGTTGAATTATTGCACATAGAATCCTTGAAACCTTAGCTAGTAGATCCTGAGAGTAGTATTTGGGAAATAGGCAACTAGAAAGCATGTACATTATTAAAATTAACATGTCGCCAAATTCCAATTTGTTTTTTTACTTGATCTGAATATCTGACGTGACCTATTTCAAGATGATAGAATGAAGTATTATCATTTGGGAAAATCATGCATAAGCTTTTTAGAGTTATATATTTCATTAACTGACACTATCAACTTCCTATTCATTTTAGATTGGAGAAAAAAAAACCCTAGAAAACTGAACAAAGACATGGAAAGAGCCATTTGTAAAGTTAAGAAACTAGAAGCAACCAAGAAATCATGACCCCAGCATTCAGGTTACATTAAGAAAATCACTAGATTGATCTAATTTGTTTTGCACTGCTCTAAATAGTTGGATGAATTTATATTCTGCCTGCTGGACAGGCATATCACTACTAGAAATATTATATATAAATTGAATATGATTACATGGCACCAATTCCACTAGAAAGTTTCTTTTGATGTTGAAGTGATATAAATAAATAGAATAATGTAAACAGCTGGAGAAGGCTAATTTTTCTATTTGGAAACTAGGGAACTAGATTCCAGACTGGAAATCGTGTTAAGTTACCGTTTGGAACAATGCCAAATAAATAGGAGAAAATTAGAGTTATGGCAATATTTTTATTAGAAGAAATGTGTGCAAATTTGAGTTAGCACATACTGATTTTCTAACTCTCCAGATAGTTTTCATTGGAATGATCTGATTAATTTTGTGTGCCCCAAGTAACTAGATGGAAGTATGTCTAGCTAAATAAATCAAATGAATCACTGAAAATGAGATAATGTAGTACAATGAAATTATTCTATTGAAACAAGTCTCGAGAGAGTTGCTATTGTCTTTGGATTAATGTAAATACCTGGAATACTGGAAACCCTTCTGTAAATTTTCTCTATTAACGTAAAGAATTGAATTAACTATCTAGAAATGACATGCATAGTAAAATGTATTGTCAAAATTCTTACTCATTTACTCCAATTTGATTTGTGTTGGTTTGTATGGCTAAATATATCTTGCTAGCTAATGGAGTAAAATACTACTTGGAATCAAGATATATCAATAAGATGCAATTATATTCTGACAATGTAGCAAAACCAATTACACTCATTTCTTTTATGTTGCCCTAAACAGCTAGTTGCACTTACTTCTAGCTAATGGAATGAAATGTTATTACTTGCAAACAAGATACTTAAGTAGAATGCAGTTAGTTATACACTGATACTGTACGCAGCCCCTCAAAAGAGCTCCTTCAGATTCTTGAAACTCTAGAATATTAGAAAGCTATCTGGAGAAATACAAAATGAGTAGGTGCTAATTCAAATTTGTATACATCTCTTAGAATAAAAATATTGCCATAACTCTAATTTTCTCCTATTCATTTGCCATTGTTCTAAATGGCTTTATCTATTTCTAGATAATGGGGTAAGATATTATTTGGAAAGAGATAAGTACTGTACTGTACAGTTAAATGCTGACATTTAACCAATTCCCATGAGGGAGTTTCTTTTGAAGTTGGATTGATGCACATTGGGAGAATACTGTTAACTCTCCCTGCTACAAAAAACCCATATTGCTATTAAGACAGAAGAGAACAAATGGCAAATTCTTGATATAACTGAAATTGATGACATTGCTAAAGTAAGTGACATTTGTTCCATTTATTCCATTATACATTTACTGTATATAACTATACAACACTTTCTAGTTGTTCAGGCATTTTTCAGTCATGTCTGATTCTTCATGACCCTGTTTGGGGTTTTCTTGGCAAATATACTGAGGTGGTTTGCCATTTCCTTCTCCAGTTCATTTTATAGATGAGGAAACTGAGGCCAAAATGGTTAAGTGACTTGCACAGGGTCAAACAGTTAATAAATGTCTCAGGCCAGATTTGAACTCACGAAGTTGAATCTTCCAGACTTCAGGCCTACCACTTTATCCACTGTACCACCTAGATGTCCTCTTTTTAATTAACATAGTCAAATATTATTCTTTGCAAGATAAGGAGAACACAGATGGATACTGGCATTGTGCCAAGAGCCACTAGAGAGTTCTTTTGGTCCTATTTTGTTGGATTGGTGCTTATAGATAGACTTTTGGATGCCCAGATGAAAATAGCATGATTACTATCAGGTAGAATTCTTTGTCAATCCACCAAATAGTTTAGTCTTTTGAGTTTTGTATTGTTCTGATTATCTAGCTGGATTTAAATTTGTCTCATGTGGTTTTTACTTTGAAATTTCATGCATAAGCAGGACACAATGACATATTGTATAATCCAAGTCCAAATGAAGAATTTATATTTGTATTGGATTGATATAAACAGCTAAAATATTGGACACATAGTAAGACAGACCTTTTATTTTTAAAAAGCATGTAGTTAACTAGAAGCTATATACCTTATTGAAAAAGAATATTTTTATTAATTTAAATAGATAAATCAGTCTCAAATTAATGAAGTAAAATATTATTTGGCAACAAGATAATTACATTGAATATAATGATAATCACATCAACTCCAATTAGAGACTTCCAGCTGAAGTTGGATAGATGCAAATAGGAAGAATACATACTACATCCCTAAATGAATTCAATATACTATTGGCAGTATGCCATTCTGGCCCATATTCTCTCCTTTTTCAGATAAGGTATCCTTCTATTGCTATGTTCCAGGCAAAGATCTCATCTCATGCAGTCTCCATAATACCTATGACATCAAAATTGCATCTTTGCATTAAATTTCTCATTCAAATCACTCTTTAACCCTCTCCTTGATCATTCTTGTGTAGACATTTATGAGTATGAGTTTTGCTATTGCATTTTGGTTTTTATTATTGCATTTGTTTCCTGTATTTTGCCATTCATGAATTTCTTAGAACTTTTCATATTATTATTCTTCTCATCTTGTAACTATACCCTAAGGACTTATGGACATACTTAAGCAGTTTTCCCTTTCCCTCTTCCTTTTTTGTTTAGAGCCTTATTGGTTATTTTTTTTAATATTACAAAGCAAATGAATTCTTCCCAACCCATTTTACATGTATTTCCATTGCTTTATTTCAAACCATAGTACAGAAATACATAAAGCATTGTCAGACATCATTTCCTTAACCAATTATTAATTTCCCAACTAGTCTTTTTTTTTTCTTCTGGAGTCTTTGCTTCGATGGACAATAGTTATGAATATACCATCTGCACCACTTATACTGATAATTTCTTACTCAAGACATTGCAATTTTTAAACAAGACTTTCTATTTTCACCCTACCATTGTCATTGGTACCATGTGAATTACCAGAAATGAGTAGTAGCTGTTATGCTTGAAAAAATTGGGAAGATATACTTGATCCATTCCCTAGCAAAATGGCAGAACTCTCTATTGGTATTAAATAATCAACAAAACAGTTGCCTCAGAACTTCTCAGGATGGTAACACCAACCGCTCCTACTCATGGCTACTTTATGAGATATTAACTCAATGATCTCACATTTAATGGGTCTATGGTTCCACATAAATTTTACATGAGGACACATAGTTTCTTTCCCCTCATACTACCACTTTCCTCTTCTTCAAAAAGAACCTTATAGGGGATGCCCTTCAACTGGGGAATGGCTGAACAAATCATGGTATCTATTGGTGATGGAATACTATTCTGCTCAAAGAAATAATGAAGTGGAGGAATTCCATGTGAACTGGAAAGACATCCAGGAATTGATGCAGAGTGAAAGAAGCAGAACCAGGAGAACCTTATACACAGAGATGGATACACTGTGGCACAATTGAATGTAATGGACTTCTCTACTAGCAGCAATGCAATGATCCAAGACATTTCTGAGGGACCTATGAGAAAAAATGCTATCCATATCCAGAGAAAGAACTGTAGGAGCTGAAACACAGAAGAAAAACAACTGCTTGATCACATGGGTCAATGGGGATATGATTGGGGATGTAGACTCTAAGCAATCACCCTAATGCAAATATTAATAACATGGAAATAGGTCTTGATCTATTTATCTATCTAAAACTCAGTGGAATTGTACATTGGCTATGGGAGAGGGGTGACAGAAGGGGAGGGAAAGAACATGAATCATGTAACCATGGAAAAATTTTCTTAATTAAATAAAATTTTTAAAAAAAAGGACCTCATATCTCTTATTTAATTCTTCAAATAGTGCCTGGTTCTTCTTTTCCTTATTCTGTGTCCTGTTCTTTCAAATTGCAACCTTCTGACTCAGGTGCAGATTTACTTTTGCCTATACAGATCATTTTTCACATTGAAGTCCATTTCCATTTTTAAAAAGAAATGGGTCATCATCCTTGACAACCTAGAAAGCAGAGAGACTTTCAAAACTCTTTACTTTCATTTTTTAAAACCCTTACCTTCTGTCTTAGAATCACTATTGTGTATTGGTTCCAAGGTAGGAGAGAAGTAAGGCCTAGACAATTGGGGGAAAGTGGGCATTGAAATAACAAATGGGTTTTGGGGATGGGATGGGATATTATTTAGGCCAGTATCAGAAGATTAACCTGGGTTCTGGGAAGACCACCCAAGCACAGGACTGGCAGAGTCAGATTCTGAGGTGATGCACAAAAACCCACTTAGATGATATATAAAAGGTGTTTAATTTAACAAGGGAAAGGTAAACAGTAATTGGATAACTTAAACTAAAGGTTTCTATCTAAACCCACAAGATCTAAATATCCTGTTACTAGGAATCTTTGTGGATTTATCCCTACACTGAACTCACCTATCTATTTAAGGACCCAGACCCTCATGTAAATATCCTACACTAAGCCAAAAAAAAACCCCTTTTGGTAGTAATGGAGGTAGGTAAGCAGCTAGGCAGAACAGGGCCTCAAGAAGAGGTTTGAATCCAAAAAGGATCCCAATCAACTTCTCACAGACAGATGGCTCAGATGTACAGGATCACACAGGAAGCTCAATAGATGGTTCAATCAGGTAACGGGGAAGTAGGTAGGATGGAGAAGTCCAAATATACCAAAGTCAGCAAAGGAAGGTATCCAGTCTTCTCTTCAGGTAAAGAGAGAATGAATTCTCCAGCATAAGCTAACTGACTCTCTCCAGTAGAATTCTAGAATTTCTTACTCTGTTTTCCCATGTCTTTGTTCTCTGCACACACACCTAATTTTACTTATAACAGCACATAGCTAGGAAGCATCTGAGATCAGATTTGAACTAGACTTTGCTCCCAATGAACTGAACGATGTAGCTGCCCCCAAAATCTCTTTACTTTCTCATTTATAGTGAGACCAACCTGTGCTTTAAACACAGGAAATAGATCTTGTACACTATGTTGTTGTCGTTCAGTCATTCACTCATATCTGACTCTTTGTGACTCCATGGACTACATCATTCCAGTATCTTCTGTCCTCCCCTATCTCTCAAAGTTGGTCGAATTTCATTTCCTTGACACTGTCCATTTCATTCTCTGTATCCCCTTCTCCTTTCGCCTTCAATCTTTCCCAACATCCAGGTCTTTTCCAATGAGTATTAACATCTCATTAGTGTGACCAAAGAATTTAAGCTTCAGCTTTGGTATTTGACCTTCCGATGAATGCTCTGAAATAAGCTCACCCATTCCCATCCACTTAAGTTCACCAACATTGAAGGTGCTGATGCTTAATCTTTTCATCTCTTGTTTAATCATTTCCTGGTTACCTTGGTTCATTCATAGGTCTTATATTCCAGGTTCATACACAATAGTGATCTTTACAGCATCAGACATGATCCACAGCTAACTTTCCTTTTGGCTTTGGCCCAGCCCCTTCATTAAATCCTGGAGCTACTTGTTCTCTGCTCTTCCCCAGGAACATATTGGTCACCTCTCCACCTGACGGATTCATTTTACAATACCATCTCTTTTTTAAATTATTTTAATACTGTCCATGGGGTATGTTACTGAAAATTTTACTGTTATCTCCGTACTTTCTAAAAAGATGATGCTCAGGTTTTATGCTATTGATAGTAGCTTTTGTGGCTATCTGCTCTGAAGAACTACTCAAAGACAAGAAGGCTCCAACCTGCACTGGCAGGGAAGGCTTCTCCAAAAACAGTTTCTTATATGAATGAAATCACAGAACTGGTCTCTCTCCCTAGACTGTCCCTATCTAGCACTTGATATTGAATAATTTTTGAGTGGCAATAAAACAACACATAATTGTATCAGGACTTATGGCTTTTTCCATTACTGTTTTCCTCATCAAAGTCTCTGTTGCTTAATCAAAGAAGTAGTTTTAAAGACATCTGGATGAGTCTTCTCTGAAAGTTTGCATTAATCCATTCTTTCTCTTTCATAATTAGTTGTATATGGGCCAT
Source organism: Gracilinanus agilis (assembly GCF_016433145.1). Classification (NCBI taxonomy): domain Eukaryota; kingdom Metazoa; phylum Chordata; class Mammalia; order Didelphimorphia; family Didelphidae; genus Gracilinanus; species Gracilinanus agilis. The sequence goes on along the minus strand of NC_058134.1, from coordinate 269,065,895 downwards.
ACTGACAAACTGAATAGTCAATGAATTTTTCTGTCCTTGAGAATCTAGCATTCTCAGGTTTGAGTGAGATTTTCTTTTCTGACATACATTGATGGTCTCCTCAGGGTAGACATTCTCTCTGTTGGGACAGATCAAGGATGCCATTCTGTCCTTTGTTCTGGTATAATCTTGTACGATCTCTTTCCCATAAATTCTCCATAGAATATTTGCCTCACCTAGCTGTCCCATGCATAGATGACATTGTACTAATTACTACAAAGCCTCTTCAGTGAGATTCGAGGCAATGCAAAAGAGATGCCTCTCACCAACTCTACAGGGAAAAGAAAGAAAAATGGATTGAACTACCTGTTGCTATTACTCGGAAATAAAGACAGATTGGCAGCTTATCTAATTATTTGCCGCTGGATATGTTCTGAACAATGACCAAGCCTCAGATTTGCTTAGGTGGAGATTGGAATGGAGAACATTTGACAAATCCATTGAAGCACTTGCAGTGATCCCAAACTGCTCCCAGGCCCACAAGTCCATCTCCTTGGCTTCATATTTTTCCTGGTGATCGTATGTGATATTAGAGCCATAATCTCAAAGAACCGAAGTTCCAAAGTAACCCAAATGCCAATTAAGACCAGTTGAATCTGTATCTGACTGGTGACTTGTGCACAATAAAAAGCATAAGATATTTACATTTGAGGACTCATATGACCAGCACTGTACTTAGCACACAGTAGGTGCTTAATGAATAGTTTTTAATTGATTGCTCTGGAAACAAAGAAGGCTAGTCATGGGGCAAGAATGAGAAACCATCTATTCTGTCAGCTTACTCCAAAAATATAGCATATTTCCAAGAGAGGGGAGACAAGGCTGCTGAAAAATTATTTATGTGACTTTTCCCTTCCTGTGACAACTCCAATGGCCTTGCCTCTTGACAAATGTACTTTCAAGATCACTTCTTTGATATCATTTGTTAATATTTCTTTCAGTTTTGAATGATCTTACTGACTTGCCAAGGTTAAACAATTGCTCCAGTTCTGACTTTTTAATCTCCCCACTGCCCATTTCTGGTTCTCTGACAAACTTTCCTAGATTGGCTTTGATCGTCATTCTTTTTGCTTAGACTCATTTCTGCGTAATAGCCTTGAGCAGCATTTACCAAAGCAAGGCTGTTACATTGGAAGCAAATCTGAATGGAACATGGGATCTTCTGCAAACTCCAAGGGCCTGAGGGTGCATGAACAGATTCTACTAGTCTCAATTACATTCACTGGTGCCAGAGAGGGATTAGCAAAGTTATAATTCTTAATTCTACTCACAGAACTATTTAATGGTCATTGGTACCACTGGCTTTCATCTAAGCATACTAGAACCAAAAGAAGAAAGGCAAGTCTTCAGAGGAAACAGAACAATCACAGACCAATAGAACAAGAAGAAAGAACAGAAAAAGGAAGCATATTTCAAGGAGTAACAGTGTCGGAATGGCTAAGTGTGACTCGATGTCTTTTAACAATATCACTACTGGGGGCAGCTGGATGGCTCAGTGGATTGAGAGCCAGGCCAAGAGATGGGAGGTCCTGGGTTCAAATCTGGCCTCAGACACTTCCTAACTGTGTAACCCTGAGCAAGTCATTTAACCCCCATTGCCTAGCCCTGTAACAAAATAAAAATTAATATAGAAGGATATATATAAAAGATATTAGGGTTTAAAAAAAACAATATTACTACTAACTTTGGTAACTCACTACTAACACATTGATGGGATACTTCAAGGTTTACCTGCATAATTCTTTGCCCTGAAGTCATCAGCTAAGTGGTGTCATAGATGGCACACTGGAGTCTGAATTGTTTTCCTGTCAAAATGACTCTGAGATCTTCCAGGTCAACTTAACAGAAGTTAAGGCAAGAACATGGCACTTCAATTAAAAGGGAAGATTTTCTACTATGTGAATTGCAATGTCCATTACATGAATTCCTTTTGGAAGTCACTGATTTCAACAATAAACTATTCCAGACTTCTCATGGCTAGTATTTCCCAACTAGAGCTACTGTGATGTTTTGCTTCGTTTGGGGTGTTTTCATTCATTTGGACTTTCGCCAAAGCACATTCAAATCAATAAGACAAGGTCTTCTAAAATATTTGTAGATTTTTGTGAGGAACCAGAGAAGAATAAAGAAGTTACTTCAAAGAGGATTTCAGATATAATCTCTCTTACTCATTTTGGATAATATAACGGATAATATAGTAACAAAATTGTAATAATTCACTTATACATAGCACCCCATTTGGAGTAATCTACCAATTTGCAATCACACTCCATGTCTTAATATCAGAAGGGCAACTACTTCAAAGGTCAGGAGTATAACTTGTGGCATGGTACTCTGGAATCACATTTTATGAGTCCTCATAGATATGTTTCCCATTAATAATCAGTCAATAGTCTCAACCAGCAGTTCAAAAAGGCATTCACTGCAGATTGAAGCATACTATTTTTCACATTGGCTTATTTGTGCTTTTATTTTGGGGTTTGGGCTTTATATGAGTAGTCTCTTATAGCATGACCTACGTGTAAGTATGTTTTCATAATAATAAATGTATAACTCAGATCAAATTGCTTGCCATAATCTCCAGAAAGGAGGAGGCAAAGGAGGGAGGAAGACAATTTGGATCTTACAAACTTGGAAAACATGCTGGAAATCGTTATTGCATGGAATTGGTAAAATAAAGTATTTATTAAAAAACGAAAAGGCATTCTCTCCAACTAGTAAGAATAGTGGTTATAACGCAGTTCCCCATAAATATGAGGCACTTTCTCATACAGCCTTTATCCATGGGGACAGTATATACAAAAGTGCAATGATAGCGAGATATGTGTGTAGGGAAAACAAGAGGCCAAGGCAACTTAAAATTCTAGAAATGCAAGATCTCAAAGCCCTTTCTCTCTTCATATAGTCTTCATAAGGTTTACCACAAGGTGTGCGTGTTGGATGGGTTGATGGCTTACTCATTGAAGATTGCTCCTTGTGGGACACAGTGTCTCTGTAGGAAAGGTCACTTTGCTGGATTCTTCAGGCTTGCTTCTTGCCATGCAGCTATGGTTCCCAGTATGACTGGTTTCAGGATTAGTTGGAATATTTGGTGCACTGCTGTGCCCTTTCATAAAAAGTAGAGCCCTTAGCCTAAGACTGACAGACGCCTCTCTATTTCAGCTTCCACAGAATCTGTGGCTCACAACCTCCCAAGCAAGAGGTAAGAGAATAAGAGTTTGGTCTTTGATTTGATGACAATCCCTTACACATAAGTGGCTGCTCTTGATAAAAGACTTCATGCCAACTTTAGGTGATTATCCAGAATATTTTCTGAAACAGCATAATCCCCTTGAGGAAATTTACAAGGATTAGTTTTGCCTTTCTTTGGATTCCCAGGGCTTACCCCAGTTTATTCCATTATACCATTTCTCCCAAATGTAAACATGTTCCTAATAAACATCTACCTAGTGATGTCAAAGAATACTTATTCCTTATTAATAATGCTAATGAAATAAAACCATCTTCTAGGCTCTAACTGTTCTATTATAAGACTGTACTACCAAACTAGACAATCCTCTATAAACTGCTCCTTTAGAAAATAGCTGCTTGGCTTCATTGAGACATTAATTAGGCTACATTATACTGCTGCTTCTCACTCATGTTTGGTTACTTAACCTTATTAGGGAACTAGGGAATAACTTAAGGCAGCAGGCAGTGACTGTGATTAAAAGACTGGCTCTTCATTTCTCTCTGAGGATCTTTTGAAATGTATGTTATTTGGGGGACAGCTAGGTACTGCAGTGGATACAATGCCAGATCTGGAGTCAGGAAGACTCATCTTTCTGAGTTCAATACTTTCCGAGTACTTTCTGAGTATCTGGCAAATACGAACTAACTGTGTGACCCTGGGCAAGTCACTTAAGCCTGGTTGCCTCAGTTTCCTCATCTATAAAATGAGCTGGAGAAGGAAATGGTAAAAGAAATCTTTGCCAAGAAAACTCTAAATGAGGTCACAAAGAGTCAGAAACAACTAAAACAACTGAACAACACTACCAAACAACAAGTACTCACTGAGTGTTTACTATGTGCCAGGGCATTGTGCTACATGTTGGGGAAGTTTATCTAATTGACATGGACCTAATCATTCAATGAATGGATAGAAAGCTAGCCTCAGAGTCTGGAAGATATGGGTTGGGTTTGTGCCTCTGACATACACTAGCCACGTTATAATAGGCAAAGATACTGAAACTCTCAGTGGCTACAGTTAAATTTTGGAGGCTCTAAAAGACAAATGAACTGCAAATCTGTGTCAGTGAAGGGAGTTTCCTATTTTCACAGCAGGGATGATATTATATCTCCCTAATGTCCAAAATTTCCAGCAACTTGGACAGGCATTCTGGCCATGAAAAGAGCTGTGGACTGAATTAGTTCCTGAGATAAGTCCTGACTGTCACTAAGTAGCCATGGGATCTTAGCCCGTCACTTTACCTCTTTGGCCCTCAATTTCATAATCTGTAAAATGGGGAGTCAGACTAGATAATCACTTAAGTCCCTTCTAGTTCCAAGATTACTTGAATTCTAACTTAAGGGGGAAGGTAGGAGGAATCTGGTTATCTGTTAAATTCAACAAAATGTATATAGTAAATGCTTACTCTATATAGGGTCATGTCTAGAAGTCGAGGATAAATAGAACACTTAGATGTGATGTGGACCTTTCTTTCACAGGCAATAAGTGACATTAATCCTTTTTTGTTTGGGCTAACCCCGTTTTTGGCAGGAAGGCTAGACATTTGATTTTATCAGTGCAGAGAACTTCCCAATGAGGAAATTCTCATCAATGACGTATATTGGTAACTCATCTTTGGGTTATAATCATAAAGGTTTGCCTGGAGGCACAGAGAAGGTAAGACTTGCCTAAAACAAATAGCTAATATGTCAGGGACAGAATTTCAACCCAGTTCTTCCTCACTCTAATGTCAGTCCTCTTTCCACTGTATTATATAACTATCTTAAGAGATGCAATATGGAAAGATAGAATCAAGATAGTGGAGTGAGATTCAGCTTTTTTTGGTCCATATCACTCAGCATACTTCCTCTATAACCACCTAGAAAACACGCCATATTGAATTCTGATAAAAAAAAAAAAAGACCAAAAAAAAAAAGTCATAGAGTCATTTTTCCAGGTTAGGAGGATAGAGAGATCTTGAGATACTAGGGTAGGAGGTGGTCAGGAGTTTACAAAGTGGCATTAGAGCTAGTGCATATCATTCTAGTGCCCAGGGACAGGAAGGGGGACAAGACTGAACACCCTATGTATTCTGACAGACCCAAACCTGGGCGAGAATCTTGGAAAGGTCAGATCAAGAGAGAAGTGAACAGACTTCTACCCATATCATATGCCTTGGAAGAAGTAAAAACTTATAGATTCTTGATAGAAACAGCAGAAGGTCAAAAAAAAAAAAAGACAGAAGCTAAGGTCAGAAATTATCCTACCTACCTCAGAAGTGAACTTGGTCCAACACTACCATAAAATCCAAAGTCAAGAAGTCAATTAGAAAAATGAGCAAACAAAAAAAGAACCTGACCACAAAGAGCTACTTATGGTAACAGAGAATCTCTAGACATGAACACAGAAAACAATGACTTGAAAATAGCTAGCTACAAGCAAAGTCCCAAAGTAAAATGCAGCTTGGACACAAGTCCAACAAAAATTCTTAGAAGAATTAAAGAAAGAGATAAAATAAAAAACAAAAACTGATTCTAAAAACCAAATAGCGTGGTAAAGAAAAAATGAGAATAGATTATTAATGTGGGGAAAACCTATTATGATTTGACACAAATATGAAAACAAAGGAAAGCAGTTGCTGATAACAAATACTTTCCAATCTATTTTCTCCTTGACTGTTCTACTATTTTCTATGAAAATTAAATGTGTATGCTTTCAAATAATCTACACTGGCCTCCTTAGAGTGCATTCCATCCTTTTTCTAAGACATACTAAGGAAGAGGAAACAATCGGACTGCAACAAATAAATCAGGCCCTTACTGCAGAGAACACTGACAAAAAAAGTTCTAGAAAATATTGTAAACAAAAGGATTTGTCCAGGTTTTTCCAAAATTTAAAAGATGATAAGCTCAAACTAATCTCTACTGTAATCTCATTAAATATCAAAATAGTTTTAATCTTGATTCTTGCTTTGCACAAATTTTGTTTTGTTGGGAAGAGAGAAAAACAGTTATGCGTTAGTGTGATAATCATCTAATGGAATCATATTTATGTGTGAAATCTTTTTAAGAATATTTTTCCCTAATCATCTCTTTTTATGTTTTTGCCACCTAAGTCTTTATCTATTGTCACTTTCTCCTCCTGAAAGACAAGTCCTGATTCTCACCTCTGACCTGAGAGTTTGGCTAGGTATTCTGGAAAATAAAATTTTCATTCTTTTGTTTCTATAGCAACCATCTCAAATCCATCTGCTTTGTGATATACATATCTTCTTTTTTAAAAGACTAAATTCTCTTTCTAGCTAAAATTGTTTTTAAATGCTGTCTTATATTTAAAGAATTTTTAAGCATCATTTTTTATTTTTGCCTTATTGACTTTAAAACTTAACCCTCCAAAAATGAAACTCCACTACATATCAACATTTACCATTAAGATCTCACCAGGAAAAGTACAAAAGGATGAATATTTATACTAGTAGGAAGAAGGAATTAAGGGAAAAGGAGGGATTTAAGAACAAATGTTATAAGAAATTTGGGGAGGAAGAGATCACTTTAATCTGAGTTATAGTTACAAAACTCAACACATGCATGCCAAATATGGATAAAGATAGGTACTAGACCTGTGATTTCATCACTTTAGAGAAATCCCAGATAAATATAATCTCTACCAATGCAGGCAATTTGTAATATTAGGAACAGTTAGATGTTAAGGGACTTGCCTAGGGTCACCTAGCCAGTGTGTGTCAGAGAAAGAACCCAGGCTACCCTAGCTACAAGATTCACTCCTTTATCCAGTACTATACACTTTGTCATTATCCAATCTGGATATAATAATAAGCCAGTGAGGTAGGCTATACAGTCATTGTCATTACACTCATTTTACAGCTGGAAAAGACCCCTATAAGAAAAATGGTAAAAAACCATCACTCTAGGCACAGAGAATCCACACATGGGAGTGAACGATTCAATAATCATTTAAGTGCTTACTATGTGTCAGGCACCATGTTAAGTGCTAGGAATACAAATTCAATCAAAAAAGGGAGTCTCTGACTTAAAGGAACTAACATTCTTATTGGAAGAACACAGTACATAAAAGGGAGCTGAAAATCCAGAGGTAGGAATGGGGATGGGAGTGGGGAAAAGTCTAGAGAAGCAAAGCTGGAAAAAGAGATAAGGACTGGGTATGGCTGGCTCAGGTATTTCTTCAAAGTGGATGTTCTGAGAGAAAATCAGAGAAGGAGGTAGCAGGGGTAGAGTTTATCTATAAGGTGGGAAAAAAAGTGCTGGAAAACATGAGGAAATCCAGAGAATTGGGAACAGAAATAGGAAAGGAGTGAATAAACAAGGATTGCTGCCTTGAGCACTTCTTCATATGGAGGGTCCAAGGAGGAACTCATCACATGGGGAAGATAATGTGCAATTATTCTTGATTGTTTATTGTTAAAATCATACTAAATCAAATTCCTATAACCTTTTTAATGAGGCATTTCATGCAACCTTGTGATGAAAGTAATCCAAATCACATTCAGTGAATACACTAGTAATAATGATATGATGATGATACGATGATATAGCAGTACAAATAGCATTCACTCAACATGCATTTATTAAGTACATGTTATGTGCTAGTTGCATGGGCTACAGTACAATGGTCCTTGCTTCCAAGTATCTTTAATCCAAGACAAGGGAGATCAGGAGGGGGAGGGACAAGTATGACATGTCCTGTTTGATTGATAGAAAGATATAGAAAAACGTAAGTTGTCATTAACAACTGGAAGCAAATAAGAAAAGCCTCCTGAGGGGGTGGGAGGAGAGGGGAGGGGAAGAACATGAATCATGTAACCATGGAGAAATATTCTAAATTAATTAATTAAATTTTTAAAAAAAGAAAGAAAGAAAGAAAGAAAAGCTTCCTGAAAGAAGTGCCACTGGAGCTGAATTTGAAGAGGGCTACAAATTCTAAGTTGTAGAGGTAAATTGGGAAAGCATTCCCGAAATGAGAAATCGCTTGCAAAAAGGCAAGGAGATGGGACATGGTCTGTGGTATATGGGAATATCAAATTGGCCAGTTTGATATGAGTTTAGAATACACGAGGTAAAATAAGGAATGCGTAATATGGCAAGGAAGATAGGCAGGAGCTAGATTATGATGATATTTAAATCCCCATTTTGCAAATGAAGAAGCCTAAAAGAAGACAAAAGAAATGGCTTGTCCAAGGTCACATGGCTAATAATGAGAGACCAGAACCCAAACCCAAGTAAGTTGAATACAACAATATTTTTGCAACTTTACCACACTGCTTTGTCCAGTGGCAATGAGTGATCAGTAGGGGTTCTGGAAAAAAATCAGCATTGGCACTATTTTACCTGCTGTAGCTTCTTCAATAATTCTATTAATTATTTTGCTCAGATTTCCCTTTTTAATTTGCTTCACTTGAAGCCTTTTTATATAGCATTTTATTCTCTATTCCAATTAATGGAGCTTCAATTGTATTGTTTTCAAGACTACATATTATTTTCAACCAGCCTTCCTTTATTGTCAGTTCCTAACAGTAGAAATAATAAGGCGACATGATAGGATATAAATATAATGTAATATGACTTGATATAATATAATTAATATAATAAATATTTGACATACTATAACAATATAATACAATATATAATCCTATAATATTTATAATCAGTGAAGTTGTTTACATGCACTATTTTATTTGATCTTTACAACAACCTAGGGAGCCAAATAATATGTGTTATACACAATTTCTAGAATCTTTTCCCTTCCCCATCTATCTTTTTAAAAAATTTATAATAATGACTCTTTAATCTGGATAAGGAGATTATAGTGTTGGGAACCACCCAGTCGTAGTCAGAGGTGAAAATTGAGATTCAAAGAGGTCAAATAATTTAATAAGCATCAAATGACTCTTCCATGATTTTTCTACATTTTAAATTAAAGAAGAGAATCTTTATGACATTTGAAACCAAATTGACTGCATGGGTCTGAAGAGAAGAGGAGGTGAAATAAAAAGAAATACATTTGGATTAGTGATATGCCCTCCTTCAAAAAAAGTCAAGATATAGAAAATATCAATTAATAAAGCATATTAATTAGACTGTAAGTATTCATTTTAGAAAATCATTTAGAAAAGGACTCACCATTCTTTCTTCTTTTTTGTTTTGAACTCTGATCTTTTATATTAGAATTAATACCAAGTTGGATTTCAAGGCAGATGACTGGTAAGGGATGGGCAATAGGGGTTAAGAGACTTGCCCAGGGTAACCCAATTAGGAAGCTTCTGAAACCATATTTGAACTCAGGACCTCTTATCCCCAGGTCTGTCTCTCTATTCCCTGAGCTACACAGCTGACCCTAGGAACTTATGTTTGAATGACAAAGTTGTAAATGGGATGGATAATAAGATATGAACTTAAGGTGGAATTACATTAAGTGTAAAGAAGTAGATTAAACAAATTGCTATATTACTTTGAAATGGGAGAGAGCACTTCTGCCTGCAAGGATCACAAAATAGTTCATAAAGGAAATGGCAACCGAGTGTTCTGGGAAGAAGTGAAAGACTTGCTGCTGGCAGAGATGGAGTAGGAAGGGCACAATAGGGAGATAAACTGAGTAAAGCATGAAGAGGGAGGATGAGAGGGATTCAGGAGCAGTCTAATTTGGCCCAAAAGGTAGGGTTATTATGAAAAGACCTAGTGTGGGATTAGACTGCTGTCAAATTTTGGAGAATTTGGAAAATAAAGATTTTTTTTAATTTGCTTTATTCAGTAGGGAACAGAATCCCACTGAAGGTTTTCACACAGAGATGTGGGCATTCAAATTGATCATGAAGCTGAATGAATGATAGATTGGTGAGAAGTCCCAGTGCTATGACTCTGGGTGGTTCCCAACATTATAATCTCCTTACCCAGATTAAAGACTCATTATTATAAATTTTTTAAAAAGATAGATGGGAAAGGGAAAATATTCTAGAAAGAAATACAAAGTATTCTCAGAGTTGTTAAGGTAAATCATGATCAGGTTTTGAACTATGATCATTGCAATGGGAAATGAGAGAGTAAGGACATTTCAGAGAAGCTAGCATCATGTCAAATGATTAGATCTGAGGTAAGGGAAAGAGTGAAGGAAAAGGAAGAGTTATAAGTGACCCTGAAGTTTCAAGGTTGAAGTGATTGGGAGGACAGTTGTATCCTTTTTTTAATGAAGTTAAGAAGGACAGGCCAGGAAAGGAACATTATGTTTTTGTTTGTTATTTTATATGACTAGATTTTTCCCCAACATTTCCCAATGGTACTCATGGCATAAATAGCTGGCCTTGGGTTTTTATATTGCCTCTGGTATGTAGTGGCTGTGACCCTGTGAAAATCATTTACCAGCTTGGTAAAACTGGCAAACATCTATGGCTAGAATTTCCCTTTCCTAATAAAATCATGAGTCCTATCCCTTTGCTTATCATTTCTCAATATAATTTGAATTTTCATTCCTAATAAAGAAAAAGGTAAACAAAACATGACTGACAAGTCTGCTTCTGCATCCTGAATATAGATGCAGTTTTAAACATGTTGACTGAGTTCTTGGAAGAACATCAAGATGGAGGTGCTAATGTGGGACTGGAACTCTGAGAAGAGGTCAGAACTATAAATACAGAACCATAAAAACCATTTGGTGTAGAAATCACAACTAAAGTCACAGGAATGGACAAGATCATAAGAGGAAAGAATATATGGAAAGAAAAGGTCATAGGCACAGTTATGGCAGATCCTCAGGAAGTCTGGGCATGATTAGCTGGGGTTGGTTTGGCCATTCCATTTGTTCCATCTTCACAAGTTCAAGTCAATTCCCCAAAAGACAGTCACACAGTTATGTCTCAACTTTCTTAGGTTCCCCGTAAGGAACCTCTGTGGGAATACATGTATCCAGAGCAATTCACAACTCAGGAACTGTAGATTTGAGGGCCTTTTGTCTTGGAAATTGTCCATAAAAGTTGTTGGGTATAGCCTCTATGTTGAACAGATGCTTCTATTAATAAACCAAATTTATCCTCCCTGTGCTTGGCTAAGAACAATAATTGGGCATGACTGCTCATATTTGGCTAGTCAATCCACTATGCTGCTTCTCTTATTCTCAGTTGGCAAGTGGTTAAGTGGGCTTACTCTACAGCCACATATAGTATCCATGAATTCTAGGTCCAGGCTTAGTTGATGCCTTCAGCTGAAGTATTACTGTGTTCTTTTAGCAAAAGTCAATGGTCCTTCAAATCTGGCCTCAGACACTTCCCAGCTGTGTGACCCTGGGCAAGTCGCTTGACCCCCATTGCCCACCCTTACCAATCTTCCACATATGAGACAATACACAGAAGTTAAGGGTTTAAACAAAAAAAAAAGTCAATGGTCTTTATCCTAAAGTTACAAAAGCCTGTCCAACTCTGTTCCTTTGGAATATTCTTTTCCTTCTCTAACCCACTGCAAAAAAGACAGCAATGTGGAAAAGTATCTTTTACTATCCATTTTCTTTTTTTAATACCAATCATAATAAAACCTGAATATATTCTCACTGCTTATTTTTCTTCTCATCAGGCAATCATAATGGAAAGTGAAGTATATTCTGTCTTCTTCTTCCTCCTCCTCCTTCTCCTCACCACATGGTTGGCCTAACACGAAAAAGATTGTATGTTTTAAATGACATGGCAAAGGCCTCCTACCCATCCTGTGACAGCACTGGGAGACAAGGTGCTGCTGCATTTACAAGAAAAGAGAGGGCTACTAGATTTGTCCATTCAAAGCTTCCATCCTCCATTCTTATGCTGTCACCTCCCATGTGTCATCATATGCCTCCCACAAAAGTAATCTCTCAGTTCTCATGGCATTCTGTTTTATTGTTCTTCTGCTATTTATTGTATTGTTAGCCCTTGTAGTAGAACAACTTCTGTATTCCTGCCCCTCTCTTCCACCATTAGATTACATACTTCTTAAGAGCAGTATTTGTATGACATTCAACCTCAGTGTCTAATATTGCCTTCCTCATAGTAGGTGGTGAATAATTTTTAACTGAATTAAGTTGAAGAAGAAATAGTAATGCCAAATTCTTCAAAGAGGCCAGAAAGGATTAGGATGGAAAATGGGGGAGGGAAAGACATTCATATTTCATTGTAAGGGAGTCATTAACAACATTGATTCTTTTTATTATTGGGATAAATCTCCATTATTAATATTTAGGATATAGTTCCATGAATTCTAAATGACAACCTTCATAATAGTTTTTTTTAATTCATAAAAGGAATAGATATATGTAGTGGATGAATTTTTTCTAAATAAATATATTTTAAGTCCTTCTTTTAAGAGTTTTGTCATATTCTTTCATAAAATTCATCACACTTAAATAATATCAGAAATCATGTGCACTCTATGAATTAGAGCAACCATAAAACTTTTTCACAACTTAAAAAACTAATAAGTATGTCAGGATCAATTTGTTTCTAATTTAAGGTTTGAACAAAATTACAGTGATGATAAAATCAAACTTGAGAAATATTGGACCATAATGAAATCGGAGAGGGCAGACAAAGTAATTAGAGTCAAGACAGGATTACCCAGTCTCAGATTCTGGTGCTCATTTCACTAGTATCTTTTTACGACACATAAGCAGGCAATGGCAATCGATGATAAAAAGATCTGGCCACTTCAAACATCATGAGTTATGGATTTTTATCTGTCCTCGCTATTGAATCATTATTTGATCAAGGAGATTTACTCACTTACTGAAAATCATCCTTCCATAATATTTTGTTCTTTGTGCTTGCCAAGGACTAATGAGTGAAGTGAGCCAAGAAAAAACAAACTGATAAAATAAATGGTTTCTGTTTGAAGAAGCAGTTTGGTGAAAAGGCTAAAATCACAGAATTTTAGAGCTAGGAAAGGATCTCAGTTTATTCCATACACAAAAGGAATCCCCACTACAAAAATGGCCATTCTGCTTTTCCTTGAGGGTTTCTAATGAAGAGGTAACCTATTATCTTTAGAGGCAGCCCATTCTTCTAATAAATAATACCACTTTTGGGAAGGTTTTTTTAAAAGGTTCTAAAGGTTCCTCTTTATAACTTTCCTCCATTACTCCTGGTTCTGCCATCTGAGGCCAAACAAGTGCTGAATATGGAGTCAGAAGTACCAAGAATTACTTCTAATACTTGCATACTAAGTAAATAAATAGGACAATATATGATCTCAAGGAAAAGCTGTTGGCTGAGCATAGAAATATCTACTTAGACTAGAAAGTAGGGGAATAGCCTTAGAATAAGCCTATGGAAAAAAATCAGGTGTCTGGTTATCTTGTAGTGATCAAACTTTTTGGTCTCAATACTACTTTACGGGCAGCTGGGTAGCTCAGTGGATTGAGAGTCAGGCCTAGAGACGGGAGGTCCTAGGTTCAAATCTGGCCTCAGACACTTCCCAGCTGTGTGACCCTGGGCAAGTCACTTGACCCCCATTGCCCACCCTTACCACTCTTCCACCTAGGAGCCAATACACAGAAGTTAATGGTTTAAAAAAACAAAATAAAATAAAATAAAAATACTACTTTACATTCTTAAATTATTGAGGAAGACCTCCCCACCACCACAAAGCAATTTTGTTCATGTGAGTTATATCTTTCAATATTTGTCATATTAGAATTAGAACATTAAGTAAAAAGATTTGATCTCAGAAACTCCCTGAAAATATCTCAGAAACTCCCAGAAATCCCTGGACTACACTTTGAAAACTACTAATTTTATAGGAAGATACTTTAGAATTACAGAGCTGATGAATGAGCATTACAAAAGACATAAAAGTTATAGATACCAAAATGTTTAGATGTAAATAGGCATGTTACTAATAACTTGTTGTTTGTCCTTCATTTTCAAAGAGGACCAATGATATCAAGAGGTAGTGTCTTGATTTGCTCATGAATTGGATTTAAGTGAGGCAAAGTTGCCCAAAGTCATAGGGTGATTAGATGAACCCAAGAAGCAACATAAAAGATTATACACAATTACACACACACCCACATATATATGCATGTATGTGTGTATATATATATATATATATTGTAGCGAATCATGTAAAAAATCTGATATGTGGATAGTCACATATGTATATATACATATGTATATATGTGTATATATATATATATATATATATATATCAGGATGAGACAATAGGATCCCCAAAATATGGAGAGAAGGTACCCAAGGACCTGATTTGGGGGATTTATGGAAAATCATAGACAGAAATCAGAAAAACTGAAAAGAAACTGTGATCTGTACAGGTGAGAGGAGTATCTACTTTGATTAATAATAAATCTTTCCAAGTTTCAAAGTAACTTACATGA
>NC_058134.1:269023209-269036646 GCF_016433145.1 Gracilinanus agilis | reverse complement strand
AGGGAAGGGAAGGGAAGGGAAGGGAAGAGGAGGGGAGGGGAGTGGAGGGGAGGGGAGGGGAGGGGAGTGGAGGGGAGGGGAGTGGAGGGGAAGGGAGGGGTGTTTTACCAATATTATCTTATTTGATCCTCTCAACAACCCTGGAATGCAGATTCTATTATTAATCTCTTCTATTATTATGCAGATTCTATTATTAATCTCTTTTTGTAAATGAGAAAATTGAGGCACACAGAAGTTAAGTAACTTGCCAGAGTCACATAGCTAGTAAATATCTGAAACAATATCTGAAACTCAAATCTTCCTTTCTCCAGGTCCAGTGCTCTCTCCATTATGGTACCTAATTGTCTCTTAGTGAGAAAATAAGACAACTCCACCTCGAGATGCATATTAAAATTCTGATAGAAAGATTTTTCCTACTCAAAAACTTAAAGCAGTTCATCCTCACTATTTGAAAGCTCCAAGGGAAAGGAGAACATTCATCCATTTGTGCCTTTTTTATGCATACTCACTTCTGGCTGAGCAATTAAAAGGCACTTTTTCCTTTACACAGGAAGCCAATGGGAGAGAGTCATGGTGTGTTCTGATTTAGGGACAAGGTCCCTCCATTAAACACCATCATGCATTTCTGAAGACAGGTTCATTAAGTCTCTACTCAGATTGCCAACAAGCCAAACATACTGTGTGCACTTGAAGGACTGGACCCCCAGTGGCCATCCTCTTATTGAAATATCATGATATTAGAGGGATTTTCATTTTTATCATTGACATCTTTGAGGTTTACAGCTAACAGTGAAGTCTCTCTCTCAAAGGTTTTGGGCATTTTAATCATTTTCTTAGCCTATTTCCAAATTGTTCTCTAGGATGATTGAGCCAATTCACAGTTATAAAGGAGGTGTCTAAGAATGATATAATGTATTCGCAGAGACTTCCTGTTATTTCAAACCTTTTGCCCACCCAGTGCAAACCAAGAGTGTATTCTGTAAGATGTGAGGCCCACAGGAAATCCCTTGCAAATTCAGGAGCAGTTCTCATTCTTGGGGGAGACCTGAAGGTTATTTCCTGAGAAACACACAATATTCTCTAGCTGAAACCCTAGAAACATGAGAGTGAGTGCATTTGGCAGAGGGAAAAGTACATTGAAAGATATTTTTCATGTAGCAAAAACTATCAAAAACAGGGTGAGAAAAAATTCTTTGAAAAGGTTTTTGGTGAGTTACATTTTTAAATAAACATTAGTAAGTTTTTGTTTGTTTGTTTTTTTTTGTTCTCATAGGTAGAAAAGATAAATGAGCAATAGTTTCTGAAAGTGAGAAGGGGAGAAAACAAACAGTCCAAGTAAGGAGATGTAGGAGGCAGAAACAGAAAGGTCTCTAACCTGTGAACCAGTAAATTCTTAGAAGGTTTTTCTAGCCTTGAGGAGTTCAAAACCTTGGTAAGAATTTTACCAAAAAAAACACCATAAATACGGATTTCTAGAACATTCACTGCAATTTGATCTACTGTCTAAAGTAAACTTCACCAAATTCTATTGATCTTAGCAATGAAGGCAGGAGGGAGCAACTAGGAAGCTCAATAGATTGAGAGCCATTCACTCGTCCTAGCTGTGTGACCCTGGGCAAATCACTTACCCCTTATTGCCTAGCCCTCACCACTCTTCTGTCTTGGAACCAGTAAATAGTATTGATTCTATGATGGAAGGTATGGTTTAAAAAAAAAAAAAAGAATGATGGCAGGGGGCTTTGGGGAGCTTAGAGACTCAGAGTCAATATATTTATCTGTGCCCAAAGCCCAACCTTTTCCAGGTAGTGTTCAGTAAGACCTTCTTAAGTGCTACTTAAATCTGAATAACTGATAGTAACATTTCTGTTTGGCTCTTTTTTTGTACAATTTTCTCCAAGTCATCTTGAAAAGATACAAAAGTTCTGTTGATCAACATGCTCTCCTTAAGTTAAATTCAGAACCGTTATTTCCTAGGTTAACAAAGGAATATGCCAAAAGAGGAAATTTGCTCCTTCACATTTTGCCTCCAAGAGCAGAGAAATTCTATATAAGCCAAGGGCAAGGCCACCATTAGTCATAATTTAGGATCCACTAGCTTGGTAGGCTTTGATTTTGATTTATCTCTAAAGTGGAATTAGATATATGGAGCAGACATACTTCATATTTGCTGCCCAATAAAAACAGTTTGAAATTCTTCATTCAATGAGGGGATAGCTTAATTTCAATTATATGAAATTGAAAAACTTTTACATGAACAAAATTATTGCAATGAGGATAAAAAGGGAAGAGGTAAATCTGGAAAAGGTATTGACATCAAGATACATATCTCATATCCAAGATCTATAGACATCTAACAAAAATAAACAAAACCAAAAGCCATTCCCCAACAGATAAATGGTTGAAAATATTAAATATATGAAAAAATGTACCAAATCACTAATAATAAGAGAAATCAAATCAAAATAACTGAGGTTTCTCCTTCTGATGAGCAAAAGATGAAATGACTGAGGAAACCAGTTTGATAGTCTGAGTATATAGATTTATTAAACAATGTATGCCAATTGCCTAACAAATCAGGACCAAACCCCTTCCTCAATTTAGGGCTGAACCTCGAATACAAGGGAAGATAGACTTTTATGCAGTAAAAACAGTTAATCAAATAAGGCCAATTAATTAAAAGGAAACAATATGACATTAAGTAATCTGGTTTTTAATTGGATGAAAGATTAAAGGACTTTTCAGTTTGGGAGGGAGAGAGTTAGATACAACTCCCTGAATTCAGGAAAAAAGATGCCCCACTCCTCCCCATACATCTGTAAACAATCAAAGGAACGTGGAAACAATAACTGATTGATCGCTCTGTGGCCAGTTTTCAGATAAGACATATGGGTTGCTTGAGATGTACAATTATGAGAAAAGTCCTCATATCAGTCTTGGGATCTGATTATATTCCTAGCCAACATAACCTAGGTCCTTGGTTAAGGATCTGTAAACAGCAGGTACAGGTGGTCCAGTTTCCCAGCCAAGCAAGGTTAGGTTCAAACAATGCAATAAGGTTTTCTCCCAATTCCCACAATTGAATAAACTTTTCTCACAAGACAGAATTTGGACTAGGTCCACAATTAAATAGAAAACAACTAAACTAGCTCCAGAATTGAGTCACAAGATGGAGTCAGCATGGTTCACTCAATTCCCACAATTAACCACTTGCTGTCCTAATCCCTCAATTCCTTTACATCTTCTTACCCACAAAATTGGCAAAGTTGATAAAAGATGGGAAGTCAATACTGGAGAGGCTATTGAAAGATGGGCACAATAACATACTATTGATAGAGCTCTAAATTGGTCTAGCTATTCCAAATTGGAATGCAATTTAGAATTGTACAAAGAAAGTGACTAAAGAATCCATAACTTCTGACCTGGTAATTTCCACTGCTAGAGATAAAGCCCAAGGAAGTAAATTATAAAAAAAAGAAGAAGAAAGCTTCAACATATGCCAAAATGTTTATACCAGCCTTTTTTGAAGTATCAAAGAACTGGAAACATAGAAGCCAAACTATTAGGTAAGGGTTAAACAAGTTGTGGCATATGAAAGTAATATAATATTACTGTGCAATAAGAAACATTTAACATAATGAACTTAAACTAAATTTCAAAGACATATAAACCGACAAAAGAGGAATTAGCAAAATCAGAGAAATAATCAACTCAGTGACTACAAAAACAGTTGAAAATGAAGGTAATGAAATTATAATGACCAAGCCTGCTCCCAAAGAAAAGGCATTAAAAGGCACATTCCTTTACTTCTTTGCATAATTGGAAGTCTATGGATGTAGAACACTGGGTATAATGTCAGACTTTTGCAGTATATTGGTTACTTTTGCAGAATTCTTTTTCCCTGTAACTCTTTGTTATAAAAATGGCTCTTTGGGAAGGGGGAGAGCAGGGAAATATACAGGGAAAGGTAAGTGTTATAAAAATGAAATACACTGACAAAATTTTATTTTAAAAAATGAATCTATTACACAAATGAGAAAACAGAGGTACCTAGAAGTTAAACAACTTAAATATGAGTCTATAAAAAGATGGGCACTTTTAAGCTTCATCATTGTCTAGTCTTCATTTTAAGAAAACCATTAATAAGCTGGAAAGATTAAAGAGGAAGGCAACCAGTATGGTAAAGTTACTTCCAAATGAGGATCTGTTGAAGAAATCAAAGGTGTTTAGGCTGGAGAAAAGAAAACCAAGGAGGGGTATGACTGCTATAATTGAACATTTGAAGGTATAGGAGAGGAATTAGACTACTTTGGCCCTAGAGTACATGTAAAACTAAGAACAATAGTGGGAAGCTTTAGAAGCAGATGGAATGATTCCTTTCTAACCTGTCTTTTCCAACAGATCATCCTCTCTGTCATACCCAATCTATCACTTATTTTAAATCTCTTCCTCATTCCCTATTGCTTATAAACATTCCCTGTCTCCTCCATCTTAAAAAAAAAAAAAAAAAAAAAGCCCTTCACTTGGGGTTGTGGCAAAATAGGGCCATTAATGGTAGAGTTGTGATTTGATCCAACCATTCTGGAGGGCAATTTGGAACTATGCCCAAAGGGCTATGAAAGACTGCCTGCCCTTTGATCTAGCAATACCACTGCTGGGTTTATACTCCAAAAAGATAATAAGTAAAAAGACATACAAAAATATTCATAGTCATGCTCTTTGTGGTGGCAAAAAATTGGAAAATGAGAGGATGTCCCTCAATCAGGGTATGGCTGAACAAATTGTGGTATCTGTTGAAATACTATTGTGCTCAAAGGAATAATAAACTGGAGGAATTACATGTGAACTGGAAAGACCTCCAGGAATTGATGCAGAGTGAAAGCAGAACCAGGGGAACATTGTACACTGAGACTGATACACTGTGGTACAATCAAATGTAATGGACTTCTCTACTAGCAGCAATGCAATGATCCAAGACAACTCTGAGGGAGTTATGAGAAAGAATGCTATTCACATTCAGGGGAAGAACTGTGGGAGCAAAAACACAGAAAAAAAAACTGCTTGATCACATGGGTGGATGGGGATATGACTGGGGATATAGACTCTAAATGATCACCCTAGTGCAAATACTAATAATATGGAAATAGGTCTTGATCAATGACACATGTAAAACCCAGTGCAATTGCACATTGGCTCTGGGAGGGGGATGAGAGGAGTGGAGGGAAAGAACATGAATCACGTAACCAAGGAAAAATTTTCATAATCAATAAAAAAACATTTTTTAAACCCTCAGTTCATCCCTGCTAAGCACCATCCTATATCTCTTCTACCCTTTGTGGCTGAACTCCTCAAAAGGACGGTCTACTATAGGTGACACCATTATCTCTCCTCTCTTCTTCTTAACCCCTCACAATCTGGCTTCTGACATTATCAATCAACTGAAACTAATCTCTCCAAAGTTAATGATGATTTGGTTGCCAAATCCCAAGACTTTTTCTCAATCTGATTCTCCTTTATCTCTCTGCAGCCTCTGACTTGGTTGATCACTCTTTATTGATGCTGACTCCTGATTTGTTTCTTACAAATATGATCACTTTTTCTTAGTTTCCTTGGCTGCATCCTTATCCAGGTCATGCTCTGGTGTCCCTCAGGGTTCTGTCTTGGGGCCCCTTTTCTCACCTCCTTCTATACTACTTCACTTAGTGATATCATTAGCTCCCATGAATTTAGTTACTATCTCTATGCTCAGGATTCTTAAGTCTACCTATCCTGCCCCAGTTTCTCTGCTGACTTCCAATCTCCTACTATCTTCTAGCTGTCTCAAACTGGATGTACAGGTTGATGTCCAAAACATGTCTAAAATTAAGAAAGACCAAAACAGAATTCCTTACCTTTCCCTCAAACCCTCCTTTCCTCTTACCTTCCCCTATTACTGTAAAAGGAAACACTATCCTCCCAAACTACAGGCTTACAAACTGGAAGTTGCCCTTTTTTCCTCACTATCTCTCATTCCTCTCCTAATCCAATCTGTTGCCAAGACCTGTTGATTTCACCTCTAGAGCATCTCTTGGATGTGTCCTCTTCTCTCCTCTGACACTGCCATTATTCTAATGCAGGTCCTCACCTCCTCATAGGGTGCTTTTGCAATAGCTTGCTGTTGGGTCTGCCTGCCCCAAATCTCTCCCTAAACCAATTCACCCTCTATTTAGCCAACAAACTGATTTTCCTAACACAGAAATACAACCAACTCATTCCCCTGCTCTATAAACTCCAGTAGCTCCCTATCATCTCCAGGATTAAATGTAATATGTACTGTTTGTCATTCAAAGTCCCTCATAATGTAGTCCCCTCATACTTTTCCTGTGTTTGTATAACTATTTGATCCAATGTTACTGGCTTCCTGGATGTTCCACAAATAAAACACTGTATCTCTTAGATCTGGGCATTTTCTCTATCTGGCCCCCATCCTCAGAAAGTTCTCCCTCCTCAACTCCAACTACTAACATCCTTGCTTTCCTTTAAATACCAATTAAAATCCCATCATTCATAGGAAGCTTTTCCCAACCTCTCCCTTTCTTCTGTTAATTATTTCCTATTTATTGTCTATATAACTTACTGATATATATCTGTTTGCTTGTTGTCTCCTCCACTAGGTTGGAAGCTCCTTGAGGACAGAACTAAATATTGATTCTTTGTATATCCTCAGCACTTAGCATGGAGCCTGGCACCTGGTAGATGCTTAATAAGTGTTTATTGATTAATTGAGTTTTAGGCTCAATGAAAAGAATAACCATTAAATACTCAATAGCAGAATGGGCTGCTTCAGGACTTGTTGGGTTCTTCTTCATTGGAGATCTTACAGAAAAGGCTACTTGAGGTTTTTAGAGAAGGGATTCTTTTTCAGGGCTAAGCCAAGCTAAATGATTGCTGAGGTTCATTCCAACTCCAATATTCTATATTTTCTGGGTTAGCTTGGCATCGCAATAACAGCAATAAAAAATATCAACATCATGATGAATGCTATAACCAGATCTTCAAGTTCGTCAGGGTGGGTACTCCCCTCTCTTTGGATAAATGCTGATGCTACAAAGATCTGTAAGATAGAATCCCTGCCTCAAGCAGCTTAAGAGGGCAGTTGGAGAGATGACACTGAGATAAAAAGTACATCATAGGGGAAGGACCATCTGAACTGGAAGGTCATTAACTATTTGCTTATGTTCAGAAGAGGGCCACAAAGAGTATTAGAAGACATGAAAAAAGGCCAGACGGGAGTTAGTTAAGAAAGCAAAATTTAATTCTGGAGAAAAGAAAATTTAAGGTGGGCATGATAATTGTTTTCTAGGTCTTGCAGGAGTTGCCATGTGCAAAAGGGACATATTTGGTTTGGCCTCAGAGACGAGTGCTTGGAGAACTGGGTAGAGAAAGTAAAGAAACTGATCTTAGTTTTTACTTCACAGAGCAGACATTTAATAAATAAATGCTTGCTAGATTGCACTGAAGTGAATTTACACACACCAGGCATCTCTCCACTGTTGTGAATCACCTACATTTTTTAATTCTTCAGAAATTATGGAATCCCTTGCTAGCCCCCAGCTATCCAGGATGAATATTTAAAAAAAACATAAAAAAATAAAATAAAATATTAAGTTATATATAATTATAAAGCTATTTTACTCCTAAAATAATAACAAATTTGTATTAATCTTTTTTAAAAATTAAAAACAGAAAAAACAGAAAAAGGAAAAGATGGGCATAGAACTTGGGATGTGAACTAGCCTAATCTTGAAAATGTGCCACAAGGGGGACTTAGAGCTGAGGTGTCATTTACATGCTTTTTCAATCAATCAATCAACATTTAGTAAGGGAATACCATGTGCCTGGCATTGTGCTAAGGGCTGGGGACTCAAAAAGAGACAAAAGATAGGTCCTACCCTCAAGGAACTTACAGTCTAATGGAGAAGACAATATGAGAACAAAAATATACAAAACAACTTAAATGAAGAACAAATGGGAAATAAATAACAGAATGTTGGGGAAGGCTTCCTGTATTTTTGTTTAGGGATTTAAGGGAAGCAAGGGAGGTCAGTGGGTGAAGTAGAAGAGAGAGGCACATGGAGGACAGACAGAAAAATGCAACTAGCAACTAGCCTGGTGGTTCATCCTGCCTTCCTTTACCTAGGGAGGATGTTCTCACAACCTCTGGGTGGCAGCAACCCACAAGAAACTGGAGTTTTGACAAATCAGAGTAGGACTTCTATGTCCTAGTCTGTAAGTAGTGTGACTTCCCTACTAATCAGAGTTTGGCTATTAATGTGGGATGAGCTCATGTCAACACCTTCCTGTTTTATTATCTCCTTTTCTATTCTGTATACCAAGCTTAATTATATCTGAAATCCAATTTTGGTCAGGTGCAAAGAGGCTCTTTCCAACAATTATGACTATCTGTCCCCTGGCTTGCTCTCTCATTTATTGATTTTGGCAGGAATCAGACCTTGATTTCTTGGAAAGGAACAATGGTTTTTCTCAAGAATACAGACTAAGTAGGTATGGACAATAGGCATTATACATACAATGACCCACAGAAACATATACCCCTAAAAGAGCACTTGATTTAGCAATCCTAGAGGGCTATTAGCCATGGTCTAAAGTGAGAAAACATGGAGAATAAGTCTGGAACCTCACCAGTGGCTAACTGGTACAGGTTTATTATTTAATTAGAGCTTTAAGGTTTACAAAGCATTTTATATACATTAATAGATGATACTTGTACTACCACTACTACTAATAATAATAATAACAGCTAAACTTTATATTGCTCTGGGGTAGCTAGGCAGCTAGGTGCTCTGTGCATTGGGCTTGGAGTCAGGAAGACTTGGTTTCAAAGCTGGTCCCAGACACTTGCCAATTGTGTGACTAATCACTTAACCTTCTTTGCCTCAATTACCTCTGCTGTAAAATGAGCTAGAAAGGGAAATGGCAAACTATTCCAGTATCTTTGCCAAGAAAACCCCAAATGGAGTCACAACGAATCAAACACAACAGAATAACTATTAAATTCAGTGTGATAGAACTAACATTACCCCTTTTGTCAGTGATTCCTTCTGAACTGTTCTCCAACATTTAGTCCACCACCTTGCACATAGTAGGTCCTTAATAAATGGTTATTGACTTGATGTATTGATTTCTGTTTCATTGATATCCTTTTCTTTCTTTTTTGCATCATTTCTATTTTCTTCCTTATCTTCACTGTCCAAATAAAAGTCTTCTCTTATAACCAATAAGTATATTAAAATAAAACAAATTTGCACTGTATTAGTCATCTCTGAAAATGTATCTTTCAGTCCATACCTAAGATCCATTACCTGTTCAAGGCATCATTAGTCTCTGGAGTTTTGATGTGTTATTGCATTATCAGAGTTCCTAAGTCTTTTGGAGTGGTGGTCATCATGCAAACCATTGCCTGTATTATACTCACTTCACTTTGCATCAATTAATATCAGTCTTCCCAGGTTTCTCTGAACTTAACTCATCATTTCTCACAGTAAAATAATCTCCAAATACATTCGTATTCTAGAATTTGTCTAGCCATTCCCCAGTTGTTAATCATCCCCTTTGTTTCATCATTTGTTACATCAGAAAGTGATGCTCCAAAAAACTGGAAAATGAGGGTATGCCCTTCAATTGGGAAATGGCTAAACAAATTGTGATATCTCTTGGTGATGGAATACTTTTATGCTCAAAGGAATAATGGACTTGAGGAATTCCATGTGAACTGGAAAGACCTCCAGGAATTGATGCAGAGTGAAAGGAGCAGAACCAGGAGAGCATTATACACAGAGACTGATACACTGTGGTACAGTCCAATGTAATGGACTTCTCTATTAGCAGCAATGCAGTGATCCAGGACAACTATGAGAGACTTATGAGAAAGAATGCTATCCTTATTCAGAAGAAGAACTGTGGGAGTAAAAACACAAAAGAAAAGCAACTGCCTGATCACATGGGTGGATTAGGGATATAATTGGAGATATAGACTCTAAATAATCATGCTAGCACAAATATCAATAATATGGAAATAGATCTTGATCAATGACACATGTAAAACCCAGTGGAATTGTGCATTAGCTATGGGAGGGGCTGGGAGGATGGGAGAGATAGAACATGAATCCTTTAACCATGGAAAAATTGTCTCAATTAATTAATTTAACTAAAATTTTTAAATTAAAATAAAAATAAATTGAATGATGGCAATTCAAAAAAAGTGATGCTACAGATATTTTTATATATGCATTTTTCTTTGATCTCTTTGGGGTATAAGGTCAATCATCATATCACTAGGTAAAAGGCTATATACAGTTTAAATGATTTTTTAGTATCATTTCAAATTGTTTTCCAGAATGCCTTATCTACTTTCACACATTAATCTACAGTATGTTTGAATGCCCATCTTCCCACAGACCCTCAAACTATTATCTTTTCCCCTTTTCTTTTGTCATCTTTCCCAATCTGATGGGAATGAAATGAAATATATAATAATATAACATAATAATAATATGATAAACATCACTAATTACTTTAACATTTTTATGTGACTGTTGACAGCTTGGATTTCTTCCCTTGAGGCTGCCTGATTATATCATTTGCCCACTTATCTAATGGGTAAAGGCTCTTTTTCACATATACTTTGATCATTTCTATTTATATCTTAGATATCAGATCCTTATCAATGAAATTTGCTGGAAATATTTTGTCTAGGTAACTATTTCCCTTCAATTTCTAATTGCATTGATTTTGTTTGCAGAAAAACTTCTCAACATTATGTAATCAAAATTGTGTATTAATGTCCTCTGATACTCATTAACCCTTATTTGGCCAAGAAATCCCCTATCCACAGTTGTGAAAAGTATCTCTTTCTCTTCTAATTTGTTTATGATAAAATTTTGCATTATCCATTTGGAGCTTATTGCAATATATTTCAGCTATTAATCTAAACCTAATTTTCCTCAGTCTGCTTTCCAGGTTTTCCATTTTTTTTTTATAAAATTGTGACACCACAGGAGTTTGTTTGCTTTCTTTAAATCAAACACTACTCTACTGCATTAAACTGCATCTGCATCTCATGTATCTAATATGTTTCATTGATCAGTTTTTCTATTATCTAACTATCATTGATGTTCACTGCTTTGTAGTATAGTTTGAAATCTGGCACTCACTCCTTTCCCCTTCATATTTTTTCAGTCTTTTCCTTGAGATTCTTAATATTTCATTCCTCCAAATAACTTTGTTATACTTTTTGTCTAATTCCATAAAATAATACTTTAATATTTTGATTGATGTGGCATTGAGTCTGTAAACAGGTTTAGTTAAGATTGTCTTTTTTTATTATATTAGCACAGTCTGACTATGAACAATTAATTCCTCAATAGTTATTTTAATTTTCATTTACTTCTGAAAAAAGTGATTTGTAATTGTGTGCATGAATGTCTTGGTAAATTGACTTCCAGATATTTTATATGTCCTTTAGTAATTTTTAATGAAAATTATTTTTTGGTATCTTCCGAGGTTTGTTGGTAATATATGGAAAGACTCATGCTTCTGTGGATTTATTTTATTTCCTGTTACTTTGCTAAAGTCATTCATTGATTCTGTTTTTTAATTGAATTGTCAAAATAAACCATTATTTCTTCTACAAAAAGTAATCATTTTGTTTTTTCCTAACCTATGCTTGTTCCCTCAATTTCTTTTTCTTATCTTATTGCCTTAGTCATTTTAGAACTATATTAAATAATATAAATAATATAAGTGACAATGCACATTCTTCTTTTGTTACCAGAAAAGTCTGGTGAAGTTTGAACCTTTGTCTCCCAGAACATTGAGTCCTGGGGACAGCTTTGTTGCCTTTCAAGGAAAAACTAGTTTAATCAATATAGCAATGGTAGGAAGAACCTGTAAAATCTTTGTGCTTCTTTGAATATTTGATAGAATGCAAATTCTTATAAATTCATCTCATCCTAGGTTTTTAAAATTAGGAATTCATTTATGATTTGCTTAGTTTTTTCTGATATTGAGTTATTAAAATATTCTACTTCTTGTTCTGTTAATCAATGTAAATAGCATTTTATATTTTATTAATATCCATCCATTTTCTATTTTCACTTTGCCTTATGGTTTTAATAAAATTAGGCAGTTTTCATTTACAGTGTCTTGAAATATGGTATCCAGATTTTTCATTTGGTCATGCTTCTCAGGGAATCCAGTGATTCTTAAACTATCTCTCCTTGACCTCTTTTCCAGGTCATTTGCTTTTGATTACATTTGTTTCTTATTTCCTCACATTTTTTTCTATATTTTTCTTTGTTCTAATATTTACTGCTGTTTCATGGAATCATTGGGTTTGCTTTATTCTTTTCCTAAGGAAGATTGTTACCTAGATAATCTTTTCCATTTCTGTTCTAAGCTAGACATTCACATTATGGTTTTTCCTGAAGAGTTTTCATTTTGTTTTTGATCATTTGCTTAATCTTTTCTAGTCACTTTCTAAATCTTTCTCATTCTACTTGGACTTGAGACATCCTCCATGTTTGAAGGGCCTAACTCCATGTGGGCCTTATTATTCCTTTAGTTATCCAGGAAGGCATTGCTCTAGTGAATCATTAGATTCCTATTTAAATTTCTCCCCAATCCTTTGGTAATAAAAACCTACCCAGCCTCTATTCCTTCTATTGAGAAAATGCATGTTGCTGGGTTGACAGAGAGAGTTAATAACAGAATAAACCTTTACCTTTGCCAAAAAGTTCCCAGAGTTCATTCTTATTTCTGTTTGCACTCTCATGTATTATCCCTGATCTCAGAGAATACAGCACATTTTCCAGCAAAAGCTCCAGGTCAGTGACAATACTTCCTACCTCCAGCTTGTGGGTTCCTGCCTAAAACCTATTGTTCTTCACCCCATCAACATCACCCTTTTCACTTGTTTCATTACTAGCTTCCTCCAGTATCCATCTGCTTTCATTGTGGGGTCTTCACAAACTGAGACCTATCTCTAACTGCTGAATACATTATATGGGACCAGGTTTCAAGGTGTAAAGCATATTGAGTCACGTTTCATGCATCTTTTTTTTTAACTCAGACCTTCTATTTTAGATTGGAATGATTCTAAGACAGAAGAGTGGCAAAAACTAGGCAATTGAGATTAAATGACTTGCCTAGGGTCACACAACTGGGAAGAGTCTAAGGACAGATATGAACCCAGGACCTCACTTCTCCAAGCCTAGCTTTCAATCCACCATGCTACCTAGATTCCCCCATGCATATTTCTTAAGTTGGAAATTCAGATTCTCTATGATGGTTAAGAGGAACCAGGTAGATCTGGCACTCTCTTTATTGCCCCTATTAGCCAACTTCTAATGGGGGGGGGGCTTTCTCTCTTCTATTGGGGGG
>NC_058134.1:268998228-269013231 GCF_016433145.1 Gracilinanus agilis | reverse complement strand
CTAAAATGAAAGAAGGGGAGAGTAATGAATGTTGGAGGGGATGTGGCAAAATTGGGACATTAATGTATTGCTGGTGGAGCTGTGAACTGATCCAGCCATTCTGGCTGGCAATTTGGAATCATGCTCAAAGGGCTATAAAAGAATGTCTGCCCTTTGATCCAGCCATACCATTGCTGGGATTGTACCCCAAAGAGATCATAGATAAACAGACTTGCACGAAAATATTTATATTTGCACTTTTTGTGGTGGCAACAAATTGGAAAAGGAGGGTATGTCCTTCAATTGGGGAATGGCTGAACAAACTGTGGTATATGCGGGTGATGGAATACTATTGTGCTAAAAGGAATAATAAACTGGAGGAGTTCCAAGCGAACTGGAGAGACCTCCAGGAACTGATGCAGAGCGAAAGGAGCAGAGCCAGAAGAACATTGTACACAGAGACTGATATACTGTGGTAAAATCGAATGTAATGGGCTATTGCTGTACCAGCAACAATGCAATGACCCAGGACAGCTCTGAGGGATTTATGGTAAAGATGCTACCCACATTCAGAGGAAGGACTGCAGGAGAGGAAACATATAAGAAAAACAACTGCTTGAACTCATGCGTCGGGGTGGACATGATTGAGGGTGTGGACTCGAAACTACCACACCAATGCAACTACCAACAATTTGGAAATTGGTCTTGATCAAGGACACATGACAAAACTAGTGGAAATGCGCATCGGCCATGGGTGGGGGGAGTGCGGGGGGCGAAGGGGAAAGGAGGAGCATGAATCACGTAACCATGTTAAAAATAAATATTAATAAATGTTTGGAAAAAAAAAGAAAGGATCACATGTTAGTTCAGGAGCATAAAGAAGAGTTCAACCCTGAGGAGTTGCAGGAACTTCAAAGGGAGCAGTAATAACTAGTGAGTTTTCTTCAGGTGAGGAGGAGGCAAAGGAGAATATACCCACTTCATTAATCAAGGAAATGTGTGCAAAATAGTCAGAAGTGTGAAACTTTGTTGAAAAATAACACCCTGATAAAGCTTTACCAAGCAAAATTGTAAATTTGTTAAATGACCAGACCATTTCCCAGTTTAGATGAATTTTGAAATGCAGGCAAAACCAAACATCTTTGGATAGGTTTCTTGTGAAGCTTATACCTGTTGAATCTCAAGCAGGTTCAATGGTGATAAGGGACCAAAAAGAGAAAGAAAAAGAACTCCAAAAAAGGTAATTGCCTTCAGATATTATGGAAGGGGACTCCTCCTCCAGATAATAACATTTCTCTTTCTTATCATTCCCTTGGGCCATGAACTCCTCTCAATACAAAGTTAAAATTATTTTATCTAATTATTGTTTTTTTTGTTTATTTTTTTTTTATCCTGGGACTCCATTCTAGGAGCATAGGGCCACAACCAGTAGGTAATGGGTCACACAGTCGCTCAGGGTCACACAGCTGGGAAGTGTCTGAGCCCAGACTTGAACCAGGACCTTTCGTCTCTAGGCCTGGCTCTCAATCCACTGAGCCACTCAACTGCCCCTGAGTGTTTATGCCCATGTATTATTAATGTTTGTTTAATAAAATACAACTCCATTAATGCACAAAAAAATGGCAGATGGATTAAGGGTATTTTAGAGAGACAGACAGACACAGAAAAATACAGACAGATCAAATCCATCAGCCTTTACACAGTACATATTGTACTTTTCTGTTCCTATCAAACAGGATTTGAAAAGTCAGTCTGATTTATTAAGAGCAAAAAGTTTGAAAAGGAAAGGCGAGGGCTCAGTGCAATAAGATTACTCCAAAGCAGGAGGGAATGAGGAATGGGAGCACATATCCTAGGATTCCGGTTTTCTTCTACACCTTTTTACACAAGGCTGGGAAGGTGGAAAGCAGTGATTGAATGGTCACTCCAGCGATATAGTTTCTAACTGTAGTTGGACTCCTGCTGTTGGTAACATGTTTCTTAACTTACCCCTCTGACAGATTTCCTTTGTTAAGTTCCATTCTCTATTACTTCCATGCTTTTATAAGAATGCTCAGTGTCTTACCCAGATCTGTGATTTCTTTCATATAGAGAATTGTTAGTGAAGAAATTGGCTCCACCAATGTCTTCTTGTGTGAAAGTATAGTACAGGGCACTGAGAGTTTAACTGGTCCTCGTATATGTTTGAGTCAGGACTAGGATCCAGGTCTTCTTGATGACAAGACTACACCTTTACAATAATTTAGGAATATCACTACTACTACTACTACTACTACTACTACTACCACTACCACCACCACCACCACCACCACCACCACCACTACCACTACTACTACGATTATTACAATTACTACCACTACCACCACCACTACTACTATTACCACCATCTTCTCTCCTCTTTCTCTTCCTACCCTTGTTGGGGGTGGGATGTCTTCTATTTTTCATTAACTTTGCATAATTTAGTAATAGTACTACTACTACTGCTACCACCATCACCACCACCACCATCTCCTCTACTACTACTACCAGTACCACCACCACTACTACAGTTACACCTCTACCAGTACTACTACTACTCTTACAACCACCACCATCACATGTCCTCCTCCTTGTCTTCCTACTGGCTAGCTAGCTAACTAATATGGATATTCATTTTAATGTTTGCCAGACATATTATATACATGATCTCATTTATTCCTTAGAACAAGCCTGTGTAGCAGGAACTACATTTCCTAGGACTAGGGAAGGGTTTAAATGCCTATGTATAGAATAGGCATAAGAAATGTCTATTCTATGCACCTAGAAGCAGCACAGCATAAGAGATAGTAAAGTTGGCCAAAGAGTGAGGAGGAAAATCTCTCCTCATACCCCATGGTATGAGGCACACGCTGGAATTTTTTCCAACCTTTACCTTCCGTCTTAGAATCAATATTATGTTTTGGTTCCAAGGCAGAAGAGTAGCAAGGGCTAGGCAATGGGGGTTAAGTGACTGGCCCAGGGTCACTAGGGCTAGGAAGTATCTGAAGTTAGATTTGAACCCAGGACTTCCCCTCTCTAGGTCTAGAATTATATCCACTGAGTCACCTAGCTTCCCTCACATGCTGGCATCTCATCCTTGGGCAAGTCACTTAACTTTTGGGTTAAGTTAGGCAAGACACTAGTTAATTAAGGCAACTATACTGAGACTATAAGTTGCAGAACAGTTACTGATCACTAGTATTAGGAGTTTCTTTTTTAAAGTGTTTTCTAAAGAAAGGAAATAACAAATCCAAACCAAAAAATTTGGAGAGAGACAGAGAGAAAGCAGAGATAGAAAAGGAGAAAGAGAGAAAGAAGGAGAGAGGGGGAGGAAGGGAGGAAGGGAGAGAGAGTTATGCCCAACAATGGAGAGGAGATAAAGAAATAGAAGATCCATCCCTTAAGGCATCTGTAACTTTATTGAAGAGAGAAGACACACATGGAAAACATAACTAACAGCATAGACAGAATGGGATTAAGTTCTAGAAGGGCCAGTATGGTTAATACAATACATTTGAATGCTTTAAACAAGAAACAGGGAAACTTAAAAAAGTTATTCTGTCACCAGAGATGAGTCAGGAAACTTAGATTTAAAGAATCAGGGAGATAAATTTCTCAAAGAAGAATTTCAGCTTTCAAATTTATGAAAGTCTAGGGATTATTCAACCACCAAATGTTACCAGGCAGTCTATTGCCACGTCAGACACAAGTTTTATGTTACAGAAAAATGGTGTGTAAAGTGATCGATTGATTCTTGATAAAGAAATCTCAGATTCCCTCAGAGAAAATTTGCCTCAAACGTTTTTGGAGGGATAGCCATCTCAAGTCCTGAGGGCTGGGGTGCTATGATGATTCAAGGTAGAGTGAAAAGAAGAAGAATCTGGGAGACAACGGACCTGAACTCACATCTTGCCTCTACAGGCATCTAAGTGAGGCAGTAGATAAATCACCAAACCTGGAGTCAAAAAGAACTGAGTTTAAATCCAGCTTCAAATTCCTGTTGTGACCCTGGACAAATCGTTTCTTTTCCAATTGCCTTAATATCCTCATATGTAAAGTGGAGATAATAATAACACCTATATCCCATGGTTATTGAGAAAATCAAATAAGATAATATTTATGAAGTGCTTTATAACCTTTAGTGTACTATGTAGATACTAGCTATTTTTGCTAATTACTACTGTTACTAATATTATTATTATCATTAATTATTATATAACCCTGGGCAAATCATTTAATCTCTCTGGACCTCATTTTCTTCACATGTGAAATGAGGATATTGGGCTAAATGATCTCTGAAGTTGTCCATCTAAAAGGTCATGTGCAACCTTGATTCTTTTTTAAAATTATGTTCTGATATTATGCTTCATAATCATGTAGCCTCTCCAGGATAATATTGGAACTAAAGATCATGGGGTTTTTTAGCAGTAAGTAGCTTGGTCTCACTGACAGTACTATACAATTTCCTAATTGTAATCTAGTCTGATTTCCTTTTCTTAGTTACTTCTGAGAATATTTCATTGTTCAACTCCCACATACATCTGAGGCAGTTCTGTCTGATTAGTTGTTGTTATCTAGGCAATAAGTGCTTTTCATCTACTTTATTTTCCTACTCTATATAGTTAATCTCACTTGAGTCAATACACATTGCATGGGGGGGGGGAAGCTTTATATTATTCCAAGACTAGTTGAAATGATCAATATGTCATCTGGGAAGAAGATCAAACAGAGACCCCTACTCTTGTTGAGGATGGAATGTCTTCTGTTTTTGCATTAACTTCACATAGGACATTATCTAGATATGAATGAGCTCATCTCAGGTTAGCACATATGTCTTGTGTGCAATGGCATTTTCAACAACCCAGTAGACTGCTGAATAAAATTTTCTCTCAAAATTGTATCTATCATAGGATCTTGGATGAATTTCATATGCTTGGAGGAAACCTTGTTTAAGAAGAACCTTTAAGGCTACATTTTAATTTGAGTCAGATTTTCTTTTACAATCAACTGACAATAGACACAGAGGGATCATATATCTTCTCCACCTCCCAGTAAATTGTGTAGCTATGAAGAGACGAGCTTCTGTAGAAAATAATGTACAAAAGCTTATTTGTTCTGCCCTTAAATTTTCATCCAGGCTACTCTTGAGACATGGACCCATCATTCTCAAAAAGATTTTTGAGAGATGAGAAGGAATAGGCAACATTCCAGTTGTCTGCTTTACTGTCTTGTTTTGGGTTTGTTTTTTTTTGGTAGAACCACTATCATGATGTTTTTTTATTCTTTCAGTATCTCCCCCTCTTCAGACCAACTAGCTCAGAGAAGCTGCACAGACAATAATGACTTAGTTTCCTCAGCTATCGTGTTGTTTACTCTTCTCTTCAGATCATCTGCCCTGGCTGGCATGATGAACAAAGTTCCTTCCACTAGTGTCATTATCCAAAGTACCATAAGTCATTCTGTGCAAGTGGAATTTTATGACTTTCCCACTGGCTTACAAATGTATATCTTAAATTGGATATTCATAATTTTATAATTTATAATCATTATTAAATTTGCTATAATTTTCAGAGAGAATGTGAGCCTGAGCAACAAATGTTACTGAACTCTTCCCATATCTGCTTGACATGTTTGCATTAGTGCAATCATTGATGAGAATCAGTGCTAGAGCAACTGAAATTTAATAAGTCGAACATGGTGATGTCAAGCAGCATAGATCCCTATAGACATTTTCAAAGGTTCTTTAGCTCTTTTAAAAGTTATATAGGTCACGATCAAACAATTAATCAATCAAAAGCACACCTAGTTACTTAATAAATGTTTACTGATGTCTGGTAAAAAATATTTGTTAAGGATCAGCTAGTTACCAGGGACATCTATATTAGATAGAGATATAGAATGGACTGGAGATTTCACTGGTATTGAGTGGAGAAATTGTCTTTCAATGCAGGTCAGGACCTTTGCATAAATTTATAGTCTTAGTGACCTGCACACAGCATTTGCAAATAAATATAAACAAAAGATATATGTAATACCAGCTCTATTGCTTCTTCCAGAAAGACTATAGATACTGTTACTATAGCTTTAAGAAGCAATGAAATCTTGGAGTGACAGTTGAACCATTATATGTAATCTTGAGATTCAAGCTCTGACAGGACTGTTAACTGTGATGGCAGAGCAGATAGAATGAAAATACAAAAAGAAATTTCCTGATATGACTAGGTTTAGCTCTTATCTTATAAAGATGCCTGAAAGGAATTCTAGGGGGGAAAAGACTCTAAGTAGTATCCTAAGAAGACTACAAGATGGGACTGTGTTTCTAGAATTGAGAAGTCAATACTTGTAAAGATAGTTAAAAGTGACTTTGGTTGTAATTTTTTCACAGATGATATATTGCCAATTATTGTTTATTACTTCATCAATTATTATATTGTTAAAAACTTTTTAAAATAAACTGATGTTTACTTAACCTTTAGAGATTAGGTGAGGTATGTGTGTGTATGTACAGAGTAATTAGCAAGCCCTTATGGGAAAGGAAGTTTCTGCAATTATTCAAATAATTTTAATTTCATTTATTTCATAAATAATATTATTGATAATATTCACCAAATTGAGGTAGAGTCAGTGCTAATTAATGAGAAAGATTTTAGAAATTGATATGGAAATATCAAAACATATCACTTGATTAACTCAGGACCTAGAATAGATAAATGAGGAATAAGGAAAATGATCCAGAAGCAGTTAGAGTGGGAAGACCATGCCTCCTAGGTAAAACATGAGGGTCATTCTCAAAGCTCTGCTAAGTAGGCAAAATAAATACAAAATATTTTCTTGGAGGAGAAATCACTAAAAACTAGCCAGGGATTGGAGGTGGTTAGTAAGAATTCCTATAGAACACAATGTTTCTACATTTTGAAGAAAACTAGGGTGTCTAAGAGGCAGTGAGGAGAAAGTGCCTTGTAGGTATAATGGGTTACCTGTACAGAGTTAGAGAGATGAGAGAAGGAATGCAGGAAGTGAAAAGTGCAAAAAATAACTTTGGTGGGACCAAAAAGTGAGAGCAGCAGAATATTAGAAACCAGACCTTCTTCAGCTAGGACTAGCACCTCTGGTGTGAAAGTGAAACAAGAACAAGATATTCACAGCCCATCTAACAGTAAGCAAAAAGGAGGTGTATCTAACTATAGTAGAGGAAGTATATTCAGGTCAGGGAAAGAATAACCCATGAGGATTTAGCCTTGATCAATTGGGCACAACTTTCTTATGTCAGTGTTGGTCATGTTGCTCTTCTGAGGTGAGAAGCTTAAAGGAAGTATACCAGCCCCTAAATGAACCAGTTATTTCTTGCACTAAGACAACCATGAAACTATCTTCATGTCCCAACCCTTAGTCTCATAACCCATAACTCATAACTCTCTCTCTCTGTCTCTCTCTTTTTCTCTCTGCCTCTGTCTATCTCTGTCTGTCTGTCTGTCTGTCTGTCTGTCTCTCTCTCTCTCTCTCTCTCTCTCTTCCCCCCCCCAAGATAACTTTGAGTTAATGAACTTCTAGGACTTGGTTGCTCCTAAACCCCCAATATATTTCTTATTAATGATCAACCAGTAGTCTCAATGAACTTTTAGCAAAGGCATTTCCTAAGATGGTTTAGTAAGAACACTCAGTACAAAAATTCCCTCAAATTCCTGGAATTTTAGAGGTTGGAAGTCCTTTCTTGAATCTATATCTGTCATTCTTCTCTGGTTCAGGGATCATGAACTTTGAAACTGCTCTGCCATGGCTTGCCACCCCACCCCTAGTATTGACTGTCTTTCTGCATCCATTCATCAGTGTTGTGTCACTGCTCTAGGAAGTATGTGTTGTCTCCTTTTCTAGGCTCTCTAATGACAAGGTTATTTCTAATGACAAGGTTATTTGAGGGTTGGGCAACTGAGATAGAACCTCTCTCCTTACTCCAAGAGAAATTATCTTTCAGGATCTGATTCCAACTCTGGAATCCTTGACTCACAAAGTTAGAATCCTTTACTGTTAGAGTCCTCCACTGCTAGTTCCTTCATCACTTGACTAGCCCACCACTTCACTGACTCACTGATGAATTTAATAGGTAATTAAAATCCCCCAGAGTTAAGGTTAACTTGTTTAGATATTTACTCAGCTGTTCCCTACTTGGACCAATCAAAGAAGTTTCCACTTCATAAAGAAATCACAGGGCATAAGCCATCTAATTTATACATTTAAAACTTTACCAAACCCCCTTACACAAATGACATTACACGTGGGGTGTGGAACCTTCTCCCTCTTATTTGCATGGGATATTACCACCCAGAATAATGCATAACAAGCCTGAAAAGATCAGCTGGAGCCAAGCTGTTAAATTAAATGATTAAATGGAAGAGATTATTATTATGGAGTAGTAGAAGGAAATGGAATACCTACCCTGTTTCAAAGCTTCATTCAGGTAGCCAATTTTATAGGGAGAGCTCTTGGCCCTTCTGGGCCCTTCTCCTCCCAGAAATGAATCTGTATTTGTGTGTGTGTGTGTGTGTGTGTGTGTGTGTGTGTGTGTGTGTGTGTCCCATTTAAGTTATGTGTATCCACATAAATCTGTGTAAATATGGCTTTGTAAGGAGACATGAATTGATATCTCTAGAGTTTCTTCTACCCATCTTTTTCCAAGGAAGACTATCATTTCTGAAACTAGGGGTTGAAAAAAGGGATTAGAACCAGAGGCTGGTCAGTCTGCTCTCCTCAGTGAAAGGACACTGCTGGAATTATATCTCTCTACCCCACTAAATATTTAGTCTAGGAGAAATAATATTTTAGGTTCAAGCTGGTCTCCTGATTACTAGAGGCAATGTTGGCACTGTGAAAAGAGTGATAATCCTGGAATCAGGGCTAAGATACTAGCTATGTGATTCTGGGCAAGTCACTTCATCCTGTTGTCCTCAGTTTTCTCCTCTGTAAAATGAGCTGGAGTAGGAAATGGCAAACCACTACAATGTCTTTGCCAAGAAAATCCCAAGTGATGTCATGGAGAGTTAAACATGACTGAAATCAGCTCAATAGCAACCTGATTATTAACCCTTCGTGGGGAAGGAGTACCCCAAGCTATATATCCAAGGCTTTCCACTAAATGCCAGTTACACAAAGATCACAGGTAACAGTTGAGAGATAAATCCATTTATCCAATCTCATAGTAAACAAATGAAAGAAAACATACAAAAGAAGAATATACCGTACAAAACACAAAATGAATAAATTCTCCCACTGGGAATAAGATATCACAACTCCGCTAAAAAAGAGTCCCAGAACTCACCCAAAGAGGAAATTCTGCTCTATCTCTAGCCTGAGGATAAGGTTATGATCTTCTATGCATTGACCTCTTTCCAGAGATTTTTCTCTTCATTCAAGGACCTCTCCCTGAAAAGAATCTAGAATTCAGTATCTTTTCTCCTTAAGCTAGACATCAGAAAGTCAGGGTCTCCT
The DNA here is from genome assembly GCF_016433145.1 of Gracilinanus agilis. Classification (NCBI taxonomy): domain Eukaryota; kingdom Metazoa; phylum Chordata; class Mammalia; order Didelphimorphia; family Didelphidae; genus Gracilinanus; species Gracilinanus agilis. The sequence continues at coordinate 269,003,751 of NC_058134.1, read as the reverse complement.
TCAACCAAGCCCTCAGCAACTTCCTATTCACACAGATATTGAGTAATCAACTTCCACTAACAAAGAGAATCCCATTCAAACGGGCTTTGAAGTTAGAGTTACATTAACTTATCTGGGTTCCTGTTATTCTGAGCCCCATCCCAAATAGAATATAAGTTCTTTGAGGGTAAAAACAATTATAATTTTGTTTTTGTAACTTCAGTGTTTAGCACAATGCCTGGTCTAATAGGTATTTAATGATAGCTAAATAAATGGATGGCAAAATGCTTGATTGTGCAGGAACAAGGCTCATTAGCCCCACTTAGAAATTCATCTCCTTTCTTTATAGTCAAATGTATTTATAAATTTCTTTCAGAGACCATCCAGCTAAATCAGAAACTGAACAAGTACCCCCTCCTATAACTTCCCTAATGAGGGACCTTTCTGTCTAGTCCCCCCTACAGTAGCCTGTTCCCCTTTTTTTGAAAGCTCTAATTGCTACAAACCTTTTACTTTGCATTGAACTGAACCCTACATCTCTGTACCACAATTATTCATTACTCTGACCTCTGGAACCAAGAAGTGAAGTTCTAATCCTTATTCTTTCACATTATGACCCTCAAATATTTGTAGGCAGTTGTCATGCCATGCCCTGCCCAGCCCAAACCCAAGTATTCTAAATTCTTTCAGTGGGTCTTCATATGACATGATCTCTAGTCCCTTCATCATCCAGGTCATCTTCCTCTGGGCCCTTTCCAATTTTTCTAAATCCTTTCTACAATGTTGTTCTAGAATTGACATGTGGCATAGTTGACAGACTTCTGGATTTGGTGTTAGAGGAACAGGCTGGGTGATTCAATAAAAAGAATGTTGAACCAAGAGTAAATAAGTTGTTTTTGTTCACTCTTGCCCAACTCTTTGCGACCTCTTTGGGGATTTTCTTGGCAAAGAACTAGAGTAGTTGTTCATTTCCTTCTCCAGTTCATTTTACAGTTGAGGAAACATAGACAAATAGGGTAAAGTGACTTGCCCAGGGTCACACAACTAGGAAGTATCTGAGGCCAGATTGGAACCCCGGACCTTCCATCTTTGGGCCTGACTCTCAATCCACTGAGCCACCTAGCTGCACCCTTCAGTGTTAATTCTAAGGTAAAAGTCTTGTTTTGTTTTGTTTTTTAAAAAGTTACATCTGTAAACTTTTTGTATCTGTAAACAGGTGTATGACCCTGGACAAGTCATTTAAACTCTTTCTGTCTTAGTATCCTCATCTGTAAAATGGAAATAATAATAATCATCTTCTCAGAGTTGTTGGGAATATGAAATAAAGTATTTACAAGACATTTTACAAGCCTTAAAGTCCTATTTAATGCTAACTATTAATATTATTGATGTCCATAGGTATCTTAGGCAAGCCATTCCAATGATCTAGACCACAGTTTTCTTATCTACAATTTCAGTAGAGTAGACTAGAATCAGAGAAGCCAGACTCCTACTGCATAAGTCCTAAATGCATCCCAAATGTAGCTGGGAAATATTTGACAAAATAAATAAAAATACAACAAAATGTTGATTTGTGCTTTTCTAAGCCACTGTATGACCCCCAGGGATCCATTTCTATGAAAGTTGACACCACTGAACTAGATGACCTCTAAGAACCCTATCAGGTTAGTGTGGCCACATGCCCTGAAATCAGGCTGCAACTAGTAAGTATTCTTTACCTTATTTTTGCTCCTTTAAAGAATAATCAATTTAAAGATAATATGCTTAGCTAGTTCTCATTCATACTCAGGACTGATGTTTGCTAAATGAGTAAAAGTGTTCATCTTTAAAACTGCATCAAAAAGCATTCAATATCCTCTATATTTCCTCCATGAGATTTCTAGTATATGGGTGGTCTATGTCTTCTAGCATGACATGAGCAATATGGAAATATATATCACAGAAAAGTACAGGTCTAACCTATAGCAGACTATTGACCACTTTAGGGAAGGGGCAGGGTAGCAAGAGACAGAATCTAAATATTAAAATGTCAAAAATGAATGGTCAAAAATTAAAACAAAACAAAATATTGAGGGGAAAACGTTGGATGACCATATTTCACCACCAGAGGGCATTTGATATTAACAAATGGAGCCACTAAGGATGACCTACTTCCAAGCCCCTCAGGGTTAAAGATTTGAGACTTTTTCACTGCCACTTTCTAAGTTCATAGGCATAGAGGAATTTTTACATTGGTGCAATTTTGATAGCATCTTGTCCAGCACCTCTCCCCCTATCTTAGAGTTGATAGAAGATTCGGGAGGACGTGAATTTAGGTCCTACCTATGATAGTGGGTGGTGATGGACTCCTCATTTGATCTCTCTAAGTTTCAGTTTTCTGTAGACCAGGAATAAGAGTCTCCAGAGCATCTACCTCACAGGGATGGTACAAAGATAATTTTTAAGTGTATAAAGCAAATTGCTAGCTTCAAGGTGATATATGAAGCCAATAGTTAGTTATTAAACCAGATCCCAAAGAGGTTTAGAGGCAGACACCCAAGGTGATGTCCCCATAATAGCTGACTAGAGTGGTTTTTTCATTTTTAACATAGAAGAAGTGATTCACACTTCCCAGCTGTGTGACCCTGGGCAAGTCGCTTGACCCCCATTGCCTACCCTTACCACTCTTCCACCTAGGAGCCAATACATAGAAGTTAAGGGTTTAAAAAAAAAAGAAGTAATTCATCCATGGAGGACAAAGGATGTAACTTTGTTCAATGAATACACATATCAATTCTTGAGATCTACCTTGAGAAAGTTGAGTTAAACAAGATGAACTTGACTGAGAAGCTTTCTTAATATTGAAGTGGGTTCCGAAGGGACATGTAAAATGTTCTCTAGGTGCATCTGAGAAAAGGATAGAGCCAAAACTATTTCTAGCAGCATTTTTTGTGGAGTGGCAAGGAATTGGAAACACATTAGATGGGAAAAGAATGGAAGAATGGCTTTTTTTTAAATCCTCTGGTTATTGAAAGTAATGGAATGTTATTGTACCATAAGAAATGAAGAATATGAAAAAGGTAGAGAAACATGGAATGATATATATGAAATAATGCAATGTGGTATTAAATAGAACCAGGAAAACAATGCCCACAATGACTTTTGTTGTTCTGTCTGACTCTTTGTGACCCCCATTTGGGGTTTTCTTGGCAGAGATACTAGAGAGATTTACCATTTCATTCTACAGTTCATTTTATAACTTGAGGAAACTGAGGTAAATATAGTTAAATGACCTGTGCAGAGTCACATAGGTAGTGAGTGATTGGAACCAGATTTGAACTAGGAAGATGAGTCTTCTAATCTCCATGCCCAGGACTCTATCCACTGTGGTACCTATTGTAGGATAAATGGAAATATTTTTTAATCCCACAACTAGATGTTATATACTTATGATAACCTGTCTTAGCTCTGGAAAAGAGATAAGAAAATCGATCTTTCCTTTTATTTTCTGAGGCGGGAGACTATAAATAAAAAATAATAAGTATATTTAAGGAATCAATAGATCTATTGACCAGTTTGTGGAGAAGTAAACATGTAAGAAAACTAGTTAGGAAGGAATCAGGTTATAAAGATCTTTAAATGCCAAATAGAAGAAAGTTTTATATTTTATCTCTGAGGTAATAGGGAGCCTCTGGAATTTATTGAATAAGGATAGGTTAACAGTCAGATCTAACCAATAAGAAAACATTTCTGTCCACCATAGTGAGTTTTCCAGATGTCTAGAAGTCACCTGTATGGCATCTATGCCATCCTTAGAGCCAGGTCACTACCCTTATCTTGCTCATCTAAAGGTTGTTTGCCTGGCCCAATGTTGAAATTGACTGGGAAACGAGCCCCAAGATTGAATGACATCAGAACCAGGAAACTCATGACAAACAGACTTCTTCAGCAAATACAGATTGCTACAAATGTTCTTCCTGCTGGGAAGGACACAATAAATAAGATGGAATTTTTCTTAAAGGCCAAAAAGTACAAGCAATTCTAGATGTATTTTTGTCTTTGGATTCAGAATTCATTTTGGTGGTGGCAAAATAGCAGACCTTGGCATGCTTTTGATTCCCTTGAATCATACAAATAATGAATTATCATATAATCATAGTCATAAGAAAAATGAAACAAAGCACAGATTTAGCCTGTATGAGAAGAAAAAGACATCAAGAAAGCAGCAAAAGGGGCAGCTAGGTAGTGTTACAATTAAAATCATCTTAAAAGACTGACTTTGGGGTAGGAATATACATTTATTAGTTATATACATTTGTTAGTTATAAGTTTATTAGTTAAGTTTTTGGTCAGACTGACATATCCAATAAAGTCTCCATGGCTCTCTAGTGACCAGGATGAGCCAATTGGGTCAGGCAACTTAATAAATAGATTTTTTTAAGAGTTCATTTTTCGATTTCCGGTTAAGATGGCGGCAGAGTAAGAAGCAGCTCTTAACCTCTCCTGACCAAAACACACAAAACTCCTCAAGGGGACATAAAAACAAGTCCAGATGAATGGAGGAACCCCCACAACAGGGCACAGCGTGGAAGGTACGTGGAATCGAGGCATTTCCATGCTATAAAAGGGTGAAACAGCCCTCACAAAATCTCGGGCTGAGTAACCACCACACCCCCACCCCCTCCACACACAACACCTGTAGCTCCGAAGCCAGCTAAAAAGAAATAGAGCAAGTTTGGGGCACCCATCGAGTCATTGGCAGCTCCGGGGCCTGTTCCTGAGAGCAGGAAGACTTAGGACCCCATTAAGCCAAAGAACACAGGCGAAATCTGAGCGCGCGGGAGCAGGACGCAGGGCGCACAGCGCAGGCTGAGCAGAACGCAGGCACTGCGGAGGCGTGGGTGGAGGCAGACACAGCCAGGAACTAAAGCCTAAGTGGGGAACCAGTGTGGACAGGTATACGACTGTGGAAGCAGCGCGCTGAGACTTGTAAAGAAACCTCCTGCAGAAGATCAAGCAAGGGGGCCCACCAGGGGGCTCGACCTTGGAAAAAACCAGAAATCAGACCTCAGGAGCCAATAGATCGCGGTCAGACACTGAGCACGAGGATAAATCTGAGAAGCTGCTGGGGTAATGATGGCTACTCAGCCTCAGGAAGTTCAGAAGAGAAAGAATAACAACAAGAAAAAGAAGTCTTTAACACTCGACAGCTTTTACACAGAGAAAATCCAGACAACCGAGCAAACAGAGGAGGAGAACAAACAAGCATCCGGACCCTCCTCAAATAAGGAAAACTCCTCACAAGCTATGGAAGAGTTCAAAACTGAGATTTTGAGGAAAATGGAAGAGATCTGGCAAGAAAATAACTGTTTAAAAGGTAGAATCATGCAATTGGAAAGTGAGGCTCAGAAACCAAATGAACTGATAAGCAAATTGAACTCCAGAAATGACCAGATTGAAAAGGAATACCAGAAGATTATGGCCGAATACCAGAAGATTATGGCCGAAAACCAGAACATTATGGCCGAAAACCGAAAGATTATAGCCGAAAATCAATCCCTAAAG
>NC_058134.1:268950375-268993231 GCF_016433145.1 Gracilinanus agilis | reverse complement strand
AAAGGAAAGGAAAGGAAAGGAAAGGAAAGGAAAGGAAAGAAAAATATTTTGCCAGCTTATGAATTGGTGGATTGGAGCAAGAAGAGGCTCAAGGGTGGGTGTCCTTTGAGAAAGCCATTTCAATAATCCAGATGAGAGATGATGGATGACCTGAACAAACATGGCAGCTGAATAGATAAGGAGAAGAATATGTATGCCAGAAGAGATTTGGCAGTTGATCAGCTATTTGGGTTGAGGGAGAATGAGGAACCAACAATCATATTGAGTGACTACGAGACTGAAAGAATGATGGTATTCTCAATAAAAAAATAATATTTTTATGCATGTTTGTGAGGACCTAGACAAGAAAGTTCAGTTTTGAATGTGTTGAGGATCTCCAGAACATCCAGTTTTAAATGCCCAATAGGTAGTGGCCAATGAAGCATTTAAACACAGGAGAAAGAGTCCAAGGTTGGATATATTGTTCTGTGAGTCATATGAATAGACTTGCATGTGGATGAGGTCTTCAAGTAGGAGAGAATAGAGAGAGACAGAAAACAAGAGGAACCAGAAGAGAGCCTAGGGAACATCCATGGTTAGGAAGTGTACCATGGATGAAGAGGAAACAAAGGAGACTGAAGAGTGGTCATTCAGGCAAAAAAAAAAAAAAAAAAAAAAAAAGCCAGGTAAGGATCATGTGAAAAGTAACTAGAGAAAGAAAGAATATCCAGAAGGAAAGAGTATTCAATCCTTTAATAAATGCTTTTTTATTTATAGGTTGATTGGTTGATAGGGGATATTATAAAGTGGGCTCTAACTACAATGCCAACCTGTGAGTTGCTTCACTTTGTACATTTTTAAGCAACATGAGATTGAAGGAAGGCACAGAGGACAGAATCATCACCTTTCCAGAGGTCAAAAATGAGGAGAACTGAGAAAACATTCTTGGATTTTTCAGGGAAGAGGTCATTTGTAACCCTAAAAATAGTGATTTCAGGGGTGGGGTCAGAGGATTATACTGATGATGCTCTGTGCCAATGCCTCAATACCAACATCCCAGTATTGCAGGGGATGGACAGAGTCCACACGGAAGATATCCCCTGCATTGAGCAAGCACTCACCTCTTACTCTGTGAGTCACCAAAAGGGTACTAAAATGTTCCTAATAGTAAAATCTACCCAAAAGTGCAATGGGCTGTTACGAATGCAACATTCCACCACTTCCTTGGTCCAGCTCTCCAAGTAAGAACCTCCCTTTCTGGTTAGTCTATTTCCTCATTCTTCAACCTCCTGGCAGCCACACAGAAAGATAACCAATCTGGAAAGGTGGTCTTGTGTCAGACCTCTTATCTTCCAGCAGATGAGTAGTAGAACAAAAGCAATTATCTCACTCCATGTTGTCTGCTCTGACATCAGAAAGCAATAGGGGTCCTGATATTTAAAGGAGCATCAAGAACAGGGCAGGAAGATGGCAGCCCTTGTTCTGGGATGTATATGGCAAGTTTTGGAACTGCTCTTGAATATCCCTGCAACCCCAGCATGTGAGAAACATGATAGAGCTTTCAGAGGTTATTGCCCATCAGGTACTACCTGACTGTCATTAATCAGTTACTAACAGTGGGAAGGAAAACCAGATACCATTGTCTTTAAGACTTTATCATTCATGTTTAGATGCCTTACACCATATCTGCTCCCTCTATCCATCATCTACATCAGCATCTCCAAGAGCTACATAGCCCAAATGGCAACAGGACAGATTGAAGGAAAGGCAATTTACTCAAAAGTGATAACTTTATCACCGGAAGTGATAGATATATCAGAATATCCTCTCTTTGTTAATACCCTCAATTTATCCTGCATATATCTTGCTCATATATAGATTTTTACATGTTGCCTTCCCAGTTAGACTGTGAGCTTCTTTAGATCAGTGACTGCCTTTTGCCTTTCTTTGTAATCCCAGTGCTTAGCACAGTGCCTGACACACAGTGGTCTCTAGTGAAGCATCAAGTCATGAAGATGGCCAGGAATTGGTGGGAAGGGTCTGGGTATAAGTAGGATAAAATTAATGTTCAAAAATCAGAAGTCCAAAGTCCCCGAAGAGGAACTTGCTTTCTACAGGACATAGAGGCTTGAGTACAAAGGACTGGCAGTTTAAAGCTGGCATAGAAATGAGATATTCATCATTTGGGAGGCCATGATATTAGAGATGTTTTATCTGAATGTCAGAGTACTAGCAAGGCCTCTCTTATGTCATGAGTCTCTGCTTCTTACAATGAGTCAGAGAGAAAAATATATTTGTCCAAAATCACAAAATCAGTTTAGAGGCAGAGACAGGAATGACAACTTTGATCAAGGTCCAACATGACTAAGAAAACACTCCCTAAATCAATGTGCATCTAAGGACTAGAAGCGGTAAAATGTCTAAGAAAGATAAAGGAAAGGAAATAGAATCATCTTGAGAAAAATTTATTAGCTGAATGGCAAAGAAACACCAAAATCCTACTCTGGTGCTTCAATTTAACAAATAAAATTAAGCATCTAATACATGTAGGACATGGTTCTATGAGTTCATCTGGTCCTGGAGATCACTTTGGCTTCCAAAGCTTCTCCAATGGAGCATAACCTCCAGCAGGTCCTACCACTCTGTAGAGGTTTAGAATAGAGGATTTTCCAAGGATCATTCGAGCTATTTTTGGAGAGACTCATCACCAAGTTGGGCACAGAGTGATGAATTTGTTAAATATAGAAACTATCAAGAGTTCAAGGACCATTTCCTCAGTTGAAGGAGGGCTACAATCTGCTAGTGGGGGGGGCACGCCCACCTTCAAGTAATGAATGGCAAGGGACAGTTTTCTGGGTCTTAGAAAACAATGACAGAGCTTATCAAAGGAATATTCTTGCTATATGAACAAATTTAAAATCTACCAAATCTTGAACCAGAGGGAAAAAAACAATGCCTAAATAATGCCTTAAAAATCCTAAAGAAGAGCATTGGCACGTAGAGTGACAAAAACCTAATGACCAAATGAGACCATTTCAAGAATTTCTAAGGAAAAGCCAAAAGAAGTCTGGGCTTCTTTCTGTATCTCTTGTGGATGGGATTTACAATTCAGATCTTAAAGAAACATTTTTATCCACTCTTAACCCTTCAGTTATGTTTGAATGGATCAACATCATTACTCATAAATAAACTAATTGAAACAATTTTCTACAATAAGACTTTTAAATTTACATTTTAATTTACATTCATTTGTTTGTTGCATTAAAATATACAGTTAACTCCCTCCCTTACTTCCTTTCCCTTATTAGAGAAGGCATCATTTGACAAAAGGATATACATATATATATGTGTGTATATAAAACTGTCTTACTTATTTTTATTTATCAGTTCTTTCTCTGGAGATGAACATACACGAGTCATTCTTCAAACAATATTTCTATAGCTGTATATAGTGTTTCCTTGGTTCCGCTCATTTCATTCTTCAGAATTTCATGTAGGTCTTTCCATGTTTTTCCAAAATTAATCTGCACATCATTTCTTATGTTATAGTAATATTCCATCACAATTGTTTATCCCTTATCACCCTTTCAATTTCCAGGGGGTTTTTTTGCCATCACAAAGAGAGCACCATAAATATTTTTAGAACACATAGGTTCTTTTCCTTTTTTCCTTCAACATCTTAGGAAATAAACCTAATAGGGGTATTGCTGGATCAAAAAGTATTCACAGATTTAAAATTCTTTGAACATAACTCCAGATTGTTCTTCAGAATGACTGGATCAGTTCACAGTTCCACTAAGAGTGTATTGGTTTCCCTATTTTTCCACATCACTTCCAGCCTTTGTCATTTTGCCCTTTTATCATTTTAGCCCATCTAATAAGGATGAGATGATACCTAAGAGATGTTTTTGATTTGCAATTCTCTAATCAATAATGGTTTAGAGCAGTGATGGGCAAGCTTTTTAAAGAGGGGGCCAAAGGAAAGGAAATGCTCATCTGTCAGTCTGTTTCTAAGGCAGCTCTTTTGAAGTTTCATTGTATTGTATCCTACTCATCATATTTGTCAGATTAGAAATAATGACCAATGGCCAGATAGAACATTTCAGGAGGCCATATCTGGCCTGTGGGCCATCACTGGTTTAGAGCATTTTTTTCATATAGTTATACATAGCTTTGATTTCTTCATACAAAACTTTCTACTCGTATCTCTTGATCACTTATTAATTGAAGAATGGCTCATGTTCTTATATATTTGACAAAGTTTCCTATATACTTTAGATATGAGAGCTCTATCCAAGAGACTGTCTATAAAATTTTTCCCAGTTTACCACTTTCCTTCTAATCTTGGCTACATTAGCTTTATTTGTTTAAAATCTTTTTAATTTAATGTTCTCAAAATTACCCATTTTATATTTCACAATCATTTCTATTTCTCATGTATTCATAAATTCTTCTCCTACACATAAATCTGATAGGTAATGTGTTTCCTATTCTTCTAATTGCTTATATCTCCCTTCTTTAAACATTGCATGGACCACTTTGATAAACTCCCATTTCTACCCTTTTAATTTTCTACTATTCAGTCTATATGCTGCACCCAAAATTGAAAAGGATCTTAGAGACCATCTAATCCAAGGCTCTCTCCTTTTGAAATTTAGACAAATGAGACCTTCTCATAGGGGGTGATTTTCCTGGGGTGATGTAATAAGGTAGTGTATATGAAGAATCTACTGCAATAGCTATTGCCCTAAGTGTTTAGGATGTAAATGAAACAGTCCGTATGCTCAAAAAATTTATATCACATCATGGGAGATAGCACACCCACAATGAGTTCTATTATGGACATGTTGAGTGTGGTTATGGGGCATATAATTTAAAATATCAAAAACGTAATTGGCATATTGGAGAGAGGTTAGGATTGGATTATATATTTGAGAGTATTTTACATAGAGATGAAACTGAACCCACAGGAGTTGGTAATGTCATAAAGAGATAATGTAGAAACAAAACAAAAGAAGATTCAGGTCAGAACCTTGACCTTCTAAGGGGAAGAGTTTGAACAACATCTGTTATACTGATTATCATTTACTATATAAACAGACCAATTGGTTTATTGGATACTGCATTTTCCATCCAATGGGAAAAGATGATGGATTTTGGTTTGGGGATTTTTTTAATTATAAATTTTTTTCAATACAATTTCTTGATATTTGTTTTCTGACATTTTGCAATCCATGTTCTCTTTCTCCTTCTCATCTTTTACTCTTCCCTAAGAAGGTAGGTAAATGATACAAGTTGTACAAATATTGTCATATAATACATATTTTTATGGTCATCTTGTTGCGAAAGAGGACACATATTGCTTACACTAGAGAAAAATTAATGGAGGTAATAAAGTAAGGAATGGTATGTTTCCATTTGCATCTGGATTCTGTTCCTTCTATGGTGGTGGATATCTTTTTTGTCATGAGTCTCTTAGAGATGTATCGGATCTTTGCCTCATTGATAATAGTTAAGTCATTCATAGTTTGTTATCATACATTATTGTTGTTACTATGTACAACATTCTCCTGGTTCTGATAACTGAAGTAGCTAAACTCTGGGACTGGGTAGATGGGTATAACTGCCTTAAATGGGGTAACACCAGGGTAACTGCTGGGATAACACAGTGGGTCCTTGTTATGGGATTTGGGAAAGAAACTTAACAAGGAGAGTCTGGTATATTAAAAGAGGTTTAATAACAACTGGGTCAGGAAGGGAAGGGAGTGGGAAAACTATCTTATCTACTTGGGTTCCATCCCCAAAGTCCAGGAGGGTAAAACTACACTAACAGGCTAAATCCAACAGCTGCCTTAACTCTAACCTATCCAGAAACTGGAAGGTGAACAGGTCCAGCTGTATAGAGTGGGGTTCTCATGTATGTGTCCAATAGGATGTATCCTCAAAGATGTATTCACTGAAGCCCAGATGATGCCACTACAACAATCCAAGCTTGGAGAGAGAGTAAAGATTTTGACTTTAGGGTCCAACCCCTACATACCTCACCTAGTCTCAACCAGCTCCAGCAAAAAGGGTCTCTTGAAAGATGATGGTTTTAGACAAAGGAGCAGCCACACAGAGGAAAAATAGCTCTCTCCATCCAAGGGATTTTTCAGGAGCAACTGACTCTCCCCTGACAGCCACCCACACAGAGTTCTGGAATCTGTATCTGTCAATCATCCTACTCTGCTAAACTAAATCCCAATTGCATAACTTTACTTTGCATCAGTTCATATAAGCCTTTCTAGATTTTTTTTTGTGATCATCTTTTTTGTCTTTTCTTATGGTATAATAATATTTCATTACTAGAATCTACCACAGCTTATTTAGCCACTCCCCAAATGATAGGCAAAAGAATCAGTTTCCAGTTCTTCACCACCACAAAAAGAACTGCTATAAATATTTTTGTACAGGGAAGTTGTTTCCCCCTATATTTAATCTCTTTGGGATATAGGCTTAGTAGTAAATAAATTTTGAAGTCAGGAGACATAAATTCAAATCTTAACTCTGATCATTACTCTTTGAGGAAAGTCATTCAATCTCTTTGCATCTGTTTCCTCATTCATAAAATGAAAAGATACAACTAAATAATCTCTAAGGATCTAGCTTCAAATCATATTGCCTGTGATCCTATTCAACAATTCAATCAATATGCATGTGTCTATAATGTACTACTGTGGATCTGGGTAAACTAAAGTTAACCAAGTATTATATGTCTACTAATAGTCTCTCTGGCAGAAAAGAAATAATTAAAGGTATCCAGTGTGAATGTGCATGAAAGGCATGTGTAATCAGTGTTGTAAATATGTAAAGCCTGCTCCAAATCGTGGCCCAATTTAGTGTCTTCTAAATTAGGTATTCATAGGTTCTCTAAAATACTGCTTTTAATGGATGTTTGCAGAAAGCACCATAAATTGGGAAAGAGAGAGAGAGAGAGAGAGAGAGAGAGAGAGAGAGAGAGAGAGAGAGAGAGAGAGAGAGAGAGAATGAAAGTACCAGAAGATAGAATCAAAACTAGCATTAGGTGACCAGGGCTTTTGACCTAGATCACATGCGTTTGGGGGAAGGTGGGATACTTCCTCTCCACATCAACCACCATTGCTTTTTCCTCAACTGGCCTGCTACCCACCCTAAATTAAAATTGTTCCACATATAGTTTTGACTAGTTAACAGATCTGTCTGGGACAGAAGAAAAGATGAAAAACAAAGTTAATTCTCTTTTAAGATGACCATTTTTCTCAGAAAACTAATTCAGAGGAGGCAACCCAAAATAAGAATCATTAATCCAAAATTTTAATTGAACAAATGAGTAACGTAACTATCTTGAAATCACGTAGAATTTTCTCTGAGATCTATCCATGAGTCACAGTTCTGAGGTAAGGAACTAAAACAATAAAGCCATTATTGCTATATGTGTTTTAATCAAACAATTTGCAAATTAAACATTCTGTTACCATAAGATGAAATTTAAAAGAATGGCTTCAAGGAGAATCATATGGTTTAAAAAAAAATACAAACTAATGTCAATGTACCTTTAGCAAGATGGAAGTCACTAAGTTAAAGCTAATTACAATGAGTTTCATTTTATTTTTTCAAATACATATTCTAGATCATTAAAAAATGTTCATCATTTGAGTATCTTTTTGGCAGCAAAGCCCATTTTAGCATCCATTTTAGTAAATCAACTCATATTATTAACCTGGGAGAAATGAATAAGAAACCATGATGGGTGTATGAGGGGGAGGGGAAGCACTTTATTTTATTCTAAACAGGAAAGAGTTTTAGTATGTAAAATAAGCAAGTAGGAATTTTTGTTTCCAGGGAAGTTATGTGTCCATAGTCTCTCCAGCCAAGGACTTTAATATTTCCAAGGCTAGGTGAATGTTTGGAGCCTCAGCAAAGGAAATGGTACCAAGAAAAGTATTTCAAATGCTTGAAAAGTAGAAAATTCCAATGGATTCTGTGTCAAATAGAGATTTTTAAACAACTGGATTGCCATGTACATAGCTTCAGAGTATTCAAGTCTATTTTTAAATTTAACTTTTGAGGCAGTTAGGTCTCTCCTCATTACTACATGTAAAAAAAAACACATTTTCTACTCATCTTAAATTGGTACCAAACAATACAAAAGTATTGATTTGAATATAGTATTCCATCCTTGCTGCATAGAAGTCTTTATCACAATAACTCCTTTATTGAATCATTCTGTGCTTTGCAGTTTATTAATGGCCACATCCAATCATAAATTTATAATTAGGGTGAAAATGAGATTTTATACCCTTTACACTAGAAAGGACCTTAAAGTTTATCTAAATGAAACCTACCATCTTAGTAATGAGGAGATCGCATGCATATTAAGAGAAGAGATTCTCTTAGTAAGAGTAAAAGTAAGAGTCAAAATTCAAACCCAGGTGCTAGGATCTCAGAACCAGCAGTCTATTTTCTGAACCACACACTAATCAACCAGATTCATCATAAAATCTGGACCAGCACTAATTAGTATAAGTAATCAGAGTTTGGCAGCCATCATTTTTCATTTATCTCATCCATTCTCTCTTCCCTCTAGGTGCCCTCTCCAGAACATGGTCCCATCCTATTTCCTAGGTGCTCAAAGTGTCCTAATATATATCCCTGTTTTGACTTGTCTCTCTTCCCAATGAAAATCTTTCCTCCCTTTTTCCCCTTCTCCAACATCTCTCAAGAATCAACAAATATATATAAGTTAAATGTTTTTAAGCATTTACAATATACCAAATTCTATGCTAGGGGTTTTTAAGGGAAGTATCATTGCTATTTTTATTTTAAAAGGAATCTTTATAGTAGATAAAGTTCCAGACCTGAAGTTGGGAGGACCTGGGTTCAAATCTACCCTCAGATACTTCCTAGCTATATGATCCTGGGCAAGTCACTTCAGTCTGATTGCATAGCCCTTACCACTCTTCTATCTTAGAACTAATACCAAGACAAAGGGTAAGAGTTTTAGAAAAAATAAATTCAATTAAAAGTGTCTTTTGAAAATAATTATAATGTAATCATGTAAATGCCTTGACTTTTAAGAAGAGCTATAATGAGATCATTTGTAAGCCTTGTAGAAACAGGAAGGCTATTTTTGAATAGGTGGGTTTGGGAACAATCCACTTTATCTGAATGTTGGAGAGCTTCCTTGCCATTTAATGGCCCTGAATTCTCATGCCCTACTTTATAAGCCAAACTAGAATTGTGGGAGAGGTAAAACGGGCAACCTTCATTGGATTCATACATATTTAATGGTGAATTCATGTTTCAGAAGCCCTTCACCCAAGAACCCTCCTCATAATATCCTTGAAAGATATGTTTGTGCCTTCTTCCAAATAAGTTATGGAAGACAGATAATGTCCCAAATGAGATCAGAAGAAACTCAGATTTCCAAAAGGTAAATGTCAAAACAAACCTGCCAAGCCTTCCCCCATCATTTCACAGCTTACTGTGGGGGACAGGGACCTCACCTCCCTTACATGTCAGACATTTGCCACGGTTGGTTCCTTTGCTTCTTAAAGATGAAATATCAGGGGGCAGTGGAGTAGCTCAGTGAACTGAGAGTCAGGCCTAGAGACGGGAGGTCCTAGGTTCAAATCTGGCCTCAGACACTTCCCAGCTGTGTGACCCTGGGCAAGTCACTTGACCCCCATTGCCCACCCTTACCATTCTTCCACCTAGGAGCCAATACACAGAAGTTAAGGGCTCAAAAACAAACAAACAAACAAATAAATAAATAAATGAATGAACAAATAAACAAATAAATAAAATAAAAGTGATCATTGAGCTGAAAGACCTGTTATGATAGTTGTTATTTAAAAAAAAAGATGAAATATCACCACAAATAGATGCTTTTTTAAAAAATGACTGATGCATATTAAGAAGCATGTAAACAATCTTTTCTTTTGTTTGGTGTACCAATACCTCAGAAGCTCCGAGATGGCTGTTCACCAAATAGGACTTTATAAAAAGCCAAAGTAGCACACTATAGCTTTGACCTAGTTTAATCATAAATTGTGGGTTGTGGTTCAATATTTAAGCATTGATTACTAAGAATTTAAAGTGCTTTTAAAAAACCACCATAAAGTAATCTGTCTTGTGTGGTCTTTTTAGAAGACTAATATAACCTTTTCTAGATTTTTAACAGTGTATGTACTGTAAATCTTCTAAACTCATCAACTTTCAAATATGGGGAGAGATTCTTATGTTTCTGATGTTGTTTAGGTATAATATAAAATGGATGACCTTCATTTCAGTTTAACAAACTTTTATTATGTGTGTACTTGATTTATTAGATCTACGGTACTGAGGGGGATTCTGGAGATAAAACAAGAAAATGTTAAATATCTCAGCCCTCAAAGGTCACATGAAGTTATGGGGAGGGGGGAGGAGAGGTTTGGAAAAAATAGAAGAGTAATTAGGAAGGACAAGGAAGGCTTCACAGAGGAGATGATATAAGATAAAGATAAAGGAGATAATGTCAGATAAACTGATAAATATAAAAGGCAGTGAGGAAGAAAGAATGCATTCCAGGTATGAGAGCTATGGAATCAATAGAGGAAATATCAAGCTTGGGAAACTAAACCACTGTGGCTAGAACAAAGAATGTGTGAAGAAAAGTTGCGTGAAATATGATGAAAAAAGTATCCCATGTATATATGGGTATGTGATTTGGGGTTTAGGCTTTAAAAGATCGCTCTACCGCAAAAAATGAATGATATGGAAATAGGGATCAAGTGATAATATTTGTACAATCCAGTGGAATTGCTTGTCAGATCTGGGAAGGGGAGGGAAAGAAAATGAATCATGTTTGCATGGAAAAAATATTTTAAAATAAATTTAAATAATTAAAATTTTTAAAAAATCTTGCTCTAGATTCATTCTTCCAGCTTTAACTTTCTATGCCCTCAGCTGTAAAATGAGGATAATAATAGCTCCTACCTTAGAAGGATGGCATATGAAGAGCAAATAAGATAATATAGGTCAATTGCTTTGAAAACTTTAAAGTACCATATAAATGCCATCATCATCATCATCATCATCATCATCATTACTATTTCAACTCAATCTGAAATGGAAGATTTGACTTCCAGAAGAGAGAACTTCTTCCCTCTAAGTTCCAGACATAATCCTAAGCAATTGTAACTTCTAATAATGATCCTCAGAAACCCCTATTAGAAACTCTATCAGCTTCCAGAAAGGGATATTTATAAAGGAGTTGGAGCAAGAAATATATCTTGTTGTAAACTTTCCCCTAGGCCTAGGGGTACAATAATCCCTTGCATATCCATGTACCTGGGGAGAGTGGGCTCAAACTTGATATAAGAGAAGAATGAGACACATGGGTAGAGTATGCTTATGGCCAATGGCCATCTCCTAATACATGGCCCCAGAAGAAGCTCCAAGTTTTTTTCTCTAGAACTCATTGGTCACCTGAACAGTATTCAGTCATTTAAAATCAAGGAATAAGGCACAGAAGAGAAATAGATGTGATATGTTCTCAAAGACACGGTTGCAGGGTGAGAAAGACAGCAACTATCCTTCCCTCATCTGTGGCAGCTCAAAGAACTCAAAAAGCAATCTCATTGGAAATCTACTAGGCAAAGGAAGGAAATATCACTTTTTTCAATGCACACAGCATAAAAATCTTCAGCCCAATAATTCAGGAATCATTGAGTCTTTCAGACTCTGAAGCCAATTAGACCAATCAATCAACATTTATGAAGTGTTTTCTGTGTGCCTGGCATTGTGGAATGCTCTGGGAGAGCAGGAATATTCTTGCTTTTCAATTTTTATCTCAAGCACTCAGCACAGTGTAAATACTTAATAAATGCTTTTTCATCCTTTCATTCATTCATTCATAGCCCCATGGTAATACATAGAGGAATAGAGTTTGTTCCTATGAATGAAGTTTTTCAAAGAAAGGGGTGCCAAAATGCCAGAGTCTAAAGCAATTCAGTATCACTGTGGTCTGATCTACAGTTTGACTTGAAGCAGGCTACCCACAGTTATTTAGGGACCTCATAGGAAGCAATCTGTCTCAAACTTGGGAATGGTTTTGATGCTCCCTTCTTATGTGTCTGACTTCACCAGAAAAAGAACCTCTTGCCTTCTCTTGTCTAGTGTGGAAATAGAGCATGACATCTACTAACCTTTGTTTTCTTTCTCTTTAGTGCTAATAGATAGATCACAGTTTATTAGAGTTTCTTTTTGACTAATTTCAATATGATTGAGAAAAAAAAGCCAAGCTATGTATGTCTCATCATCTAGGCATTGCACACTAAGAAATTAGGTGACAGAGCAATACAAAGAACAATCATTCAGTTGATCAGTTTAGTGGAACTGCGTGGAAAGGTGAGGAAACAGCTACAGAAAAAAATATATCTTAAGGTAGACAAAAAATAAATGGGAGACCTCAACCTAGATAAATTTGGAACAGACACTCTGTGGAATAAGCCAAGAAGTCAAGGAAGAATTAATGGTAGGATTGTGCCTGCATCAAGATATCAGCTTCACTGGGGGGAGGAAGGGGAGGAGAGGGAGTTACTGTCCAGTAAAGAGTTAACCTGATAGGGAATGCTATCTGCCTCCAGAGGAAGAACTGTGGGAGTAGATAGACTACCTTTCACATCAGTGTATTTATGGGTTTATTTGGGGGTTTTGGTTTTGTATAACAGTGCTCTTACAAGGACCAATATGCAAGTGGGTTTTGCATTATAATACATGTGTGGCTTAGATCAAAATGGTTACCATCTCCTCTGAGTGGGAGGAGAGAAGGAAGGGAGGGAGGGAGATGGTTTGGATCTTATAATTTTGGAAAATGTATGTGGAAAATTATTAAATGTAGTTGGGAAAATAAAATATCTTTGAATTTTTTTAAAAAGAATTAATATGGTTCAATAATCAGACTTTGCCTAGCATCTCTCCATAGCACAGTAGAGGAGTAGAGATTGGGGTGGTTTTCGGACTCTTTCCTCTTTGGTCCATCTTCTACTCAGCTTCCAACTTGAGATGTCTAAAGCATAGAACTTCCTGTGCCATTTCCATACTTATCTGTTTATCTGTTTTTTTCAAAGTACCAGCTTCTAGTCTTATTAGTCTTATTCAATAGTTCTTTTACTTTTGATTTTATTAATTTCTCCTTTGATTTTTAGTATTTCTAATTTAGTTTTCATCTGGGGATTTTTAATTTGTTTGCTTTCTAGTTTTTTAAGTTGCATGCTCAATTCATTAACCTCTGCCCTCCCTAATTTGTTAATATATGCACTCAATGATATAAATTTTTCCCTTAGTACTGCTTTGGCTGCATCCCATAGGTTTTGGTAAGAAGTCTCATCATTGTCATTATCTTCAATGAAGTTATTAATTGTTTCTATGATTTGTTCTTTAACTTATTTTGGAGGATCATATTATTTAATTTCCAATTAGTTTTTGGTTTGCCTCTCCATGTATCCTTGCTATTTTTATTGCATTATGATCTGATAAGGTTGCATTTATTATTTCTGCTTTTAAAAAGAGAGCTAATATTAAAAGAAATGGGAAAACAGACAAAATGGAGTAAATTTATATTCCATAAAGAAGCACATGGGGCAAACAGGGGAGAAGACCAATACACTGGAAGGGTAAAGAGGTTGGAGAGAGGAAATACTTAATTCTTAAGTGCATTGAAATTAACTTAAAGAGGGAAGAACAATCAGATCCATTGGGTCAGAGAATTGATTTGTGCCCTATAGAGAAGTAGAAGGGTAACAAAAGGACTGGTGGGGAGGGAAGCAGCACTAGGGGGGGGTGGCTTAAAAAGACCCTAAAGAACAATAAGAGGGGTGTAAGAAGGGAGGGGGGAGAAAGGGAAGTACTTCCATACTTAATAAAAGTTAATGGCTCCAATATTGCCTCTAGGAAGAAAAATACAAGCTTAGTATATCTTTTAAGAGTTTTTATAACTTGACTTCAATCAGTGTTTCCAGGCTAATTATACAATACTAAGTCTCCTGCCCTCTACAGTCCAGCCCAAGTGTCCTCTTTGCTGCCTTTTACATATGACATTCCATTCCATGCCTCTTTGTCTCTCATAAGTTCTACCTCATGTTCTTTCCTTACATTTGCCTCGTGGCAATTCCTAATATGCTTCAAAGATGAGGTCTAGTGCTTTCTCCTACAAGTGGCCTTTCTTGATGTTTTCATCTCTTCTAGCTCCCCCCAATCATTTTATTTTTATTTAAAACATATTTTGTATGTACTTACACCTGTATGTACTGTCTCCCTCAACAAGATGTAAATTCTTTGAGAACAAAAACTATTTCATTTATATTTTCATACCTTTAGCACTTAGTATAATACCTCATATCTAGTAAATAATAAATAAATGCTTAGTGGTTGATTGATGGTGACTGTTAAAGATTGGTAGAGCAGACGCAATAAAAGGTAAGGGGAATAAGTGAGTGTTGGGATGGAAAAATGAGACTGAAGTAGCTAAACAAACCTGAAAGTGGAGAAGGAGTCCATCATGACAGAGGAGACCAAAAATGAGGGGAAATTAATAGGCTTGAAACCATAAAAGTTTAAACCAAGACAGAGAACAACTGTGGCAAATGTAGAGAAATGGACTGATAAGGATGTTGAGATCTAAAGAAAGAAGAAAAATACTGAGTTGGAAATTCTAGATAAGAAACTAATTTAAATGATTTTCTTTCTTTTTTTTAATTTTTTAAACAAATCCCTAATGCCTAGTAGAAGACTGACTATAGAGAGAAGGATAAGGAATTTGGAGGGGGGAAAAGCCGTTTAATTTTTTAGTTAAAAGGTCTTGCGTAATCTTGGTCAGACCAGTTTCTGTAGAATAGTGGGATGAAAAGTCAGATTGAAAGGTGCTGAGGAAAACCAAAAGAGAAAATGGAGGCTGAAAATGTAGATAACATTTTCTAATTTGTGGAAAGAAGAAGAGATCTAGGATGAAATCTTCTGGGGATTTCAGGGTCAAACAACCTTTTTTTCCACTATGAAGGAGACCTGAACATATTTGTAACCAGGGAGAAAATCATTAAATTTGGAGAGATTGACAAAGGGAGAGGGAGAGAGACACAGAGAGAGAGAGAGACAGAGGGAGAGAAAAGAGAGACAAAGACAGAGAAAGAGAGAGAGATTGACAAAGGAAGAGAAAGAAAAACAGAGAGACACAGAGACAGAGAGAAACAGAGACAGACAAAGAGACAGAGAGAGACAGAGAGAAAGTGGGGAGGGAGGGAGACAGAAAGAAACAAAAGGAGAGAGGGAAAAAGAGAGGGAAGAGACAAAAAGAGACAGAGACAGAAAAAGACTGAGATTGATTGAGGTGGAGGCAACCTAAGGTTCAGGAAGAAGTGGGAAGGGATGTGATTAAGGGCATAAGTGGAAGTAGACTTTAGCAAGAGGGACCATCTCTTCCTCAGATAATGGAGAAATAAAAGCATGAAGAATTATATATAGAAATTTTCAGGTGTGGTATAGGAGAGAAGGAGGTCATGGAAATAACTTTATTTTCTCACTAGAGCAAAAGGCAAGGTCTTCTGTCAAAAGAAGAGGGATTTTGAAAATTTAACAAAATACTGTGAGCAAGGTCACAGAGTTATGAAGAAAGGAAGGAAATAAGTATTTATTAAATGCTTACTTTGTCCCAGGAATTGTGTGAAGCACTTTATAGATATTATCCTCATTTGCAGTTGAGGCAATCGAGGCAAATTCTAATTGACTTGCACAAGGTCACAACTAGTAAGATTCTGAAGTCAAATTTGAACTCAAATCTTTTTGTCTTATAGCTCAGAGCTCTATCTATTGAACTACCTGCAGCCTTTAGGCAGGAAAGGATAAACACAAGGACATGAACAAGAAATGTCAAATAGTTCAATTTTGCTAGAGCACAGAATATATGGGGGAATTAGAATGAAGTCAAACTTAAAAGGTAAGATGGAGACTGTGGAGGACTTTGTACATGTAATTTGAACTTTATTGGTTGAGTGAAGTGGGTAGGCAGAGAGGAAGGAAGGTGCTAGCCTAGCTCTAGGGTTCTAGATCTCTATGTCTATGCTCTCAGACTAAGACCTGAGATCCTGGGAATTATGTGGTAGCCCCCAATTCACTTCTTTGGTTCTAGATTTCTCTAGGAGCTCAACCTGAGTACAGCTCCCTCTTTCTGAGTATCTCTTGTTCTGCTTTGAGCTGGGATGGTTACACGGGCTTGCACACTCCACTTTGAATGCAGTAAAGGCAATGAATGCTGGTCAAAAATAAAATAGATGAGTCGTTTGAAAATAGGAGTAATGTAACTAGGGCTAGGTATAAGAAAGGTTAAGTTAGTAGTGCAAAAGATGCTCTTGCCTTGGAATGAAAGGCAAGGGCAAGAAGACACCATTGAAAAGTTGTTGCAATACTCCAGGTTGGAGATGATGCGGGTTTATATTAAGGTGATAATAATGGGAATAGGATCTTTGATTTAGAGCTAGAAGGGACCTTGGATGTTACCTATTTCAATCCCTTCTTTTTTCATATGAGTATAATGAGTCCCAGAGCTGTAAAGTAACTTGCCAACCAGCCAATTGCCAAGCAAAGATTTGAACAGATTCTCTGATTGCAAAGCAAATTATATAACTATATTGCTGGCTCAAGTTTTGATTAGCCTCCTCTCCCCTATGTTTGAATGGCTGGAGGGCAGAGTGTCAAACTCTTCTCAATGCCCTTATTTATAGAGACAAACACGGAACACTCAGACAACTCCACTATACAGTCCTGATTTCAGTACCATGGAATAAAGTACCACCTAGTCCAATGATGGCGAATCTTTTAGAGACCAACTGCCCAATATGCAGCCTTCGTGTCAAATGTGAGCTGCTCCCTTACCCCATACAGGAGAAGGAAGAACCACTCCCATTGGGCTGCTAGGCAGAGGGACTGGTGGTGTGAAAAATGTCCTCAGGCACAGTGGTGAAGGGGAGGGGAGCAGCCTCTCTGAAACACATGCCATAGGTTCACCAACATGAACCTAGTCCCATCACCACCACCACTTTTCTTCCTGGTGTTGTCTACTGTTTTAGATTCTAAGCTCCTTGAGGGCAGGCCCTGTTTTTCTTTTTATTACTTGTATCCACAGAACTTAACACAGTGCCTGGGATGACATGGATGCTTAAAAAATGCTTATTGTATTGGATTAGATATGAGAAGCAAGGAAAAGAGTAGATATTCTATTAAAAGTGAGCCCTCCAAAAATGTGTCCTATATCAAGATATGTCATTTGGGCATTTCCTCCATTCATGAAGGTCTGTTCATGCCTGTGCCACTGTCACCCATGTCTTCCCAATAGTTTGCCATGGGGAAATCCATTGTGGGCATCCATGCTGGGTAGATGTGTCATAGTGACTTTTAAAAGAATCCATTTTATCTTTTCTCATTTTCTTTTGCATCAGTCACAATAAGAACACTGTACGTATCCTTTGGCTTTCTTTTTCTGTGTAACAATGAAATGAATTTAGAACACCAAGCATAACTCTGTGGGCTGGCATTTCTGAGGAACAATTTCCTGACTGTAGAGTATTTTTACTTAGGTGTCAGTTTACTGTAAGGTAGTTTCTAAACCTAAAATAGAAGTATTAGTAAAAAATATTGCCCAAGCTAGGCTTTTCGGTAAAAGACAAATAGCTACAGCTTCACACTCTAAATTTTGTAATGACAATGAGAAAATGAAGGAGCACCACATGCTGATGTGTATGTAGTACATACATATAATACATTAGAAATAATTATAATACATTGTATACTAATATACACACATGATCTAAGAATACTTATTATTAGCGATCCTGAAACTTGAATCTCTTGAATCTTTTTCAACTATGAGATTTTGCATATAAGTGACAGGGTATAAGACCCAAAAGCTGGGAAGTCTCAGCTATGCAGTTATCTCATCTGCTTAACCATTACCTGGGGGATGGACGAGATGACTATTCAGATCTAGATCTATGATCCTATAATATTATTCCCTTTCCATGTGTTTCATTGCTTTCTAAGGATGTAGCAGCAAGTCTTTGATGGTATCTTGACCCCTGT
Organism: Gracilinanus agilis; assembly: GCF_016433145.1. Lineage (NCBI taxonomy): Eukaryota > Metazoa > Chordata > Mammalia > Didelphimorphia > Didelphidae > Gracilinanus > Gracilinanus agilis. The sequence continues at coordinate 268,975,123 of NC_058134.1, read as the reverse complement.
TATTTTTGAAAGCTGAGGGCAAGAACCAGTACAGGGAGATATCTAAAAGAGAAGAGATTGAGTCATAGATCCTGGGTTCAAGTCATTCATAGCTCTACTAATTACTATCTGGGTGTAATCTGGGGCACTTAAACTGTCTGGGTCTCTGTTTCTCATTTATCAAATGAGAGAGAAAGAAAGAAATTATTTCTAAGTCACTTCTAACTTTGGCCCTATGATTTGCTTTGTAAAACCTAATCATTTGGAAGAATATGAAGATGCTACTTGTCCCTGGCCTGAAAGCAGAAAGAGATATAAAAACATTAATATAAACATGGGCTTTTAGTTTTCCTACAACTGTAATACCCACTGAAGGCTCACTTACCAATGCAGATTCACAGACACTGTTACTATTCTCATAATCTACTGTGAGGGATTATCCTTATAACATCATAGAGTAGTTTACGAGTCCCCACTGGTGTGTTTCCATTATCAGTCAGTAGACTCAGTTCTGTAGCAGAGGCATGTACTCAAATGGCCTAGCAAAAACAGTAATTACATAGTATTTTCAAAAAACAAAACCCAAAATCTCAGGCACATTCTCCCACAAATACAATCAGAGTATCTGGAAGGAAGAGTAGATACATAGTAAGAATTCAATGGTAGTGAGTATCTATGTCGGGAATACAAGTAGGCAAGGCAACTCATAACTCTGGAATTAGAGGACTTCAGTGTCTTTTCGTTCTCCAGGAACAACTCATAAAGCTCACTTTGAGGCATATTATTGATAGATGGACAGGGGACTCTTCTACTCTGCTGCTCAGCAAAGATGGCATTTTATAGGGCCAGCATCTCAGTAGGACAGGGTAATCCACTGTTATCAAGCAGTTTTCCAGGAAATTAAACTGATTTCTCACTAGGTTGGGCTGCCAGAGACCATTAACAGCTGAGCTCACCAGGTCTCTGTCCCTGGGTTTCATCTATCTAGGCTAGTCCAGACAGATGGTTTAACCCACTGTAGTCTTCTTTGCAAAGTACAATGGCATTGTAAGATAGGCCATTCTACACTTTGAAGTACATGCAGTAGATAAGGAACTAGAGAGAGTGCCACCTGCCTAAGATTGGCTGGCGCCTTTCCTCCTTGACCCTCTTGGAACCTTAACTCTGAGACGTATCACCTTGAGGTTAGAAGAGAAAGAAAATTATCTCCTGTCCAACAATCAGTCCTGGTTCATAGGTGACTTCCCTCAATGTAGTCCTCCTCATTTATTTTTGGTGCTCATCCATTATACTTCCTAGACTTCTGTTGGGTCTTATGAAGATAAATGACCTTAGACAAAAATAGAGAGATAGTCTGTGCTGGAGGACAAGTGCATTGCGTGACTTTGCCCTCCTGTACAATTAATTTTTCAAACTTCATATCCTTTATAAGGTATACAATGTTTCATTTGCATTTGAAAGTCCTTTTCCCTTAACCTTTACCATTCCATGTCTCTACTCCCTCCAAAATTTCCTTTCTTTATTGTTGTTTTATTGATGTGTTTAATCTTTATATTATAAACATTTAAAATTTGCATTCACTTTGTGAAAAATGTCTCATGATAAGTAAAATAATTAAGCAAAATTAAAAATATAGTGACCTCATATGAAAGTTCATTGAACATTCCATATCTATAGTACTCCTCTATTTTTAATTGTTTTTAATTAATACAAATCCAGTTTCTCTCTCTCCTACCTCCTGTCTCACTGGAAGAAAAGAAAAGAAAAAGAAACCCCTGTGGAAAAAATAAAAATAAATCCCTTTTTAAAATATACATAGTCAAGTAAAACAAATTCCTGTATTAGCTAAACATTTACGTGTGTTCATACATACATATGTTAAATATTATATATGCATGCATTTTGCGTATCATTCCATACCCTAAATCCATTACATCTGTCAAGGGATGGATAATATGTTTCCTCCTCAATCTTCTAGAATCATGAATGTTCATTGTATTGATCATAATTCCTATGGCTTTCAAAGTAATTTCTTTTTTCAGTATTGTCATTGTATAATTTTTTCTACTGGTTCTGCCCATTTTATTCTTCATCTTTTCATAAAAATCTCCCAAAATGTTCACTTTTATAATTTTGATATAATAACATAAATTATAGTATAAATAAGCAGGTTTTGCTTAATTCTCCTTTCATTGATTCAGATAAGTTTTTCCATGTCACTTTGAAATCATCTATTTCCTAATTTTCTAAAAAGAACAATATCCCATCCCATCCATATACCACAATCTATTCAGCCATTCTTCAATTGATGAGCTTTGCTTTAGTTTCCAGGATTGGTTGTTTTTTTGTTGTTTTTTTTTTATCTTTTGTCACTACAAAAAGAGTTGTTACAAATATTTTTATATGTATAAGAAGTTTTACTATTTCTTGGATCTTTTGGCGGTATGGGCACAGCAGCAATGGTATAGCTGGGTCAGAGGGACTCTGTTAACTCTTTGTTTATAATTCTAAATTGCTTTCCATGACAATTGGGTCAATTCACAGACCCACCACCAGTGTCTCAGTGGACCTGTTTTCCTATTGCCCCTCCAAATGTGTTCCTTTTCTGTCATCTTTTTGTTTATCTGATAGGTTCAAGGGATCTCAAAATGGCTTTAATTTGCATTTCTTTAATAAGTAGTGATTTTGAGTAGTTTTCCATATGGCTTTAGGTAGTTTCGATCTTAGAGAAATTTTTTTAAGTTTTTCAAAAGGAAAAGATTAACAATTATCTAATGCAATCTTAGATAATCTTTAATATTCTTTCCTTTTCTCCAGTCTTGGGCAAGCAGGTGGCACAGTGGATAGAGTGCCAGAGCTGGAGTCTGGAAGACTCATCTTCCTGAGTTCAAATATAGACACTATCTTTGTGACTCTAGGCAAGTCACTTAACAGTGTTTGCCTCAGTTTCATCTATAAAATGAGACAGAGAAGGAAATGGCAAGCCATTCCAGTATCTTTGACAAGAAAACATCAAATAGGATCATGAAGAATTGGACATAAATGAAAACAACCAGACAGCAGAACAGCAATCCAGTCTTAGGCAAGATTAATTTGGAAACTATGATAAAGTGACTAGAATGCTACACTCAAGAGTCAAGGTGAACAAGGTTCAAATACCACTTCTGATCCCTACTAGCTATGTTTCCATGACCCAATTATTTAAACTTTCTAAGTCTTCAATTCTTCATTCACAAAAGAGAGATAATTGTGACGTATCTCTCACAAGATTGTTGTAAAGTTCAAATGACATAACACATATAAAAAACTTTGAAAACTTTATACTTACTTTTTTGTCATTGAAAAATAAGATTATTGGCTATAAGTATTTTTTCTGTGTGCTCACTAAAAGCATCTTTGGAGCAACTCCATTAATAGACATAATAACAGAAATTGTATCTATGTCTTAATTTTCCCAATATTCTCTGGGATTTTTTTTGTCTCCTCTCCTACATCTCTATTCTTTGAAAGCTTTGGATTACATGAAATTCACAACTATGTATATTTAATATAATTATTATTAAAACTTGTTTTTAAAATTTTATGAATGAAATTTAGGCTTACTCAATTGTAGGTAACAGTTTAGTCTATAATAATGGACCAGTTTAAAGACATGATATTAATGAGTTCTCCAGGATATTTTGAAGCATGTATTTGTCATATGGACATTTGTCATATGTCCATGAAAAATAGTTACCTTTTGATTCTAGCTACCAGATAATATCTAGCTGGTAATTCAGTGGGTGCTAAATTTTTTAAGCCTGCAGTGACATGTTGCAGAGTTTCTGTTATTTCCTTGAATAATTTACATTGATCACTCAGGCTCCTTATGGATAATCTAGCTAGAAAGTGTCTGAGCCTAGATTTGAATGCAAAACCTCTCATCTCCAGGCCAAACTCTCTATCCACATTGAGCTACCTTCATGCCCCCTTTGTAGCACTTTTTAAATTTCCTTTTTACTCTTCAAATATCATAATCTTTACTTACATTATGTTTTATCTCTTGCACTATGTAAAGTCCCAACATGCATTTTTGCTGTTGGATTTTTTTGTGAAGATAGAGCCATAAATTTTCCCCATCTTCTTTCAGAGGTTCTTTCTCAACTCTTATTTCTTTTACTTTTCTCCTCAATAATTTATTTTGTTCTTCATTCTTTGCCTCTATATCACCTTAAACTTTTGACTTCTGTTTCTAATTACTGATTAAGGGAACACGGAATTTCTGATACATCTTTGTTTTCTGAATTCTTTGTCATATATTTTATTATTCCCTTCAATCAGACAACATGGTATTTAAGTTTTCTACTTCATGTATCAACTAGATACTAATGTATACAGCTAGATCTTGATTATAAAGGAAGGTGAATCCCCTATTGTGGTAAAATCATTCAAATTCAAACTGTATAATCCATTGATCTAGAACAAATTATAATATCTTACATGATTATAACTCCAAATGATGATAATTCAAGTACCTGCACTCATTTCAAGGGGTTTAATACATGCTCTCCCCAAGGCCTAATTGTAATTTTCAAATCCCTTCCTATAGATTTCAAAATCTTTCTCATTTTTGCCATATTAGTGTTTGACTTCTGTATGGAATATTTTTTAATAATTCTACTTTTTCTTCTCTGTTTTTTTATCACAATAATAGCCAACACACATATTGCTGCATGCAGATCCTGAAATGTTTACATTTCTTGTCAAATTACTTGTCAGAAATGTGTTTGTTCATGATGGTTACAGCAGATACTAGCTTTTTTTGGACTACTTTTTTATGTATAAATTATGCTGCTCCTTGGATCATGCTGTCAGCTTCAAAAAGAGCTTTTCAAAATTCCATCTAAGTATATTCATTTCCTTTTCAAAATCACTTGAGGCACTGGTATTTTTTTTATCTTTTTTCTTCATTATTAGGTTGGATTTCTTGTATCTGAAATGAAAATTTTTAATAAACTCAAAGTCTTCAATTTTCCTTTCTTTATAGTTTTAGCTTCCCATGTAATCTAGATTCTGAGATGAGGGATTTTTACTTTACTGATTGGCCATCATTGATGAGCAATGCATTTTTGTTTGATTTGGAACTAAGAGCATTGTTGCCAAAAAGCTGTGTGACTTAGAGAGATAGACAGATATATAGATAGACACATTGCTGCATAGATAGATATGTATATATTTATGTAGGTATATGTGCATTTCTCTCTTTATAAAACTTTCCGCTTTTGTTATAATGTTGTACAACTACATCACACAATTCTTCACATCTTCAGAATTCACTCCATTTTTGTTCTTGGACCCTCATGATTTGCTGCTTTAGTTGTCAGTGTAGTCTACATGAAAGCATGTCCAGAAGGTGAAGTTGAGCTGTTTCTGATTTTTTTTTTCTGGTGCATCTTCCCTTTTTTTTGGATACAAGAATAGAATAAGCACCTCTTACTCTATTATTCTTTGTGTCAACCTGGACATCACTATAATTTCAAGTAGAAATAACCTGTAATAAATTAACCTATTTCTTTGACTTTTCAGAGCAAATTAATTGTATTGACCCAACTATTAGGATCACTGGAGTCTAAATCACAAAAATTTAAGGGTTCCTGTGAGAACTTCCATCTCTAAATCTGTGATCCTATGATCCTTCACAGTTATACTAATAATCTCAGTGAACTCAAAATCTCCAGTGTCATTATTCTAGCTGGCCTCCTCCTATTTTGTCATTGCCTCTCTGTGATAGAATAAAATAAAATGAAAATGAAAACATGTGAAGTATGGATCAACTAGGTGGAACAGTGGATAGAACACCAGACCTGGAGTTTGGAGGACCTCGGTTCGAATTTAGCCTCAGACACTAGCTGTATGATGCTAGACAAGTCACTTAACCCTATTTGCCTAGCTTTTCCCCTTCTGTCTGAGAGTTGTTACCGTAACAGAAGATAAGAATGCTTAAAAAAGAAAAAAAGAAAGAAAATATGTGAAGTGAGCAAAGAAAATAATGAGATTATACATGTGTTTCCAACAATGAGCCTAAACTAATCTAAGGAAAAATTGGAATTAGGAAATGTATGATCCCATCTTACTCTTCAGTTTAAATTTCAGAAACTTAATTTTCCCATGAGTTTTTTTTCCTTATCAATTTTATTTTATTAGAGCATAAGAGTTTTGTTTTCAACCATTCTCATATGTAACTACTATAGGACTCGGCTACTATTGGACTCATGCATTATTTATTCTTCCCATTCTAAGGGAATCCAGGGAGCATATTTGGATATTTCATTACTAGTTACTAATATTGAAGTCTTTCTCTCATTCTCTCATAATCAACAAACTCTTGAGCTCTATTCTATTTCATAATTTATTTAACAAACTAAAGAAGTTTTTTCCCCCAGAAGTCATTTCCCTCCCTCTCTGTCTCTCTGTCTCTGTCTCTATCTCTGTCTCTGTCTCCCTCTCTGTCTCCCTGTCTCTGTCTCTGTTTCTCTCCTTATATAGTTACATATATATGTATGTACATATGTACACACAAACATAAAAACATATGTAAACTCCTCATCTCCCAGGCTTGTTAAAAATAAAACTTATATGGTATGCAATATATAAAGAGTGTAACAAATAACAAAATAAAGACATAAAGAGGGTTAGCTGTGGAAAAGATCAGAGCCAAAGGCTCTTCTAATCATCACTTTCAATGCTTATTTCTTCTTAATTCTGAAAAAGAATCCTATCACTCAGCTTTCTCAAAATAGCAGCCAATCTTTCAATAGCTGACTTTATAATTCTTCCCAAGATAAAAATTAAAACAGTTCTCTATGAAAAATTCTCTTAGTCATCTTGCTGTACTTCAGGCTCTTTCCAAAATGACAATTAAATTGTCAGTCTCTTAAAATTCTATTACCTCTTAAAGATATAGTAACAATATTTACAATCTGTTGTAGAGGCTACTGGAGCTGGTTTTATGTTGCTTAATCTATTCTCATTAAAATTATGACTGTGTGTAGCAAGTATATGAGATTGACCAATTTCACTTGCAGGTCATCTCTCAGTTTCTTAATTACTTACTTGGTTTATGTAATTTACTTAATTAATTATTACCATATCCATTCCTGAATTTCAGGAAAATTGGGGAGGAATATATTGGATATTGCCTCATTAATTACTAAAATTTCTATCTCTCTTAATCAATTACTTCAAAGCTTTCCCTTCCCTTTCAATTTATTTAATAGTATTTATTTTATAAACTGAAGAAACGTATTTTCTCAAATTTATTTATTTAGCTCTATAACTCCAAACCTTGTACCTTCTACAATTAATTCAATATTAAAGTTATTGACTATTCAATTTATTAACAATGTAATCAATAATAACACAGGGACAAAATAACTATTTATATTTACAAAATGGAAAAAGATTAATCAGTTGCCCCAAAGTTACCACATTGTAACTACAATTTGTAGTAATATTCATGACTTCCGAATTCCCCTTTCTTCTACAAATTCAGTTTCATTATTCAGTTCACTCAAGATGTTGACAACACTTTTTCATGATTCCTATTTAGCCTCTTCACAAGATAAAGATTAAATTGTTATGTAATAATACATTGCATGATATGTCATTTATCATATTATATTGTATTATATCTTATCATGTTGTATCATGTTATTCTATGCAACTGTACATCATAACATGTCATATTTAGCTATAGTCTCAGTGGGAAAGCCAAGTGAAACAGTTGTTAACATTTGTGGGAATCTAGTTTTCTTCATTTGTTTTTTGTTTTCTTTTAAAAGGATTTTCAACCCCCTATCTCTTTCAAGTCAGTATACTGTCCCTGTGATTAATTTTGTTTGAACTGCTTTGATGATACCCTATTTCCACAGGTTCTTTCTGTCCTCTTCTCCCATTTGTCCATTCTTCCCCCAGGTTGAAGGTTTCACTTCATTTTTAACATCTCTTTCTTTCATTTATTAAGTTAACTATTTCTCCCCTTTTTGTCCCTTCTCCTTTCCTGTTCATGTTATTGGCTATTTTAAAGTCTCCTGAGGGCAGCTCAATGGACAGAGAGCCAAGTCTAAGGATGGGAGGTTCTGGGTTCAAATTCAGCCTTAAATACTCCCCAATTGTGTGACCCTAGGCAACTCACTGAACCACAATTACCTAGCCATTACCACTCCTATGCCTTGGAATTCCTATTTAGTATTGATTCTAAGACAAATGGTAAGGGTCTTTAAAAATAAATTTAATTTAATTTAAAAATTAAAATTAAAATCTCTCACTACCTCCAACTTGACATTTGGAAATTGTATGTTATTTTGGCTTTTTCTAAGATGTTTTTTCTTTGCTTAGTTCTGTTTTCTTCATTAATTCTCCTACCTTCCAGTTCTTCTGAAATGTAATTTTCCAGTTCATGAGCTAATATGTCTTTTTGAAATTTCATTGATCTCTATTATATGTCCCCTTATAGGGACATAGCTTTTGAAGTAGTGGTCTTAAATGGCCTCTGCTATTAGTTTTATTGATCTTACCCCAACCTCTCTTTTTTTAAATCTGTGTATCTCATTCTTTAAAGTATCAGTTCCTGCAAGAAGCAATGTTTAATAGGAGTAGCACCATATACAACCAAATCATGTGGCCTGGATAATTGTATGCTGGTAAGTAATTAGCAACTGTCTCTCTTGGGGGGTAGGGGGTAGGGGGGAAGATTCCAGATGTACTACTTTTTAAAAAACCTTACCTTACATTTTGGAATCTAAACTAAGTATTGGTTCCAAGGCAGGAGAGTGGTAAGGGCTAGGAAACTAGGGTTAAGTACCTTGTCCAGGTTCACATAGCTGGAAAGTATCTGAAACTAAATTTGAACCCAGGACCTCTCATCTCTAGACCTGGCTTTCAATCCTCTGAACCATCTAGCTGCCCCCAGAAGGCAGCTTCTTGATATATCCAATATTCCCAAGATTAGATCCATCATGAAGTTATCATCTTCTATTTTAGAAAAATATACCTCTTTCCTGGCTTGGGGTATAGCTTCCTACCCTCTAGAGTCAATTTCTATCTTTTTCTCTCTCTTCCATTCTCTTATAGGCTCTTTCTTACAATACTAGAAGAATCTAAGAATCATCATTCCTCTGCTGTTTGGCCATTCAACCACAGCCTTGGTAAGAGTGCATTCCACATTCTTTTCTGTCTGCCATCTCTCCTCACCACATTTATGAACTCTTCCACTCTGCAATTACATTCCACAATATACATTGATTCTCCTTTAGTGGAAGGAGGAGTGTTAAGAAAGGGAGGTGGACCAAAGACCTTATTATCTACAGTATATTGACTCTACCGCTCCACCTTCATTTCTTCTTTTCCTTGGATTCTATCTATACCTTTATCTCATTATGTCCTGTTCTATCTTTTGATGATCTCTCTCTATCTTAAGCTACAGTTCCCTTGTTTCTTCTGCACTGGGAGATCTGATCAAGATGTTAATAAAATCAGTTTTTAAACCATCAACATACTTGAGTTAAAGTTAGTAGTTGATAAAGATGAGTGGCTGAGATCACTGGAATAATGAGTAAAATATCATATTAGGCACTAGAAAGTGGAGAAGCAAAATTCTTCAATCTTCTAACTCTTCAAAAAACACAGGAACTTCATACCAAGTATAGAGTAATTTCAGTAAATAATCATGAAATTCAGTTCTAATCTCCCACTTTGCTTAAGGTCACATAAGTTGGAAGATAGTTCATTTTCTTGTAAATTTCCTTGACAATTGTATAACTATCTCACCTATTGACTTCAAAGTATAAACTCTATCCCAATATGAGTAAATATGCAAAAGGAAACACTCAGATGAACTTTTACAAAACATGCACAAAAGGGAAATGAAACTTTCCAAAGAATCAAATTTGTATATCAGGAAAACATGCATACACCTTCCTAATCCAATTTCTGTAGCCAGGATCATCTAATTATAACATGTAAATTCAATATTCCCAAGACCTCTACAATTTCATCTTCAGCAACAAATGTTGGCATGTGAACTACAATTATTTTCATATTTCAATTATTTTCATTATTTTATTTTTTAAATACTATTATCAGTATTATAATACAAGATAACAAATGCTTTTATTTTTCACATTATATTTTTTTAATTTTTAGAGCTTTCAAGTATATGATAAAATCCACTGCACTTATTCTATCTTTGTCTGAAAAAAGAATACCAATGAGCCATCTTTCCACTTTGTCGCAACTTGCTTCTTTCTTCTAGTTTTGCTCATAGCAAAAATGTCTATAAAAAATTGGTACTACAGAGCTCCTTCAGGAATATGTCCACTTATTAGTCATTGGATAAGGAATTCATGTTATAATACTAAATATTAAATTGAGATTTTTTGATACTCTGAAAATTCTGTGATTCTACTGAGAACTTGATTAGATCTCCAAATCAAATTAACCTGTAGTCTTTTCTATTCAGTAACAAATCAAAGGTTGGAAAAGGTTGGTATGCAGAGAAATATATGGTAAAATATGGCTCAGGAAAGAATAGAGAGAGGCCAAATACTTATATTTTACACAAAAGCTTCATGCCTCTAAATTATGAGCATTAAAAAAAAAAGAATTGGTAGCCAGTCTGATAATGCATACGTATGATCCCTGCTACTGGAGAAGCTAACGTTGGTGGATTACTTGAGCTTAGAAGTTCTCAGCTTCATCATATTAAGTCAATCTGGGGTCTTCATTAAGTCTTGTACCAATTTAGGGAGCGCCTGAGAGCTGAAAACCAACTGGATGCTCAAGGATAAGTGACTCGACACAAATCATAAATGGAACAGGTCAAAGCTTTCATGCTAATCAGCAGTAGGATCAGGCTACTTTACTTTTAGTCCAGAAAAAAACAGAGGAAGAAGAAGGAAGAGGAAGAGGAGGAAGGAGAGGAGGAGAAAGAAGAAGGAGAGAGAGGAGGAGGAGGAGGAAAAGAATTGGGAGCTGATGGATATGGTAAGCATCAAATAACACCATAAAAATATTATAAGAGACATAAAAAATCTGTTACTGTTGCAAAGTTATCTCTATCAGCTATCTGTGTATTCAAATTATCATCTAACCAAAGCTAAGATCAGAACTTGTAATCTGGTATTATGAATCAGGTATTATGACATCCTACCATGAGGTCAATCCATGTGATCCCTCTGATAAAATGAAGCATCAAAGGAGAAGAAATAGAAGAATTATTGAATTTTAAGAGAAGTTTCTGCTTCTGTCAGAAATATGATTCAGTCTGATTTAAATTTAAATTAAGAATGCCTCTAAATTAGTTCAGTTTAATCAAGGAAATTAGCTGAAGTACAAAAAATTAGTGTTAGTGAATACAGTTAACACTGAGCAACTATCAGAATAGCAATGGTGGGTACTTGAGTAAACTACTGCTGAGACTAGTTTTTGAGAAAGCAGATCCTAGCATTAATTATAAAAAGTAAATAGCTCTATCTTTATATTAAGTAACTAAATGAGAATTTTACTATCATTTTGTAAATTTTGCCCTAAGGAATTTCTTAAAATTATAAGCAACAGAATAAATTAAATGTTGATTAGAAATATTCTGATAATAAAACCAGTTCCTAGAGTCTTAATTTATGCTCCTTCTGAATCTAGGTTATAAATTCTTGAGCCCTGCCAAAGCTAACTGTACCTATCAGTAACAACTGGAAGGCTGAGACAAAGTCCAAACTCCTCTGTGACACTAAGTAAAGTATCAAAGGAATGACAGTGTTGACAGAAGCCAACATGAGGCAATGAATATTGGCTTTCCTTTTTAGTCAGGTCATTCAATAAAAATTTAGTAAGCAGCCACTACGTGCTAGCCATTGCGTTGAGCATCCACTACATGCCAGGCATTGTGCTAAGCACAAAGCATAAAAAGAAAGTCTCCTTCCCATCAAAAAAAAAAAAAAGATTGCTGCTTTTAAGAAGTTCATAATCTAATGAGGAAATACAATATATAAATAATTATGAACAAATAAGATCTATTTATATAGAAGAAATTGTAGAGAATCAACAGTGCACTCACATTGAAGGATATCAGGAAAAGCTTCTTATAGTAGATGGGATTTTAGCTGTGATGTGAAAGAATTCAATGAGTCAATGAAACAAAGGTGAATCAGTAGAGAATTCTAGCAACAGGAGACAGTCAAGGGAAATGGCCAGAAGTAGGAAGAGTGTCATGTGAGAGAAGAACAGAGGTTAGTGTCACTAGATCACAGAGTATCAGTGGGAATAAGGTATAAGAAGACACTTTTCAGGGGCTGGAGGAGTAAGTAATGAGAAACTTTGAATGAGACAAAGAATGTTGAATTTTATTATGTGGGTTATAAGTAATCATTGAAATTTATGGAGTGGGGTAACCTAGTCAGACCATTCCTTTAGAAATATGGACAAGTGAGTGGAAGTGGGGAAACACTAAAGATGTGCAAACCAACTAGAAGATGTAGGGATGCTGTAATCAGGATTTGACAACAGAATACATATAGGAGATGAGAGAGAGTGAGGATTTGGGAGCGACACCTCAATTATGACTCTGGTGATAAGAAAGGTGGTGGTGTCTCCTATAAGAAATTAGAAAGAGTAGTTTTTGTTTGCTAAGTCAATTAAATCTTTTAAAGAAAGGGCATTTCATATAGGGATCACCAGGAGTGGGAAGAAGACTGTGAGGAGCACATCTTTACCTATTACATCTTGTCGCTCCCTGTGAGCACCTTAGGCATGTGCTTACTTGGCAGCCCCACTGATGGACATGATCCTCTGCTTCTCAGCCTGTATGGGCAGAAGCTGCTTACAGAGCAAGAACTTTCCAAGGTTAAGACCAAGGCAGCAGCCCTGCTCTCAAGATACTTGCCCACATGCTGGTTGCCAGAGCCCAAATCCCTAGACCAAGACCTGAGCAAGACTTTAGAGACTGTGAGACTTTGAAGCCCAACTCTCTAGTGGGCCAGGCAACAACAACAACAACAAGGAAGATAATGCTTGAGTTTTTAATATTATGGTGAGACGGCCATTTCCCAAATGACCTGCCAAGTCTCTCAACACACCAAGGCCAGCAGCCCCAGCTGAGAACTTTGGCTTGTGGAGATGAGCAACTTTCATGGGACCTTGATTCTTCCTATATCTGCTGCCTTTGTGTCTGAGAGCAGCTGTCTAGAGGTGAGAAGAGGCACTATAATGGGCATAAGTCCAGTCGGATCCCAATAGCTCTACCATCCTGCCACTCTAGGGCAGAATAACCAAGGTTGTACAATGTCTGTAATATCTCCAACAAGCTTCCTCTTCTTAGGCTGAAGGGACAGGGGAAGTAGCCACCATGCTCTTTGTAGCCTCTCCCTGATAGAGACTGTTGGCCAGGCATGTGGGAAGAACCATGGAGCCTGGGCAATGGAGGGGATCCAAAGGGAGGTATCAAGAAGTCTGACCTTGCCCTCCATCTGGCAAGGAAAAAATTAGGTATCAAAAGAAAAAAAATGTTTTCCCTTCATCAATTAATAAATATTTGCTTAATGAATAAAAATAAATTAACGAGTTGTCTACTATATTGATGATAGAGACAAATCTTCTAAACAGCAAATGTTTTTCACAGCACAGCTTATTTTTTTGTCACTGTTTAGGAAGCTAACATCTCACTGGATTTTTAGCATTCTAACAGGGAAATTCCAACTTGTGGCAGGCAGTGACACTTAAGCTAAGATCACTAGTTTACTGTTCTAACTACTAAAGAATGATGATTTGCGTTGTAGTCAAGATGCACTTGGAAAGCTATTTGGGTTTGTTTGTTATAAGCAAAAGTGATGAGCTATCAGCTCTTCTGCCAACACTTGTCATATTGAAATCTCACAAAGAAATTATTGCCTACAGAGGAGGAAAAAGAGGTACCTATTTTTAGAACTTGGGGCTTTACAAATCGCAATGAAGTGGACCAAGTGCCGAAGGAATGTTTACAGCTCATTAAGACATTTCAAGTAAGTTCGTATGCTTATTAATTTCTATAGAAATGCTTAAGAACAGCAGTTGGAAGAAATGATCTTGAGGATTTGAGAACCCAGAACTTGTGTGTGGCTTTGAATTTAGGGTAACTTGCCCACAGTTGGCGCTAAATAAATGTTGGGTGATGGGCAGAAAGATGGTCATCAAACTGGAATCATTTATTTCTAAGGCCATGCTAATCAACTTTTCCCAATCTCAAACCTAACATATTCTGAAAGAGTCACATACACATCATAGCCCCAAATAGTCTATAAAAAAATCTCTTTCCCAATATTTATTTTAATTATAATTAAATTATATTAAAATAATTATAATTGAGGTAAGCACCTCAATTAGCACTGTCATTGAATGTTAAAGATGTTTAATTTAACTTTTGCTGAATAGAATTTAATTACATGCCAAGTATATCACTGGCTGAGTGTTGTCTAATCAAAAGAATACTAGACTGGGAGGACTTCAGGCTGATGTTGGATGACCATTTGTAGAATCTGAGGAATAGAGGACACTTTTGAGCAGGTATGAATTGAATTAAATGGCTACTTGAGGTCCCTTCCAACTCAGAGATTCTGTGTGTGTGAAAAGATAAATATTAAAGGAAATTTCTTTAATTAGAATTAATTTATTTAATCACTATATCTTCTCCTTTGGTGTTATTTCCCACAGTGTTTTTTTTTAATGGCCTCACTATCCCTGAATTTTTTCTTTTTCCAATGAAAAGTCAAAATTGTCCATATTCTTCAAAGCAACCTATGGATGGTTTGGATTACTTTGTTAAATTAATAGTTAAGTAGAGGTAAATATGTGGACGTACGTATCTACATATTTTTTTCATTTCTAATTTTTTGCATTGACAGCTTATGTACATGGGGTGAGTATTGATGGGAGGGATATCTAGATTCCCCCCCTTGTTAGCTTTCAGTGGGCCAGATCAGCTCTTCACTCACCCCCACCCCAGGGAAGACCTATGAGGGAATAAACTTAGTGAGCTTCCCAAAATAGCAAAGCTATAATGAGGATGTTGAAGGAAAGTATTGAGGTTCAGTTGTGACCTTAATGGATGGGATCCCACCCCAAGAGCCAGCCCTGTTGAGAAAAGCCTCCCCCAACCCCTAAGTACAAGCAGCTTTACCCTTCAAGATGGAGTCAGGTAATGGTCTTCCCCTCAGCCACCAGATCAGTCAACTCCCCCCACTCAATGTAACTGCTCCAGACTCTAAGTATCAAACTAAGTATCAAACTCAGGGGTTTGTTAAAGGATAAATTAAATTCAGGGAACAGGGGGAAAAGGTACAGGGGAATAAAGGAAGGAGGGAAAGGATGAACTTCACCAACAATTATGTCTTCTCCCCAAGAGAGCAGCTCTGGACTTCTTCTGAGGCTTGCTCACAGTAGCCCACTCTCTCTTCCCCTTACAATCGCCTATCAAATATTTCTAAACTAATATAAGAGGGAAATAACAGGATCAATGGATTGAAGCAGGATCAGAGAAGGGACCCCGCCCATTCAAGGTCACTCCCCCAGAATTCGGACCCTCCAGCCAATTTGGAGAATTGCTGTTCAATGGCTTCTTTGTTGGTATTTGTGATCTCCCAATAGTCACCCATTAAAGTACAGAGGAATCCAATTCACTCAGGATCCACCCCACCATCCAAACCTCCCGACCAAAGAACCAACCCCCCAGGGTCCCAGTCAGGTCAGGAGTGAAGTGACAGTTGAGAAGACTCCTTCAAACTCCTCTTGCTGCTGGCCCCTCCCAAACAGAATTCTGATCTAGCAACATTCTGCTGGGCTGTTTCAGGGTCCCCTTCCAACTCCAATTGCCTGCTCCCCTTTGCAAATTCAGTACACACTGTTACCTATATGACTGGGTTCTGAATAAGGATATTTCCATCGTAATGATTTGGATCTTTGCTATAATTAGTTGATGGACTGATTCCTCTAGACATCTGTGTCTCATATGATGCCCTGAACAAAACTTAAGTGATTTGGCCATGGTTCCAAAACAAATGTCAGCGGTATGATTTTAACCCACATTTTCCTAAATCCAATGCCAGCACACTATTTACTACACCCCATTACTTCTACACTGACTAGCTCCTCACAGATGGACAATTGTTAATGAGTTCCATTTTGTACATATTGAGTTTAAGATGCTTATAGGATATCCATCTGGAAAAATCTAGTACACAATTGAGGACAGGAGACTGGAGTTCAGTAAAATGACCAAGACTGAATACATTATTCTCGAGGTCATCTGTAGATTAAAGTGATGTAAATTAATGAGATCAACAAAAAGTGGGAAAAGAGGGCTTAAGATACAGTTTTAGGAAACAACCACTCATCCGAACAAGGCACAGATGATTCAAAAGAGGAAACCAAAAAAGTAACAGACACAGAGGAGAATCAAGAGAAATCAGGTTTACAAAAAACCCAGGGGGAAAGTGTATCAAGATAAAAAGAGGGGATGGTTAACAGTGTCATATGCTGCAGGGATATAAGAAAGAATTCATATATGTCTTTTATATATTTATATATCACTTTATGTATTTATTTAGATATATAATAGCAATTAAGATATCACACATAACAGGGAAAAAACCAATTCAGTTGTAAGGTGGGATCAAAAGCCACAATGCAAAGGTTTTTGTCTTCTGGTTTTAGCCTGTCATTGTCATTTTTTTTGGTACAGTTCAGTTCTTCCAAGACTGTCATTTCATTAGTCACTGAACAACAAACTTAAAGCAACCAAAACTTAATTAATAAACATTATTGAGTTATCAATTAAATTAATAAATATGGATGGTTTAAATACTGAATGATTCTTCATTCTATCTACTTCTTTTTTTTTTTTTTTTTAATTTTAAACCCTTAACTTCTGTGCATTGACTTATAGGTGGAAGATTGGTAAGGGTAGGCAATGGGGGTCAAGTGACTTGCCCAGGGTCACACAGCTGGGAAGTGTCTGAGGCCGGATTTGAACCTAGGACCTCCTGTCTCTAGGCCTGGCTCTCAGTCCACTGAGCTATCTAGCTGCCCCCTCTACTTCTTTACCTCCTTTTACAACATCATCATCATGAAGGCAGAAGATCATTGCAAAGGACTGGGACCCATTTAAATTTTTTTTATTGTTTCATAGATTACTATGGACAAAGAATTCATCACCCAGTGGGTAACTTTCTAATAATGAGCCTCTCTGTACTTAGATTGAGTTCATCCTCGGATATCAGACTCAATCTTTTTGTCCACACTCTTCCAGAACCATATTCATCCCCATTTCTGTAATAAGGTCTTACAATCAGACTTTGGGTAGACTTGAACACTATATAGATTTAAACATTTATAGACAATTATAACATTGATTAATGATAACCAGGAAGCAGAAGAGAGTCTTTCTTTGTCATGAGAGTTTGAAAAACATGCCTAAGCTCAAGGAGAAGAGACAGAAGAATCTTCTTCTCTAGGTCCTATCATGATCTGATGAAATCACAGATCCTTTGGAATGTTTAATGATATTCTATCATAGAATACATGTGTTAATAAGCATTCTCTCCTTCAAAATCTTTTTTTTTGAGGGTTTATTACTCTGTGATGGGGCTGTCCAAGATGGGAGTAGTTATACTGTCATGCAGCTATCACTTTCCCCCCCCCCCCATTTGATAGAAGTCAAAGACAGGAATAATCTTTCACATCTGCCTTAAAAGCATGTGTAGTTCTGCCTCTGGGATGAGAATAGAGATTGAGCATACTCCCACCCTTCCTCCAATCTGCTGGACAAGTCATTCTATATCTCTGGACCCATCTCCCTGGGATACGTTGTTCTCTCTTTAACTCTAACCTAATTCCAAATTTCTAATTCTGAGGCTGGGCCCCCAGAGGGCAACTGCTGACCACAAGAACAGTAGTTCTTTAAAGATGAGTCAAATCTCTTTATATCTCCTCCAGCACTTAGTATATTCCTCTGAATACAAGAGATTCTTTTAGAACAAATCCTCAAATGTTGAATTTGGCAATGGGTAAATATACACCTGGACAGATTTCAGAGAATTTCAAAACTGTCAGGGACTTGAAACAGAATCTAATTGAAACTTCTCATTTTCCTCAGAAGAGGAAACTGAGGCCACAAGTAACTTACCAGAGGCCACACAGAGAAGCAGGATTAGAATCAAGATCTAGCTTTGCATGCCCCTCACCTTCCCCATTCTTACCCCTATTAGATGTTTTATAAGTGTCTCATTTCATTTCAATCCTTAACCTGAGTCACCAGACACACCTTGAATTTGATCTGTCCAAGACTACATGGAATATCTAACATAAAAAATGTAGGTCTTGCAAACATCTCTTACTCCCCCTCCAGATCTTTATTTTCTATTTCAGATCTATTTCTACTTATTTGAAGAGATATCAATGGAGAATGTTTTCCTACTCTGCTATACATTTTGGGGGGTAATTCTACGTTAAAAGTCTCAATCCTAATTATTATAATTATCCTAAATTCAATCCTATTTTTTTCTAAGAATTTTTTCTCTTTTGAATTATTTTTAACTGTCTTGCTATTGTTCCCTGAACTCTGTAACATCATAACAGTCTCTCTTTCATTGGGTAACATTGGTTCACGTTCTTTCATATCACGCTATTCCCTCAAAGTACTTTGTATTTTCACTTACTATCCCCCATCTCTAAACCATGACGCTTCCGCACTGACCATCATCTACTCCTCTTCCCCACAGGAATCTTGGACTTGGATGCTGCTAGCACCTTCCTGGGTTCTGCCTAGTAAGCTTTCTTACCCTCGTTTCCCAGATTCAGATTTCTACCTCATATCCCAGTCAACAAAACCAAACCATATCACAAGGCACTGAGAAGAAAGAATAGCGGAATGCAGACAGAGGTGAAGTGTGACAGAGTGAGAAAAGCAGATTTGGCTTGGAAGGCAAGGGACAGAATGGGCAGAAGGAGATTTTGGGATTCTGTGAGTGTTCTGGCTGCTATTTCTCAAAATTCCTCTCAATTTATCTCAATTTGATCCTACACTGGCCTGTCTTCTCCCTTTAGAATGTAAGTTCCATGAAAGCTCACTTGTATCCCCAGTGATTAAACAGAAGGTTTAATAAATGCACTCTCTCCCTCCATCCTTCCATTCCCTCCCCTCTTTCTCTCTGTCTTTTTATCTCTTGATGGACATAAATATAAAGATAAATCAATGTAACCTCAACCCCAAAGCCCATTGATATAGGACCCTTTCCCCATTACACACACCTCCATTCATGTGTATGTACGTGTAGATGTGTGTATCACATGTGTATCCACACACATGTTGTTCCTATGTTCTTCATAGATGTAAATGATATAGATATAGAAAAAGATTTAAATTGTGAAGCAGATGTAAATAGAGATAGATGTAACCCCAGCCCCAAAGCCCACTAGCTTGGGATTCTCTCCTCAATATGTGTGTAGTATATGTATATATGTGCATATGTGTGTTTATCCACCTCCATTTGTAAATATCTAGGATATAAACACACAGAGTATAAACTATGCTCATATATATGTATATATATTAAAGTAGATACAAATAAGTATGTATGAATATAGAAATATATATTTGAGTTTTCAATTATTCTTCCTTCTATATTTATGCCCTGTTGGTTGATTTGTTTGTCATAAAAAATGTGATTTATTTAGGTTTTCTCCCTTAATCTTTTGGTCCTTCCGCTTTCCTTTTGTATTCCCATCCCTGACTTTTGAGAATCTTCCTCATTCTTTAGATCTTTCCCCTTTCAAAGATGCTTAGATTTTACAAGACGAGACTAGTGGTTGACCTCATCTTCCTCTCATTGAGAGAATATAGGGGTGAGTGACATTATTGAGGTCTCTAACCTCAGCAACCTCTAACCTGGTTTGTCCCTCTTCTAACCTGAGGTTCTCAATATCAAGCCCCCTACCCAAATCTTTCTGCTTCCTTTCTTCCTATCCTTACCTTCTTTCCTTTCCAATTTCCTAATTGATAGATGGAAACCATGACCTAGATAGATTAAGCCTGTTGCTCATGGTCACAAAAAATAGGAGAAAGTATTTGAACCCAGATCCTACAGAGCCTTTTTCATGCTCCATACGGGTTCTTTCTTCTTGCCTTGTGGGTTCAGTGGAAATTATTTAGTATGTACTGCATAATTCCTTTCTTTCAAAATTTTGGAAGTTGGAAGAAATTTGTAGAAGGCAACTATTTGGTCATTTGATGATTATATACATGATATGTTATGTCACTCTCACTAGTGTGTGATAGCTTTTTCAAACTAGTCTAAGATATCAAAACATACTTTGTGGGAGAGGATCAAACTTATTGACCAATATTAAAAGGTATACAAAAGTTAAGATGGTAATATAATATGGTCATTTTAGAGAAGAAACATTGTATAGTAAAAAGAATACTAGATCATTAAATGATATGAAAGTGGTGAAATGACTTTGACATTTACTAATGATGTGACCTTAGATAAATCTCTTAACCTCTTTGGACCTCAATTTCCTCATCTACAAAGAGGGAGGATTGAATTAGATCATCTCTAAGGCCCTTTCCAATTTTAAATCTATTGCGGATTGAAGACAGGAAGTGGACCCATGATTTCATTACTATTGGGAAATCCCAGGTGAGGAAATTCCCTCTGTTAATTCAGGTAGACTCCTTCTTGGCAAGTTATGAGCATTGTCTAGAACTCTGAGATGTTAAATGTCTTGTCCAAGATCACATTGGGATAGCTAGGTGGCACAGTATGGATAGGAGTCAGCAAGCTATGAATTTAAATCTGGATTCAGACACCACCAAATCATTTAGTCCTTTTTGCCTTAGCTTCCTCATCTGTAAAATGAGCCAGAGAAGGAAATGGCAAACCACTCCAGTATCTCTGCCAAGATAACTCCAAATAGGGTCATGATGACCACACGACTGAAAGTCACTCGACTAAAAGAACTGAAAAATAACAAAACAAATGAACAACTAAAATATTGTCCCTGAGAACATTAAAGAACATTAATTCTCTGGGAGTGAAGTGAAAATCAGTTTACTGCTGCTCTGAAAATAGTCAGGACTTTCTCACTTCACCTTAATTTTACAGAACAGGTTAAGTTGCTCAACTCCACTGTAAGTGTGGAAGTTGGGAGGGGGTGAGAGGTTAGCTGCTCTGGCCCATTGATAACCATTGGGTGGAGGTCCTGATAAACACCATCAATACTCACCCTCATACACCACCCAAAGAGTTGAGCAACAGGTTTGCTGGGACAGAACTTGGGTCCTGAGCACCAAAAGTATAATTCTACCATCATGTTACACTAGAAGTATATGTAAGCTAGGTAGCTATTAAGCTCATCCTCTGGGAGTCCATTTGGTGGTTAACTCCATGCTTTTATTGTATATGTATGTGCCATGATCATTGTCATCCCAGGGGGAAAAAAAATCAAAGGTTATAAAAATATTTAAGATGTAGAGTCTTTGCCATTGGGTAATCTTCCACTACTATTTCATCTCTAACTATGAAAATGATCTGTTCACGTGACATCCCAGCATATTTTGGAGAAAGCCTTTATGCTGCACTGAACTGGGAGTTAAGAGAACCAAGTTATGGTTCCTCCTCTCCTTTCTCCAACATGTTGAACAAAGCCCTTTACATTGCTGGGCCTCTTTGCAGATTAAGGAAAGTAAGATTTGCTTTCTTTGCTTTAAGATGAGGAATGAGGTAAGTGCTAGAGTTCCGGAGAAAACTATACTACTTAAGTTACTAAGTGTTAGCTCCCCAAAAGACAGAATTCATTTGCGCTTGTGGTTGGGAAGTGACAAGATATTCAAAAACTGATGTTTAGCTCAATAATTCATCCTTTCAGGTGAAAATGAAACTAAGACATTTCTTATTTTAAAAAGAGATAGACACAGGCAGGTTTAAAAATCATTGACTGGTTTTTACAAATCATTCCAAAATGCCCATCGTAAATACCATTGGAAAACTGGAAATGATAGAATGTTCAATCATAAATTTAAAGCTGGAAGGTATCTTACAGGCCATGGCAGTGCAAAACCTTCATTTTACGAATGAAAAACTGTTAAGTGACTTAGCTGGAATCTAATGCTCTTTGAGTATCTGATGCAGCATTTGAACCGAGATCTTCCTGATTTTAAGCCCAACTTTCTATATATTACACTATCTTGCCCATTGAGTTTCTTCTATCTTCAGTGAAAATATATGAAAAATAGTAAGCCTTACTCAGGCAGTTTTTTCCCTCAACAATAATGTGAAATAGTTGGATTTACTGACCTATAAGGTCCCTTCCAGTCTCCTCCAGATCCCCAAAGGTACCTAAAATGAGAATGTTTCTTATTTTATGACTTGTAAAAATGAAATAGGGGAGGTTCCGGGTTAAGATGGCGGCAGAGTAAGAAGCAGCTCTTAACCTCTCCTGACGGAAACACACAAAACTCCTCAAGGGGACATAAAAACAAGTCCAGACGAACAGAGGAACCCCACAACAGGGCACAGCGTGGAAGGTACGTGGAATCGAGACATTTCCATGCTATAAAGGGGTGAAACAGCTCTCACTAAATCGCAGGCTGAGCAACCACCCCACCCCCACCCCCTCCACACACAATGCCTATAGCACCGAAGCCAGCTAAAAAGAAATAGAGCAAGTTTGGGGCACCTATCGAGTCATTGGCAGCTCTGGGGCCTGTTCCTGAGAGCAGCAAGATTTGGGACCCCAAAAAGCCAAAGAACGCCCCCGAAATCTGAACGCGGGCTTAGGGCGCAGAGCGTGGGAGCAGAGCTCAGGTGGGCTCAGAGCTCAGGCTCCAAGGAGGCGTGGGTGGAGGCAGACACAACCACAAGCTAAAGCTCTGAAACCCTGAGTGGGGAACCAGCGTGGACGGGTGTACGACTGTGGAAGCAGCCCCCTGAGACTTGTAAAAAAACCTCCGGCAGAGGACCAAGCAAGGGGATCCACCAGGGAGCTTGACCGCAGACAGACCCTGAGCGCGAGGATAAACCTGAGAAGCTGCTGGGCTAACGATGGCTACCCAGTCTCAGGAAGTTCAGAAGAGAAAGATTAACAACAAGAAAAAGAAGTCTTTAACACTCGACAACTTTTACACGGAGAAAATCCAGACAACCGAGCAAACAGAGGAGGAGAACAAACAAGCATCCGGATCCTCTTCAAATAAGGAAAACTCCTCACAAGCTATGGAAGAGTTCAAAACTGAGATTTTGAGGAAAATGGAAGAGATCTGGCAAGAAAATAACAGTTTAAAAGGTAGAATCTTGCAACTGGAAAGTGAGGCTCAGAAACCAAATGAACTGATAAGCAAATTGAACACCAGAAATGACCAGATTGAAAAGGAATACCAGAAGCTTATAGCCGAAAACAAGAAGATTATAGCCTAAAACCAAAAGATCATAGCCGAAAACCGAAAGATTATAGCTGAAAACCAGTCCCTAAAGGCTAGAATTGAGCAGCTAGAAGCTAATGATCTCTCAAGACAACAAGAACAAATAAAACAAAGTCAAAAGACTGAAAAAATAGAAGGAAACATAAAATATCTCAATGAGAGAGTGACAGACCAAGAAAACCGGTCGAGAAGAGACAATTTGAGAATAATTGGTCTTCCAGAAAAACCAGAAATTAATAGAAACCTGGACTCCATACTAACAGAAATAATTCAGCAAAATTGCCCTGAAGTCCTACAACAAGAGGGCAATATAGACATTGAAAGGATTCATAGAACACCTGCGACATTCGACCCAGAGAAGAAAACACCCAGAAATATAATTGCCAAATTCAAGAGTTTCCAAGCAAATGAAAGAATCTTACAAGAAGCCAGAAAGAAACAATTCAAATATCAAGGAGCACCAATCAGGATCACACAGGATCTGGCAGCCTCCACGCTAAAAGATCGCATGGCTTGGAATACGATATTCAGAAAGGCAAGAGAGGTGGGCCTACAACCACAGATCAACTACCCATCAAAATTGACTATATATTTCCAGGGGAAAGTATGGGCATTCAACAAAATTGAAGAATTCCAGGTATTTGCACAGAAAAGACCAGGGCTAAATGGAAAGTTTGATATCCAACCACAAAAATCGAGAGAAACAAGAAAAGGTAAATAAGATACAGAGGGGAAAGAAAGAAACCTTATAATTTTTAAATTTGCCTTTTTAAGGGCCTCAGTGAGATCTAATTATCTGTATTCCTATGTAGAGAAACGTTATGTATAATTCTCTGTAGTGAACTCTATTCACTATAATAATATTCACTATTACAGTAATCAGGAGAATAATTCACAGGGTGAGGGTGGAACACTAAATAATCTAAGATGACATGGGGGATGGGAAAGAGAGGGTGAATAGCAGGGGACACCAAGAGAAACTTGAGTGAATAAGAAAATAGGATATTCTATTACACACAAAGAGGGCATGGGAGGGAGAGGGGACAAATACTATTATAAGAAGGAGAGGAAGAGAGCATTAAGAGGTAATAATCAAACCTTACTCTTAGTGTAATCAACCCGGAGAGTGAAGAGTAGCTATACTATCCATTGGGACATAAAACTCTTATTTAACCCTCCTGAGAAAGTTAGAAGGGATAAACCAAGGGGAGCAGGGGAGTGGGGAGGTCAAAGAAAGGGAGGGGAGAAGAGGGAGGGAATTCATAAGGCCTTTAAAAACAAAAAGAG
>NC_058134.1:268897379-268945884 GCF_016433145.1 Gracilinanus agilis | reverse complement strand
GGGGGGGGGGGGTGAAGGGGAAAGTAGGAGCATGAATCATGTAACTATGTTAAAAATGATTATTAATAAATGTTTAAAAAAATGAAATAGGGCTTTGATCGAGGATATGGGTCCACAGCCAGAGATGAACTATAGAGAACATCCAAACTTTGGAGTTCCTATCTCACTGTTGTTCATCTTCATTTCAAAGAGGACCAATGATATTGTAGAGTGATATCTTGACTTGCACATTAGTTGGATTTAAGTGAGGCAAAGTTTCAGGGAGTAGTCAGTCTCTCCCTTCCAGTGTCATCAAAGTCCAGTGGCAAGAGAAAAGTCAGGATGCCTGATGAGGGTCTGGGACCTTTGGTTTCTTTGGTTTCTCTCCAAGCTCTAATTGCTTCAAGGTAGCTGCTTCAGCCACCTTTCAGCCATTGTTCTCATCTGCCCCTTCTAGTCTCCACCTTCTTGGGACAGACATTACCCTAACTCAGTGGTTCCCAAATTTTTTTGGCCTACCGCCCCCTTTCCAGAAAAAATATTACTTAGTGTCCTCTGGAAATTATGAAACTATTTATTGAACTCAGAATAGAATGTAATACAAAAAAAGTGTGACCATCACCACCTCCCTGGATCGCTGCAGCTCCCACCAGGGGGCAGTAGCGCCCACTTTGGGAATCACTGCCCTAACTCATCAATGGATTTGAGC
Source organism: Gracilinanus agilis (assembly GCF_016433145.1). NCBI lineage: Eukaryota > Metazoa > Chordata > Mammalia > Didelphimorphia > Didelphidae > Gracilinanus > Gracilinanus agilis. The sequence continues at coordinate 268,945,196 of NC_058134.1, read as the reverse complement.
CTTTTTGGTTACCCTCAACCTGATTTAGCCTGTCTGCTGAGATGGTTTTCTTGAGGGGCTGGCTGCTACATATACTATAGCTTCTTGTTGTCTTATAATTATTAGTAAAATCACCCTTTGTTACCTACTCTGTTAGAGAGATTGTTCTCTCGGGGAACTAAGATCATATAATGACAACAAAATTTGAGTCATCGGGTGTTTTCCTTTTGCTGTCAAATCAAGAATATTTAAAGTACTAAAAGTCAAAAATTACAAAGTGGTAATGGAGGGCAGGGGTCGTGTTAAAAAGTAAAATGACCAGATTTGAACCTTTGGTCTACTAATGTTTACCTTTATGACTTAGGGTAAGTCATTTCCCCATCTGGGTATCAGTTTCATATTATTAAATTAAAGTTTTAGCATAAATGTTCTCTAAGGTCCCTTAGCTCTAAATCCTAATCAAATCCAGCACTTACCCGATTCACTATCTCTTTTCTCCTGTAACATATAAGAAGAAGATTTTGAATTTTCTTTCTGGAGAGTTTTAGGAATGTATTGATTTAATCTTTTGAGTCAATTTAGATAAATATACTAAAGGCTTCCACGGCCCAACCTAGATAGAAAATTTATAGACTCTGAATATAAATGTAGGGAAGTAACTGAGTCTAAAAACAGACTTTTTTGTGCCATTGTCCACTTTGGCAGTCTGGAAACCTAAAGGCAGACTTCTTCTCAGAATAAAGTTTTTAAAAACATAGAATAAAATACATTGGATTGCAGAAAAAAAATTATATTAGAATAAGATGTAATTTTTTTCTTAGCCCAGTTCACAAAATACTCCTAAAATCTATTCATAGACCCTTTGGAGAAAGAAAGTCATGGACCTCAGCTTGAAATCCCCAATTCTAATTTTACATGGTTTATTAAGTTTTATTTTGTCTATTTTTCTAGTAAGTGGTCACATACCCAAGGCCACATAAATAAATGCTGGAAGCCAGGCCTGATTCAGGCAGATCTGGTTGGAGACTATAACAAAACAAAACACTTTTAGATCATTTAATAGTTAACAAAAGTCACCATAGCATAGAAAAGATACAGTATTGGCTAAGATAGATACAGGTTCTCTCCATTGCCTCCATATAAAAATGTGCCTGGTCAGCAAGTTAAGTCAAAAAGCATTTATTAAGTGTCTACTATGTAAGAGGCAGGGCAACTGGGTGGCATAGCAACTGGATCTGGAGTTAGAAAGATTCATCTTCCCCAGTTCAAATCTGGCCTCAGATACTTAATAGCTGTGTGACCCTGGGTGAGTCACTTAATCCTATTTGTCTCCATTTCCTCATCTGTTAAATAAGCTGGAGAGGAAATGGGAAACCACTGCAGTACCCTTGCCAAGTAAACTCCAAATGTTCACAAAGAGTCAGACCTGTGTGAAAAACAACTGGACAACAAAAATGTAAAGCAGGTGCTAAAAATACCGAGGATACAAAGAAAAGGAGAAGGGGTTGCCCTGAAGGAGCTCACAATCCAAGAGAGGAGACAACACACAAAGAACTATGTACAAGCAAGATAAAGATGGGATTAATTGGGGACGATTAACAAAAGGAAGGCACTGGCATTAAGGAAATCAGGAAAGGTTTCTTACAGGAAAGGTCTTTCTAAGTGGAACTGAAGGAAGCTGGAGAAATGAGGAAATGGGGGTGAGGAAAAAGAAAATTCCAAGCATAAGGGATTGCTAGTGAAATAGAGATGGAGTGTCATGCAAGGAACAAAGAGACCAGTGTTGTTAGACTTCAGAGTACATGGAAAGGAGGAAACTGTAAGAAGACTAGAAAAAAAGGAAGGAATCAGGTGCAATGATCCACACAGCAAAGGGACACTCCTCAAATCAGAAGGACACTGGCTTTTCATGAGCTGTCCTCTTTTATGCAATTAGGCAGCCAGGAAGATGATTTGAGCCTCAACATCCTAGGCCAGTGATGGACAAACTACGGATTGGCCCACAGGCCAGATGCAGCCTCCTGAAATGTTTTGTCGGGCAACACGACATTATTCTGAATCTGACGAATACAATGAGTAGGATACAATACAATGAAACTTCTAAAGAGTTGCCTTTGAAACGGGCTGACAGATGAGCATTTCCTTTCCTTTGGCCCCTCTTTAAAAAGTTTCCCCATCACTGTTCTAGAGGTTTTCCAACTCTAAGAAAAGCCTCTTAAAGGGTCTGTGGCTATGATTCTCAAACTGAAGATCCTCAAGCTAGTGACTATCTCCTTCTTGAGGAAACATTCCTTTTTTTCCAAATTACATGTCAACACAATTTTTAATATTCATTTTCTGATATTTTGCAATCTGTGTTCTTCATGCTCCCCAAGAAGGCAGGTAACAGGATATAGGTTGTACATATATTATCATATCATGCGTATTTCCATGTTCAGCATGTTGTAAAAGAAGATACATATTACTTTTGCTAGGGGAAAATTCATGGAAAAATTAAAGTAAAGAATGGTATGTTTCAATTTGCACTTGGACTCTGTTCCTTCTATGGCTGTGGATATCCTTTTTCTGTCAATAATCTTTTAGAGTTGTTCTGGATCCTCGTCTTGTTGATAATAGTTAAGTCATTCACAGTTCATCATTCTACATTATTGTTGTTACTATGTTCAATGTTCTCTTGGTTCTGCTCACTTCATTTTGTATCACTTCCTATAATTCTTCCCAGTTTGTGATCATCTTATTTGCCATTTCTTAAAATTCAATAGTATTCCATTACAATCATATACCACAACTTGTTCAGCAGTTCCCAAATTGATGGACATCCATTCAGTTTCCAGTTCTTTGTTGCCCCTTCCCCAAAAAAGCTGCTGTAAATAGCTATTTCCCCTATCTTTAATCTCCTTAAGATATAGACCTAGTTGTGGTATTGCTGGATCAATAAGTATGCACAGTTTTATGGCTCTTTGGATATGGTCCCAGAATGACTATACCTCTTGACAGCTCCACCACTAATGTATTGGTGTCCTGATTTTTTCACATCCCCTCCAGCATTTATCATTTTCCTTTTCTGTCATATGAGCCAGTCTGGTGGGCATGATATGGTACCTCAGAGTTGGTTTAATTTCCATTTATGTAGTTAATAAAAATGTGAAGCATTTTTTAAGATAAGTTTTAATTTCTTACTATGATACCTGTTCATATCCTATGACCACTTGTCAAAAGGGTAATGTTCTGTATTCTTAAAAATTTGACTCAATTCTCTCTACATTTCAGAAATGAAGCTTTTGTCAGTGACACTTGCTACAAAGATTTTCCTCCTATTTGTTCTTTCCCTTTGAATCTTAGTTGCATTGATTTTGTTTGGGAAAATTTCTTTAAATTTAATATAGTCAGATTTCCGGGTTAAAATGGCAGCATTATACTAGAAACACTAGCAGTAGCAATTAGAGAAGAAAAAGAAATTGAAGGTATTAAAATGGGCAATGAAGAGACTAAGCTCTCACTCTTTGCAGATGATATGATGGTCTACTTAAAAAATCCTAGAGAATCAACTAAAAAGCTAGTAGAAATAATCAACAACTTTAGCAAAGTTGCAGCATACAAAATAAATGCACATAAATCATCAGCATTTCTAAATATTTCCAACACATCACAGCAGCAAGAGGTAGAAAGAGAAACACCATTTAAAATCACTCTAGACAATATAAAATACTTAGGAATCTAGCTACAAACACAGGAATTATATGAACACAACTACAAAACACTTTCCAAACAATTAAAACTAGATCTAAACAACTGGAAAAACATTGAGTGCTCATGGGTAGGATGAGCTAAGATAATAAAAATAACCATTCTACCCAAATTAATTTACCTATTTAGTGCCATACCTATCAAACTACCAAAAAGCTTTTTTACTGAATTAGAAAAAACTATAACAAAGTTCGTTTGGAAGAACAAAAGATCAAGAATATCAAGGGAAATAATGAAAAAAAAATGTGATGGAATGTGGCCTAAGAGTTCCAGATATTAAACTATACTATAAAGCAGCAGTCATCAAAATGATATGGTACTGGCTAAGAGACAGAGAGGAGGATCAGTGAAATAGACTTGGGATAAGTGACGTCAGCAAGACAGTCTATGATAAACCCAAAGAGCCCAATTTTGGGGACAAAAATCCACTATTTGACAAAAACTGTTGGGAAAATTGGAAAACAATATAGGAGAGATTAGGTCTAGATCAACATCTCACACCCTACACCAAGATAAATTCAGAATGGGTGATTGACCTGAATGTAAAGAAGGAAACTATAAGTAAATTAAATCAACACAGAATAGTATACTTGCCAGATCTATGGGAAAAGGAAATTTTTGAATATATTAAATTAAAAATTTTTTGAAAAAACAAAAATAATGCAACCAAAATCAAAATGGAAACAAAAAACTTGGGAAAAAATCTTTATAACAAAAAATTCTGACAGAGGTCTAATTACTCAAATTTACAAGGAACTAAATCAATTGTATAAATAATCAAGCCATTCCCCAATTGATAAATTGGCAAGAGACATGAATAGGTAATTTTCAGATAAAGAAATAGAAACTATCATTAAGCACATGAGAAAGTGTTCTAAATATCTAATAATTAGAGAAATGCAAATAAAAACAACTCTGAGGCATCACCTCACACCTAGCAGATTGGCTAAAATGAAAGAAGGGGAGAGTACTGAATGTTGGAGGGGATGTGGCAAAATTGGGACATTAATGCATTGCTGGTGGAATTGTGAACTGATCCAACCATTCAGGATGGTAATTTGGAACTATGCCCAAAGAACTCTAAAAGACTGCCTGCCCTTTGAGCCAGCCATAGCATTGTGTTATAAAGAAGGTATATTTGTCTGCTGTTATAGTTATTGTTATAGTTATTGTTATAGTTATTATTATTATTATTATTATTATTATTATTCCTGTTGACTCCTTAGGAGCACAGGGCCGCAACCATCTCACGCCAGCGGACTCTGTTCTGGGCAACTTCCCCCAGCTGGGCCCTTGTCATTCCAACTGTTTTTGTTTCATTTTCGGCAGATCTTCGCCAGGTCTGTTTTGGTCTTCCGACTTTCCTCCTCCCTGAAGGGTTCCAGCTCAGTGCTTGTCTGGCTACGTTGTCTTCTGGTTTTCGTAGCGTATGTCCTATCCATCTCCACTTTGTGTCCTGACTAATGGGTTGCTGGATTGTTCTTTCCCAGAGACTAGCATTGGAGATCTTTTCAGGCCATCTGATGTTCAAGATGTGGCGTAGACATCTGTTAACAAAGACCTGGAGTTTGTTGGTGTTGGCGCTCGTCACTCTCCAGCTTTCTGATCCATATAGGAGGACGGCCTTTACGTTGGTGTTGAAGATTCGGAGCTTAGTGAAGAGGGACAGTGCTTTGGAGATCCAGACAGCCCGCAGGGTGTTAAATGCCTGCCTGGCTTTGTTGATTCGGTTTCTGATGTCCTTGTCTGCTCCACGGTCCTTACTGACTATGCTACCCAAATAGGTGAAGTGGTCCGTCTCCTTGATGTTTTCTCCCTGTAGTTGAATAGGCAGGTCCTGTGTGCAGTTGACTGTGATCACCTGGTCTTCTTCTTGTTGATCTTCAGACCAGTCTTCTCCGCTTCTTCAGAGAGACGTGCAAGTTTGGCTTGTGAGAAAGGAGACAGATGTCATCCGCGAAGTCAAGGTCCTCGAGCTGCTTGGTGTGAGTCCATTGAATGCCTACATTGTTGTCCTTGGTAATTCTTCTCATGGTCCAATCTATGACCATCAAGAAGATAAGGGGCGAAAGCATGCAGCCTTGCTTCACTCCAGTCTTCACTGTGAAGGGAGCCGTCAGTTTCTCATTATGGATGACCTGCAGGTAAAGTCTTCGTATAACCGCTGGATGATGTTGATGAGCTTCGGGGGAATCCCGTAATGCTGCATCAATCTCCAGATGATGTTTCTGTCCACACTGTCAAATGCCTTCTCGAAATCCACGAAAGTCATGTAGAGGGGGGGCTGCCACTCGATGGACTGTTTGATGATGATTCTTAGGGTGACGATGTGGTCGGTGCACGATCTGTGCTGACGAAACCCTGCTTGTTCTATTCTCAGCTTCTTGTCCAAGGCCTCCTTCAGTCTCTCTAAGATGACTCTGGTCAGGATTTTGCTGGGAACAGATAGAAGCATGATTCCTCGCCAGTTGCTGCATTGGGATAGGTCACCTTTCTTGGGTAGCTTCACCAGGTAGCCTAGTTTCCAGTCTGTCGGGACTTGTTCCTGTTCCCAGATCTTCTGCAGGAGGGGTTGTAGCATCTCCGCTGACATTTCTGGGTCTGTCTTGAGTGCCTCAGGGGGGATGCCGTCTGGACCTGCAGCCTTACCATTTTTCATGGTCTTGATGGCTTTGATGATCTCAACTTTGGTAGGTGGGCCCGTGTTCACCTGAAGCAGTTCGGTGGCTGGTGGTATGTCCGGAACAGTTGGTGGAGGCGGTCGGTTCAGGATTTCTTCGAAATGCTCTGCCCATCGGGCTCTGTGCCCTGCATCGCTTGTTATTGTCTTGCCAGTCTTGTCCTTCCCTGGCTTGCTAGGGTTGTAATTCTTTCCCGATAGAATTCTTGTTATTTCGTATAGCCTCTTCATGTTCCCCTGCCCAGCTGCTGTTTCTGCTTCTTTGGTCATATCGTGAATGAACCGTCTCTTGTCATATCTTGCGCTCTTCTTGACTTGACGGTTTATTTCCCAGTACTGTGTTCGAAGTTCTTCTTTCTCCTGTTGATCTTGGCACAGGCTGATCTTCTGTTTCAAATCTCTTCTCTGTTGTATCTTGGCCCATGTCTCTTGTGTTAACCATTCCTTGCGCTTTCTCTCTCTCTTTCTCAGGACTTCTGCGCAGGTGGTCTTCCAGGTCTGCTGGAGTTTGGTCCAGTGGTCTTCCACTGCCACTCCTGTGAGTCCTGTCAAGGCCGCGAACCTGTTCTTGATTTCGCGATTGAATGCTTCTTTTTCCTCTCTGGTCTTTAGATCTTGCACCTTGAACTTATGCTGTAGTCTGCCTGAAAGGTCGTTGAATGATTTCAACTTGGTTCTAAAAGTTGCCACCAGGAGTTGGTGGTCCGAGGCCACATCTGCACCATGTCTTGCTCTAACATCTAGAAGGCTTCTTCTCCACTTGCGGGAAACTGCGATGTGATCTATCTGATTTTCCGTCCTTCCATCAGGCGAAGTCCAGGTTGACTTATGAATTTTCTTGTGTGGGAATATAGTTCCCCCAATAACAAGATCCTTGAAGGCGCAGAAATCCGTAAAGAACTCTCCATTTTCGTTACAGGTGCCTACTCCATGCCTTCCCATGATGAATTCCTTTCCTGTGTTGTCTTCTCCTACCTTTGCATTCAAGTCTCCCATAACGATCTTCAGGTCTCTTCTTGGTGTGCCGTCAAGTAGTGCCTGTAGGGAGCTGTAAAACTCTTCTTTTTCCTCTTCCTTTGCTGCATTGGTGGGTGCATAGCATTGGATGATGGTGATCTTCTTCCCCTTTGAGTTGAACCTTGCTGACATAAGCCTTGACGAGATTGGTTCCCAACCTATCAGCGCCTTTTTTGCTTCAGGTGTCATGAGCAGCGCTACTCCCTGCGTGTGGGAGTGGTCCGGGTCTTCATGGCCAGAGTAAATGATGGTTTCGCCTGATATCAGACTGGTCTGGCCGCTTCCATTCCATCTGGTCTTGCATAAACCGAGGACCCTGATGTCGTATCTTTTCATCTCATTTACTACCTGAGCTATTTTTCTGCTTTCATATAAGGTTCTTACGTTGCATGTCGCTATTCTGGTTTTTGCCTTGGTCGTCAGAAGATTTATCGGCGAGCTGGCTTCCCAGAGGCTTTCACCAGCATGCGTCATGGACTCTGTTGGAGAGCAATCTTCCAGACTAGGCGATCGTCGGTTTTGTTGGTTTGGTGAGTTTGCAGTTTCTATAGCAAATGTGATTTTTTACGGGGTGGGGTTGCTAGCCCCACGCCCAACCCTCCTCCTTTTTCAGCCGGGCTTGGGACCGTCCTTGGCGGAGTTTATAGTTATTAATCAGGGAAGCTGTGCTTTGGATTCCCTTGATGGCTGGTACAAGGACACCCAAGTCCTATCACTCAGCTGAATGTTATAATAACTGCCCCTTCTCGATAACAACACCCAGGCAGGATCCCTAAAGGTCAGGTGGATGGGTAACCCTTTCAGGTCCCACCTGGGGTTGGACTGATTATTAATATTGGGCTCTATTAGCCTTGGATAACATTTTCATCTGACTGCATTGCTCCCTCCCCAAGGGTTGTGACGTAATAATCACTCAGGAAGGTACTTAATAAACTTTATCTATAGATGTTAATAAGGGAAAGGAATAATCAGAAATGGATTGGGCATAGGAGACCCTGTTACTAAAGGCTATGATTACTAATCCCTCAGGACTGTAGGTTGTTTCAGTAATGCTGGAGCTCTTGTTCTTCACCTGCTCTGGCTCAGGTTGGCCATGGCCAAACCAGAGAAAGCAATCTACTTGGTTGATACAGATATTGATGATTCCTCTCAGCTTCTTATTGCCAGTTGTTATGTCAGTCCTACAGCCATCAGGAAATACCTCCCTTACCTCCCTCTGCTTCTTCTCCTTCCCTCTTCCTGGTTCCCACCCAGGAACAGATGCCTAAATATCTAATGATGGTTCAGATGTCTAAATATCTAGGGGGAACTCAGAGAGAATCAGAGAACCCATGGTCAGAGATCCATAGGTCAATGCTCCAAGATCAGAGATCAGTGTCCAAGGCCAAGGGTACCAGGCCAAGGGTCAAAGCCAAAGGCCCTTGTCAGATGGCTGTCAGGGTATTTATATCCTCTGGCCAACTGCCTTTCCTCTTGTCCTCATGGGATCTGGGGACATTCTGATGTCTCCAACTGTCTTCACCCGTCAATCAAGGTGAGACTCATAACTCCCAGAGTTTGAATATGACAATTGCTTGGCTGTACCCCAAAGAGATAATAAGGAAAAACACTTGTACAAAAATATTTATAGCCGTGCTTTTTGTGGTGGCAAAAAACTGGAAAACATGGGTATGTCCTTCAGTTAGGGAATGGCTGAACAAATTGTGGTATATGCTGGTGATGGAATACTATTGTGTTCAAAGGAATAATAAACTGGAGGAATTCCATGTGAACTGGAAAGACCTCCAGAAATTGATGCAGAGTGAAAGGAGCAGAGCCAGAAGAATATTTGTACACAGAGACTGATACACTGTGGTAAAATCTAATGTAATGGACTTCTGTACTAGCAGCAATTCAATGACCCAGGACAATTCTGAGGGACTTATGGAAAAGAATGCTACCCACATTCAGAGGAAGAACTACATGAGTGGAAACACAGAAGGAAAACAACCACTTGAACACATGGGTTGATGCGGACATGATTGGGGATGTAGACTTGAAAGGACCATACCTATGCAACTATCAATAATTTGGAAATAAGTCTCAATTGATGACACATGTTAAAAGCAGTGAAAATGTGTGTTGGATATGGGGGTGGGCGTGTGAAGGGGGGTGAAGGGGAAAGTAAAAATATGAATCATGTAACCATGGAAAATTTTTCTAAAAAAAATAAAATATTTAAATCTTAAAAAAAACTAATATAGTTAGAGTTATCTATTTTATATCTTATAATAGTCTCTATGTCTTGTTTTTTATCTAAATTCTTCCATTATCCATAGGTCTCACAGGTAAACTCTTTTCTGCTTCCCTAATTTGTTTATAGTACCACTCTTTACTCCTAAATCATGTACCCATTTTGACTTTACCTTGACTTTCCCTAGATGTTGGTCTATGCTTAATTTTTGCCACACTGTTTTCCAGTTTTCCCAGTAATTTTTGTCAAATAATGAATTCCTCTTCCAAAAGCATAGATCTTTGAGTTTGTCAAATGCTAGATTACTAAGGTTATTTACCATTGAGTGTTGAATGCTTAATCTATTCCTTTGGTCAACCATTTGTATTTTTTAATCAATAACTGATCATTTTGATGGGTGCTACTTTAAAATAGAGTTTGAGATCCACTTTCCTTCATATTTTTATTCATTCCCTTGATTTTCTAAGTCTTTTGTTTTTGCAGATGAATTTTGTTATTATTTTTTTCTAGCTCTATGGAATAGTTTTTGAGTAGTTTGGAGATCAGCATTTCTTAAGCAGGCAATCTTGAACAACACTCAGATGGACTCCAAACATATTTATCTTATTGTGTGTCCACTTTCACATTAACAAAAGCATGTGTTGGGGGCTGGAGGGGAAGGGGGATTGGAAATTTCTTTCACCAAAATGCAAATGAATTCAGTCTCTGTCTTTTTGTGAACAGTCTGAGAGAATGAACTCACAGGTCACCCCTAGCCAGCCACCATTATTTCAGTCTCCCTCCTCACATTCAGTCCAGGCCCTCTTTTAAAATATCTACCCTTTGGCACTTTTGTCATTGCTTCAGCTACAAAGTTTTAAAGGTGGGACCAATGAGCTGACTCACTGTCCAGAAATCCCTGTTACTTAGATTTTATTTATACACACAAAGTCAATATACACCCTTTTAATCCCTGCCTTGCTTTTCCAGGAAAGCAAATCTTACCTAGAGTTCCTAAGTATCTGTGAGGTTGACCTTGAAGTTGGAGGAGGATTCCAGGGGAAAGATTCAACATAGAGATTCATCTTGTCTAGACATAAAAAGGAAAGGGGCTTTAAGGAGCTCCAGGCAGTACTTCTCCCCTTTCCCATGAATTACTGTGAACAGTGGAGGCAAACCACTGGAGAATGGAAGCTTGGATACACAGAGACTGGCAGAAGCTGATGATTATAAAGAGTAGATATGTTGAGATATGACAAGGGAGGTCAGTGTTCTGTTACAAAGCTAGGACTGGCTGCCTAGTAAGTGGGCCAAAATCATCAAAGACTCCGGGAGCCGATTTTCTTCCCAGTACGAGAAGAGAGGACTCATTTCAGGATCCAGTCTAGAGGGAGGAATTTTTCTGTAGAGTAGGAGTTTTTAAAATCTCTCTGGAGAGAAATAGAATAGAAGAATTGGAGAGAGATCCCAGAGGGCAGCAAGCATTGGCTTAAGAGGTGGTGAGTCTTCCCAAGTGATTAACTCTGAAATAGTCCTTTCTTTTCCCCAGGACATGTCACCTTAAAAGGACTCATCAGAGGATGGACTAAAGTCTAGGTTCCCAAAGAAAGAGCTAAAATAGTGGTAAATCCACTCCACTTTGTGCTTCTTTCTTTTGTCTTATTGCCATGTGCAATGGATGGCAAGATTAATTGCAATTTTCTAACTCTTACTTTCTATCTTAGAATCAATACTAAGTATTCATTCCAAAAGAGAAGAGTGAAAAGAGGGAGGCAACTGGGGTAAAGTGACTTGCCCAGGATCACACAGCTAGGAAGTATTTGAGGTCAGATTTAAACCTAGGTCCTCCCCCACTCCAGGCCTAGCACTCTTTCCAGGCAAGGTTCATTATTAAATGTTTCTCTTATGTTTAAAAGTTTCTCTTATCTAAAGAATTGCAAAAACATTAATTGCTTATGGGTAGGACGAGCTAATATGATAAAAATGGCAATCCTAACTAAATTAATTTACTTATTCAGTGCCAAACCTATCAAATTACCAAAAAACTATTTTATAGAATTAGAAAACTAGTAACAAAATTCAGCTGGAAGAACAAAAGGTTAAGAATATCAAGGGAAATAATGAAAAAAAAATTGTGAAAGATGGAGGACTAGCAGTACTGGTATCTTAAACCATACTATAAAGCAATGATCATCAAAACACTCTGGTATTGGCTAAAAGTTTCTCTTACTGAGATTATTTGCATTTTTAACTATGCAGTCTGAGTATGTTTTTGCTATACAAAGTAAGAAGGGAGGGGACCCTATGCATAATTGATTTAAATGGAAGATCACCCTCGCAACTTAACAATCAATAGATTTCTGGGGACTTGGACCATTTTATAAATTCTGTCTGTAATCTATACTTTTAAGAATTTTAGCTTTGCAAAGAAAGGAAGTCATGAGGAGTTGTTACCTTCATCCTAGACAAAAAGCCTCATAAGCTACTTTCATTATCTCAAAGAGGACAAATCTTTTTGCACCCAGCGCTTTGGATTTCCCTTCATTCACTGAAAAGAGGAAAAGGAAGTAAAGACCTTAATAGAAGGTCATGCACTAAACCAGCCACAGTAACCTCCAGTAGAGCAAAATGTCTATTCTCTGTTCAGTGATTCATTTCCTAGTTCCCCTCACCCAGATGAAAAACATGGTAGAAGAGTGACAAGCTAATTGTGCCTTCTTGGCTGCCATTCAAAAAACATTTGTTTCTCTATTAGCCTTTCATTTATTCCCTAAAAAAAAGGAAAAGGTACCAATACCAGCTAATCTGGTTGCTGTGGGCATTGGAGTAAAACTAAGAAAGGCAGAGGCTCTTTCAAACCTTAAAGAAACAAAAGCTGTTTTTCTCCTTTCATGGAGGCTAGCTAGAGTGGGTGGGGGCCCAGAGTCAATAAAAGATAATGTGTAAATGCTACTTAGAGTCTCTATGCCTGGTGAACCAGTGCTGCTGCTGCTACTGTTTCTAGGATGATTATGAGAATGGTACCTAGGTTACTGGAGCAGAATTCTCTTCTGCATGAAGTTTTCCTCGGTATGATGTGTGGGTATTCACTTCATACTTATGCCATATGCTTTTTATACTTATTATTTCTCCATCCAAAGGTAAGCTTTTTATAGACAAGGATTCTTTCATTCTTTGAACTTGTACCCCACCTTATGCCTGGCATGTGCATATGCATGGTGTTTACTACACAATTATTATTTGATCAACTGGCAGCTTCTGGTCTAGTGCTAGAGGGCTTGTAGGATCAAACACAGATTCCATCAGCCCTAGAAGAGGCTATATAGGATCAGTCATTGGGGAGAGGAGACCACAGATCCCACATGCAAATCAAAAATCTGGGAACAATGCCCAGGGAATTAGTGGCTGTTAATGATTCTTAAACTCTCCTGTCAGATGAGGGGCATTATTGTAGGCAGGTGACTCAGGATATCTGAGGGTCCCCTGAGATATTTTCATTTAGAGGAGCAGGAAGTGACTGAAGGTCTAGAGAAAGCTGGCCACAAAGCAAAGAAAACCTGGGATTCCAACAACTCATGAAGCTGTTCACTATTCAACAGGCATCTATTACCCACTTATTCTGCACAAAGTGCTGTGCAAGGCACTAGGAACGTAAAGGGATGCCCATCAATTGAGGAATGACTAAACAAGTTGTAGTATATGATTGTGATGGAATCCTACTATTGTACCATAAGAAATATTGAATAGGCTAATTTTTTAAACACCTGGAAAGACCTACATGAAATGATGAAAAGTCAAATGAGAGGAACCAACTATATACAGCAACAGAAATATTGTTTGAAGAGTCACTTGTGTGTGTCTACTTCCAGAGAAAAGTGATAAGTAGAAACGAATAAGACATACTTTTGCATAAACACATATCTTTTTGCCAAATGATGGTTTCTCTAATGGGAGGTGAGAGGTTAACTAGGTAGTTTAATGTGACAAACAAATAAATAAATAATTTTAAATGAAACATTCCCTGTCCCTAAGAGCTAACATTCAGGTGCAATGAGGAAGGTAACATATATGCATAAAAGTAATTGCAAAACATGATCAAAATAATTTCTGGGAGTGTGCGGTGGGTGGTACACATTTCACATCAAGGGTAACTTATTACCAATACAACAGGTATTTCAGTTGGCACAATGCAAGGACAGGAAAGAGTAGAAAAGGGATGTAGTAGGGTTAGTGCTGGCATGGATTAATATAAAGGAGCAAGGAATGCTGTCCAGGGAGAGCTCTTTGATCTAGACAGTCTATGTCTGAATCACAGGGACTGAGTAGAGTCATAAAAAAGTAGATTGTCATTCCCTTCACAAAAGCGATGATAATATCTATTTGATGACTGACTGTTGAGCAAGAAATGGAAAGTGTGATGCCAAAAGGGAGGTGATATGCGGTGGCGGAGTCTTAGGGTCATTTTAGTTATTTTTAAAAACTGAGAAATCTTTGAGGTACTCTCCCTTCAATGAGCAGCTGGTGAATAAGGAGAGAATGAAAGTTAAGGAGAGAGATAGAGTGGATAAGTGAAGGGGCAAACTATTGAAGGAAACAGGAGAGGACAGGATCAAGAGGTTGAGAGGGTTGGCTTGGCAAAAAAGAACTAACTACCTCATCCTTTGAGACTGGATCAAAGGAAGAAAAGACGTGGGAAGGGAGCTGAGGTGGTTCAAAGTATAAATAGGGGAGAAAAGGGAGCTCTTGGCAGACAGAATAAACTTTTAGAAACAAGTGATGAAAAACAAAACACAAAGGTTAGAGAGGGCAATGGAATAATTTTAAGGTAATGATCTCAGCAGTGTCTGAAATGTAACAATGGAAAAAGAAACTCAACTGGCACTGTGGGCAATTATTAGTATTAATAATTCTTTGAAGAGAGCTACATCATTGTAATGGGTAGGTGTTGGATGTCTCTTGTGCCCAACAATAAAGACCACATTGTGAAGAATGTCTATTGGGTAGTTTAATCATTGGCATTAGAGTAAGACAAGAGTCTATAGACAGCTTGAAACAGCTGCTGCTGCTGTGGTTCCAGGGAAGATCTCTAGGCCTTAAAAAAGTTTGGGAGATAAGATAAGGCACTGGTTCTTGAGGAAATGGGTTTGGAACAAAGGAAAATATTCATCCACTGGTGAAGGGGACATACTAGAAGAGCCTAATTAATGGAATCAGGCTAAAATGCAGGGGCTTGCTCACAACACAATGTGGAAACACAATGGGACAAGATCAAAATGAATTCAGCAAACAAGTCCACTGGGAAGCCTTTTTTTTAATAATGAGGAAAAAATCATAGAATCATATGTCAGAAATGAAAGACTCATAAGGTCACAAATATAAAACTAGAAGGCACCTCAGACACCATCAATTTCAGTTTCTTCATTTTTTTAGATAAGGAAACTGAGGTCCAGGGAAGTTGATTGATTGTACAAGTTTACATGAATACTAATAATTAGCATTAATATAGTACCTTAAGATTCACAAAGCACTTTACAAATATTATCCATTTGATCGTCACAACAACCCTGAGAGAAAGATGCTATTATTATCCCCATTTTACAGATGCAACAACTGAGGCAGGAGTTAAGTCACTTCCCTAGAATCACATAGCTAGTAATAGCCTGAGGCTGGATTTGAGTTCAGATGTTCTGAACTGCAGGTCCCAGGACTGTACTGAAATTTTGAATGTGTGAAGAAGAGTAACATGTAATAAGGCTGAAAAGGTAAAATGGGGTCCAATTGTAAAGGACTTTTAATGTCAGAGTTTATGTCTGATCCTTTAAAAAAAAAACCTTTTCTTCCATCTTAGAATTATTGATTCTAAGACAGAAGAGCAGTAAGGACTCCAATGATGGGCAAACTACAGCTGGTGGGCCAGATGTGGCCCCTGTTCTATCCGGCAGAGGGGCATTATTCCTAATCTGATGAATACAATGAGTAGGATACAATACAAAGAAACCTCGAAAGAGTTGCCTTAGAAACAGAATGACAGAGGAGCATTTCCTTTCCTTTGGCCCCCTCTTTAAAAAGTTTGCCCATCACTGGACTAGGCAATAGGAGTTAAGTGATTTGCCTGAGGGAGTTAAGAGACTTCCAGATAAGGAAGTATCTGAGGTCAAATTTGAACCCAAGACCTTCCATCTCTAGGCCTGGCTTTCTATCCACTGAGCCACCTAGCTACTCCCTTTGAGTTGGATCTTAATTTAATAAGAAATAACTAGATTCTAGGTAGGGGCGTCTTATCATCAGATTTGTGCTTTAAGAAAATTACTCTGGCAGCTATATAGAGGATGGAATGGAATAGGGAGAGATTTGAGGCAAAGACACTAATGAAGAGGGACTGAGTTAGGGTGGTAGCTATGTGAATGGAGAGAAGGGACCAGATTCAAGAGATGTGGAGCCAGAAATGAAAAGATCTAGCAACTGATGGGGTGTGGGCTGAGTGAGAGTGAGAAGGCAATGATGACACTGAGATTCCAAACCAGAGTCAATGGAAACCTGATGATATCTTCAACAAAAAATGGGAAGTTTGGCAGAGGAGTGGGTCGAGGCAGAAAGCCAAGGAGTTGTCTTTTGGATTTGTCAAATTTGAGATTCAAGGATGATAATACCAAGCTACCCCCTTTCCCACTTGTCCTGCTAGGCACTGCATAGCAAACAACTGAGTAGACAAACAAATCATAGAGCCAGAGCAATATTTTTTAACTGTTCAGTTCTCCATTTTTAAGAGTACATTCAATTTCAAAAGATAGTGGAATTATTCTATATAATTCCCAAAGGTAGGCCTGGAACTAATGAGAGGAAGAATTTTCTAATAAATAGGGCCATCCAATGATGAAATGGGCTGCCCCGTGATGTCATGAGCTCTCCATACATAGGAGTATTTAATCATAAGCTCACCAGCCTATAATAAGGTAGAAAGGATTCTTTCCAACTAAAACATTCTTTGAATCCTTGAAACTTGAAATAGAAAATGTACCTTAAAAACACTCTGTGTAAAAAAAAATAAAATTAAAAAATTAAAAAAAAACACTCTGTGTATTGTCAAGTATCTTTTCTTTCTAATTAGCCTCACTGACCTTGTATAGGATCCTCATTGACTTTATTTTGAGAACCATTATTTTAACTCATCCTAGTCCTCCAAGGAACCAGATGAGGGACCTGGTGAGATTCCAAGAATTAAAGTCCTATTTTTTTTTACTTCTGAAAAGCCACACAGTGTAGTGACTAGAGAGCCAGACTCCTCTTCATTAAGACCTAGAATCATGTCCCCACTTTCACAAATGCTGGCTATGTGATCCTAGGTACAGACTTTATTTTCCCCAGGCAATTCTCTAAGACTCTACATATTGCATAGATTTTGGAACAAGTGGTGAGCTCCATTGGTAAAGTATATTGATGATGGCAATGATATTGATGATGGTGATGATTGTGTAGTTGGAATTTCGTACTTCAGGACTATTCCTTTCCTCTGTGTCCTCATGTATATTTTTTATGTTTTTTTTGTTAAAAGTTTCTGTAACCACACCCTTGGATTTCCTGCTAACGTGGCTGGAAAAAACGTTCTTTCTCTTACTTTACTTTCCTTTACTTTGAATTACTATTGAATCTTATCAAAATAACACTTGGAGTATTTGGATATTTAATTTTAATCTTACATGATGATGGTGATGAAGATGATAATTAATATCTAACACTATATTTTCTTCATGGTGATTCATACCTGACCTCATTAACTTCCCCAGCTTCCACCTCCATCTCAAAAATTCCCTGAATTTGTTTCTTTCTTTGTGGAGGACCCAGCTTCCTATAGAGTTATTCACTTCTTTCAGACTTTCAAAAAGGAGCTTCAAGGAAAGGGTAAGACAGCTGCTTGAGTGGATAAGGTTTTTCAATATTTATTTATTACCAATTACATGTTATGACAAATTTTCACACAAAGTTAAGTTATATGATCGAACTAATCTCCCTCCTTCCCTCCCATTTCTCCTCCCAGGGCTGGCAGGCAATTCAATCTGGGTTATACATGCATTGTCTTGTAAAGCATATCTCCTATATTGTTCAATTTTGGAAGTGAGTAATCTTATAAAGCCAAAACTCCAAAACATAAACCCAAATAAATAACAGAAACATCACTTGCTTTCAGCTGCCCTCCAACTCCAACAGTTCTTTCTCTGGAGGTAGATAGTATTCTTTATCTTAAGTCCTTCAGAATTGTCTTGGATCATTGTATTGCCAATAATAGCCAAGTTAATAATAGCCAGTTAATCTGATGAAGACTCAATACTATTTGCATGGGATATTAATTCTTGACTATATTCCTGTGAGGAGCAGGAACCTATAAGAATGTGTTATTATCATCATAATAGACTCCTCTCACAAAAATACAAAATGGAGTCCAAGAAGGAAGGACTCAGACCATCCTAAGTCCCTTTTCCTTAAAATCACTTCAGTTCAGCCTAAGGAGAATTGCACTGATAAGCTATCCCCATAAAAGGCTATAGGATATGCAGATAGATAGGATTGAAACAATCCTTCTTTTGCTTAGTTAAACCCCCTTGAATAATTAGGATGATTGGGCCTGTAAATTGCACATTCTGATTAGCTAGCTTTCAAGATAAGATTTCAACTCTCAAATAAGGGGCCAATGATAAATGAGAGGAAAGACCATCTTTGAGACAGGGACTAGGATAAAAGGGAGTATGTAAGCCTCCATTCTCTTGTACTTGCTTGCTGGCTATAATACTTGTAACACTGTACACAATGAATACCCGTTCTCGGAGAATGAAATAAAAGAGCCTTTGACACACTGACAAGCTCCAGATCCTTTTGAGTAGGTGGTTGCTCCTCTCAGTTCCCTTCGTGCCATTGTTATATCTTTTAAAAATCTATTTTGACCAGTAAGTTCCCATAGTACTTGTCTAAAGAAGTAAGTTTCCATTGCTTCTTTAGACAAGCCTCTCTTTGCTACCTTATGGGAACTGTTTCTCTTTGTGTCTTTAGAACTTCATTCTTGAGAGTGTTCCATCCCATACGTTCTATGAACTCTTTGATCATTTTACTCCCAAACTCTAAGGCATCTATGAGATTACAGCAGGTTTTCCTTTCCATTCTTTAAGGTGTCACTTTTCCATACTGCTCCCATAATTTCCATCATAAGAACCAGTTACCCCTTGGTAAAAATCAGACCCAGAGTAGGATGAAAACATTGTCAAGCCAAGCCAATACATTTTTAGCTTTTCTACTTTTTTGCAGACATAGATCTCCAAATAACTGAAATTCCTTATAATCACTATGTCATCATCCCTCTGAGCCATATCTATGGCGAGTTCTCTCTATTCACCATCAATTTCCTCTTTCCATCCCTGTGATCTCTAGTATCCTACAATGAGAAAATATGTTCTGCTTTCTACCTCCATTAATCTTCACCAAAACTCTCTCTGCCGTGTGTCTCCTTATTGAGTTGTGGGATTTCCTCACATAAATATGTTGCCTTAATATACAATGTGTATCAGAGGCATTTAGGTTGCACCATGGATAGAGTTCTGGAACTGGAATCAGGAGATCTGAATAAAATTAGATATCTGTTTAGCTGTGTGACCCTGGGTCATTTAACCCTATTGGCCTCAGTTCCTCACCTGTAAAATGAACTGAGAAGAAAATGGCAAGTCACTCAGTATCTTTGTCATGAAAACTCTGAATGGAGTCACAAAGAGTCAGACATGACTGAAATGATTCAACAACAGTCATAATTTACATAAATACAATTATGCAAATTACATGAATATATAAAGTTTTACTATTGATTGTTAATTCTATTCTAATGTACCCTACTATCTTTTATGCAATATGTTTCATTTAAATAATGTATACCCTTCTAGAGCTCACTTAGAGCTAACTAGTGTCTGGCTCAAGTACAAAGTACCTAGGACAGCGTCTTTGTATGTGAAGAAGCTGAGGAGCCCACTTCTGGAAGAGGAGAGATGATGTGGAATGGAATTGCCTTGAAGGGACTGTGGAGCTTATGTAGACATTCTGTAACTTGTTTTGGCCTGTTCCTACATGGTAAAGAAGAGTATTTTTTGATTGGCTCCAGAATTGAGGAGTGTCTTCAAAAGACCTGAATCAGCTTTCTTTATCCCTTTGATCACTTACAATTTTGATTAGATTACTTTGTTCAGGACATTTGGTAAGAGACAGGTTTTGAGAAATAGGTCTCCATCTTTGGTCTCTATTTGTTCTTTCCATTCTATGTGAAGTGAGTCGAGCTACCAGTGTAATAAGTTTTAAAAGATCAAATGGGTGATCCAGAATCCCAGCATTTCAGATTCTGGGTCTAATGTCTGTGTGACAGAATGCCCAGAAGCACAAGAGTGAATTCAGAAGGGATCTTTAGGACACTTCCCAGCAGTATTTGGGCCCTGGAACTTGGTGGGATCAATGTCATCTTAGAATTTAACAGAGTATGTCACTGATGTCAAAGAGGAACAATTGTACATTCATTTTTCCTATATTTTGAAAGAAATGTCAGTGTTCCTTTGCAGTAATTAACTAATGTTAAGTGGTTAAATGGGGCACTACTCTCCGACCTTGACAGTGAAGGACACACAGCCTATGGCTGCTCAGACTACCCAAACCTTAACCCAATTCTGAGAACCCGAGAGGCAGATGTCGCAGCCTAGTCCTGGGAGTGGGGCCAGGATATACTCATTATGTTTTGTCAGTTTGTTTATAGACACATTTAATTTTATTGTCAGCTCCTTTCTTTGATTTTGTTGGCTTCAGAATTTCTGGATATCTTTAGTGCTATTCTTATTCCTATGCTCTAGCTGCTCCCTGCTCTATCTTGGCAGATAGACAAAGGCTGTTTCCTCAATCACCACCTTCCCCTGGTTTCCATTTAAAGATTCTGACTGAATTTCAGATGAATATATGAATACCAGAACTTGCCATGTACACTGAATCCCTAGCAGGCAAATGGCAATTCTGATGGATCCAAGCCATAGTCTCATACTTAATTGTATTCTTACTAGATTGTAAACTCCTGGAGGGCAAACACAATGCACACAAAACTTAATGATTCTTTTTTTTCCAAACCCTTACTTTCCAACTTTGAATCAATACTATGTATGAGTTCTAAGACAGAAGAGTGGTAAGGGCTAGGCAATGGTGGCTAAGTGACTTGCCCAGGATCACACAGCTAAGAAGTGTCTGAGGTCTGATTTGAATTCAGGACCTCTTGGCTCTGGTCTTGGCTCTCTGACTCTGTCCACTTAATGATTCTTGAATGGAACTCTAACAAGCTTTCTCTCTTCCCTTCTTAAACCTTTCCCCATGTGCTCTAAGATCTAATGATGGTGGCCTTTCTGCTACAATTGTATCCAATACTCATGTCCTGACTGTGCATTTTCACTTCCTATCCCTCAAGCCTAGAATTCCTCCTCATCTCCATGAAGTAATAGGCATCATATTTTAGTGTATTAATAATAACATAATGAGGGGCAGCTAGGTGGCACAGCTAGGAAAGAACACCAAGCCTAGAGTTGGGAGGACCTGACTTCAAATGTGATCTCAGACACTTCCTAGCTGTGTCACCCTGGGCAAGTCACTTGACCCTGAAACTTGTTACTAAGATAGGAAGTAAGGATTTTCATAAATAAAATGAAGTAATAAAATAATGACAACTGATACTTATAGTCCTTCCACCTTTCCTGAGTTCCTTGAAGTCTTTACTAAAATCCTATCTTCTTGGAAATTTGGAATTATGCCCAAAGGGTGCTAAAAGACTGCCTGCCCTTTGATCCAACCATACCACTACTGGGTTTATATCCCAAAGAGATCATAGGGAAAAAGACTTGTATAAAAATATTTACAGCTTCACTCTTTGTGGTGGCAAAAAAAAATTGAAAAATGAGGGGATGCCCTTCAATTGGGGAATGGCTAAATAAATTGTGGTATCTGTTGGTGATGGAATACTATTGTGCTCAAAGGAATAATGAACTGGAAGAATTCCATGTGAACTGGAACAACCTCCAGGAATTGATGCAGAATGAAAGGAGCAGAACCAGGAGAACATTGTACACAGAGATGGATACACTGTGGTGCAATCAAACATAACGGACTTCCCTACTAGCAGCAATACAACGATTCAGGACAATTCTAAGGGACTTATGAAAAAGAAAACTACCCACATTCAGAGGGAGAACTGTGGGAGTAGAAACACAGAAGAAAAACAATTGCTTGAACACATGGGCTGATTGGGATATGTTTGGGGATGTAGACTCTAAACGATCACCCTAGTACAAATATCAATAATAAGGAAATAGGTCTGGATCAATGACACATGTAAAACCCAATGGAATTGTTCGTTGGCTATGGGAAGGAGTGGAGGAAGGGAAGGGAAAGAACATGAATCTTGTAACAAAAATGCAAAAATATTCTAAATTAATTAATTAAATAACGTTTTCCAAATTCAAAAAATAATAATAAAGTGTACTTTTTCAGATTGCAGAATCAGAAAAAAAATCCCCTCTTTGGGAAGGATGCTTTCTCAGTCCCCCTTGATCTTAATGACTTCTTTCTGAAGCCACCCCCAATTAAGTGTATCTCTATCTTGTTTGTACATAGCTGTTTTGTCCCACTTCACTTGATTGTAAGCTCCTCAAGGACAGGAACTCTTTCTGTCTTCCCAGAGCTTTGTCCAGTGGCTGCCATTGTAGTGGGCACTTAGTAAATGATGGTTAACTGCCTGGCTGAATCTCCCTTTGTCTTATCATCAGCCTTAGAGACAGGATACTAATTCTTGTCTTTAATCAGCCTACTGACTTCTTAAAGTGATTGCTCAAAACCACACTCAAAAGTCACCAAATTTTCACATATCCTATCTGTTGAACTTTCAGTAAACCCAATCCAAGTCAATAACTGGAGTTGGGGATTTCCTACTACTCTCTGACTTTGACCATTTGCCAGAAATATGACCTTAACTCAACCACAAGCAAAAAAAAAAAAAATGAAGAAGAAGAAGAAGAAGCAGAAGAAGCAACAGAAGAAAAAAGTTAGAAAAACCCAACCACCACCTTTGTGTTTTCTTTATGGTCAGCCCAGGCCAGGTTTTTAGACTTCAGAAAATCCAATAAAAGCAGTGACTGCGGTAATTCTCTTTTATCCTGTTACAGCCCAAAGCCAAAGTACTGTGTGAAGACCAGCTGAGAAGTTTACTTCCTGTCAGTCATTGTTTGTGAACAACAGCTTTTTCTCTAAGCTGCCAGGGTCTGTGGTCTGAGTTCTGTGACATTGAGATACAATTACCGTAAAACGACTATTTAACAGCTGATGTTTCCAGTAAACTTTTTGTGGGCTTTAAAACCAATCTGAAACTCTTGAAAAGGGGATGAGAAGACTGATGAAGAATTAACTGTCTTCATTTCCCCTTGAAGGTGGCTATTTAGTTGTTTCCCATCAAGTAATAGGCATTATCTTTTGGTGTGTATTGATAATAAAATAATGAGGACCAGCTAGGTGGCACAGTGGATAGAGCACTGGTCCTGGAGATGAGAGGACCTGTGATGGAATCTGACTTCAGACACTTCCTAGCTATGTGACCCTGGGCAAGTCACTTGATCTCCATTGCCTAGCCCTTGCCCTTCTGGCTTAGAGTTGTTACTATGAAAGTAATGGTTTTAAAAAATAAAACATATAATAAAATAATGACAACTGAGGCTTATAAATCTTTGAAAGTTGCAAAGCATTTTGTTCAGACATTATTTTTTGTAGCCTCACAATGACCTTTCTAGAGTCATGGTAAAAGAGATGTTATTATCCTGATTTTGAAGGAGGCTTAGAAAAGGTAAGTGACTTGCTCATCATCATATAGGTAGTGAGGGTCAGAGGCAGGACTGCATCTCATAAAGTTCAGTTACTAAGAATTGAGGAGGTTATTGTTCTTGCTATTCAGTTGTGTCCAACTCATCACCCCTTTTGGAGTTTTCTTGGCAGATATTGGAGTAGTTTGCCATTGCCTTTTCCAGCTCATTACAGATGAGGAAACTGAGGCAAACAGAATGAACTGACTTATCCAAGTTCACACTGCTAGTGTCTGAAGCCAGATTTGAACTCAGGAAGATGAGTCTTCCTGATCCCAATTCCAGCACTCTACCCACTGTGCCACCTAGCTGCCCATAAGTATTAAGCACCCAGAAACTGGAGTGGTTTGCCATTTTCTTCTCCAGTTCATTTTACCAATGAGGAAACTGAGGCAGGGTTAAGTGGCTTGCCCAGGGTCACACAACTAACTGGCATTTGAGGCCACATACCATCTAGTTGTCATACATATTTATATGACTGTATATGAATATATAAATATATTTATATAAGTATATGACTATTTTGATGATATATAATTATATGTTATATAATAATAAAGCATATATCTATTATATAAATACTAATTATGATTAATATTATTCATAATCACCATTTTCACATGTCATGTATTTTATCATTATATGCTAGAGCATTTTGTGGACTTTTTCAACAAATACCAGTCAAACATTTGGTTTATCATCAAACCAAAAGTCCTGAGCATCAGACTCATCCAGAAATTAAGCAAGTCTAACCCGCAAGTCACTTTTAGATCTGGTCATATTTGTAGGATTTGTAGATTGACTTCTAGCCACATTTTCAAGGTTTTCTTTACTGTCATATCATTCCCGATTCCCTCTAGATAAAAGCAAGTGGAGGCATGAGATGATTATAGAAGTCCCAACCGTTCTTACTCTTAAAAACTAACAAATGCAAAAGTACAAAAATATGGAGAGAGCGCACAGCTGTCTGATTTTCTAACATTTGCTGGGCCACCAGTATGACATCTCCATCTTTGTCCCTTCACCTCTGGATAGAGGAAAGAAGGGTGGAGACCTGCAGAGAACTTTGCTCCAGTTTGGCCACCAAAGATCATTCCTCCTTTATTCAGATATAAGGTGGAGAGCTTGCCAAGACTAGATGGCCTCCTCAAGAAGCCAACAAACTCAACCATATCTATTTTGTGCTATACCCGTTGTCCTGTGGGACAGAGACACAGCCTAACTTTTTCTTTTGTCTGATCAAGGTTCCAAAATGAAAAAAGGGTTGTTTTTTTTTTCTTCTCACTTTGCCTGCTCCAAATGCAGAAAGTGTATTTCCAGTGATTTGTAACTAGAAGTTTTTCATAGAGATTGAGAGACTGTCAAGTTAACTCCTTCCTCCTTCTATAAGGAATTTCTCAAAAAGAGTTGTAGGAATAGGAAATACTCTCAAAAGATTTCACCATGAGGTGGTCCATTGGATAGAGAGCCAAACCTAAAGATGGGAGGTTCTGGCTTCAAATATGACTTCGGACACTTCCTAGCTGTGTGACCTTGGGCAAGTCACTTAACTCACATTACCTAGCACTGTAAGCTTAAAATTAATATACAACATTTCCAAGTATTATATTTAATAAGATTTATTAAAAATAACTTGAAGTAAAGGAAAGTAAAAATTTAGAGTAAAGAGTAAACCCAGCCACATACACAGAAGAAGAGAGAGAAGGCAGGGAATACACGAACCTTATAAACAAATTTGAGGACACAATGTGGATGAAGGGAAAGGATGCTGGGTAATGTAGTTCAGGGGTAATATTTCTATTTACACAGCATTTAACACTCTTCTGCCTTGGAACCAATACATAATCAATAATGATTCTAAGATGGAAGGTGAGAGAAAAAAAAAAAAGATTTAACCTGATGAGGAAGGGAAATAACAAAGAAAAAACATATGGCAAGAAATTTCCTGGCCAAAAGCCATACTGAATTTTTAAAAAAATCTCTGTGGCAAAAAGGAAGTCTCATTTAGTGCCAAGAGCTGGACTGAAACTAAGATCAGAATGCATCCCAGGATCCCCTAGCTTTTTTCTGTCTTAATTATTAATGAATCAATCCTGAAAAGACTGTTTTTCTCTTTTAGGTAAATAATTAATCCTTAAGTGAAAAGTCATAAAATTGAGTCCATTTAAAAAAGAAAAACTGGAATTTTCCCAGTTTGAGCAGAAATGACTTTTTTTCTTTTATCTGATCAATCACAAGGAGAGACTTTGCTAATTTTAAGGGAAATAAAACTGAGTTTATACTGAATTTCATAGTGAACTGCCTGTGAATTTATCTTAAATTAAAATTTTGAAAAGTTGAATATTTTCAGCCAACTTTATTCCTTCTTCTCAAACTTTTTCCAACTCATTTGTCACTAAAATTCATTAAAGTGAAACCATCCTTCTAGTAGCAATAATAATAAATGTAATAAGGGGGTAATGTGGCTGATAATAGGGGGCTGGTGGTACAAGTGAGTCACCTGGCCTGGGAGCCTGTAACTATGGTAGCTGGTGATTTAAGACTGCCAAGGATGTGTAGCCTGAGCTATGATGCCCAGTCAGTCTCCCTGCTATCTATAGGCTCCTTTAAGACAGAAAGTGAGGAGCCCCTCCCTGCAGTGCTCAACAGGAAGTGAAGCTCACACACTTCCTGAACAAAATGGATGCTTGCCCAGTACTTCCTTTGGAGTCAAGTGGTTGCTATTCTCCCCTCTCCTCAGCCCCTTAGCCCAGGATGATGTTATAATTAACTACAGGTGTTCACAGTTTCAGGCTAAGGGTTTATTTAAGCACAGGAGGAAAAACTGAGGAAAGAGGGTTTAGGGTCTGGAGAAGCTATTGCTAAGGGCAACTGGCCAGTGTTGGCAATGGACCTAGAAGGTAAGATCAGGCTGACAGAACCAGCCCTTCAGCCAGAGATAATTTTCACTGCCCTGATGTTATGTGATCCACCAGCTAGTCAGATGAAGTTGATGAATTGGTTTAGGGGTGTCCCTGTTGCTAGGCTGACCTAATCTAATTTCCTGCCCACTTTCCACCACCCGCCCCTCCCTTCAACCTCCTGGGGTCCCCAAGGAGAAGTCCAGGGGGTAGCTGGGTGTCTGGGTGAGGTCAAGGAAATCTGAACACCCAGGTTGGTTCAGCAGGGGTATTTATAGTCCCAGCTCAAACTGTCAGGTCTTGGGACTGGCACCTGCTGGGCCAAAGTTCCATTCTCCTAACTGACAGGATTGCCTAGGATAATTTGCAAATGCAAGAGATCTTGCATAAATCCTGCATTACATAAACTATATTGTTGTTGTTCATCCATTGATTTTGAAAAAGACCAATGACATAATGAGGCAAGGCTGCAGCATGATTAACCTCATTGCTCTTCCAGAGTCATCAAAGTCCAGTGGCAAAACAAAAATCAAGATGGCGGGAGATGGACTAGGAAACAGTAGATGATGTTGGCATCTTCAATGTCTGATGAAGCTCTAAGCACCTGCATCAGCCACTTTCATGGGTTTGGTTAAATTTAATAGCTTGTTAAATTGAAGTAATTATGTACATATCCAGTGATTTCTATTTAAGCATTTGGGAAATTAGAAAAAAGAAATATATTTTTAAAAGAATTAGTTGAATCTGGAAAAGACACACTAAATAAAAGAACAGAAACAATAGGAAAAGGAAAACCAAAACTAATAAATACAATTAAAACATGAAAAAAGCAGTTGGAAGCAGAAAAGTTTACAATCAACATATTGTCTTTGGTGTAGTCAAAAACAAAAAGGAAATGTACTCATACAAAGGAAAATATAGTGATTTGCAACACATTTAGCCAAAACTGCAAAATGTTTACAAGCTATTAGAGATCCCAAAAACTTAATGGATAAAAGAGATTCACAGATAAGCTTCTACCTGTTAAAAACTGCAATAGGAGATTCTCTGTGAAAAGAAAATTTCTCCTCAAGGAACTGGAGAGATTTCATAGAATTTTCTATCTTAATTTCACAGTTTCTGGTATCCTGTTGCAGATTTGGGAAATTACACTGGAATCACAGAGCTACATTAAAATTGAGGCTTTAAGTCAGCTTTATATCCTATCTGACAGGTTAGTTGTCAATAATTATCATCCAGAACAATTGCCCTGGGTTTGGATAATCATTGACCAGCATCAGGTCATTCATTTCTTTGCAGCTATGAAATGCTCTATGCTGGAGTTTTAAATGCAGTCAGTCCAGAATGGCCAAGTTGGATAATATACACATATAGTTTGGAGGTATTCTTTTCCATGAATATAATTTGCATATTTATTCAACTCCAGTGGTTCCCAAACTTGTTTGGCCTACCACCCCCTTTCCAGAAAAAATATTACTTAGCCCCCTGGAAATTAATTTTTATAAGTTTAATAGCAATTAATAGGAAAGATAAATGCACCTGTGGCCATCACCGCTCCCCTGGATCACTGCAGCACCCAACAGGGGGCAGTGGCGCCCACTGTGGGAATCACTGAACTAAACTAATGTTATTGCATTCATAACAATGAGTTCTATTTCATGTTTTATACTATTTTATGTTAATGTTATATTGATGAAATTTAAACAGCAACATTTTGTAAAGTACATTAAAGTTACATAATTCATACTAGAGGGTGATAGCTGCAAGGTGATATGTACATAATATTGGGGTGTATTAAGTATTTAAGGAAAATTAGTACCTCTGACGTAAGGACTTGCTGAGCCCTTTTCAGGGCTGCTCTCCTCCTCTGGTGTCCAGCTGTCATCCAGTTCTCACCTGTGACTCCAAGAAACTATAGCATTTTCAGCAGCCACCCTCTGGTAAATGATCTCCATAGGCAGGCAAACTGAGGTTGAAGGTAGCCAACAGCCTCAAACCCATCAGTGAGTGAGGGGTATGTTTGCCCTAGGCAAGTAAAGACTTTCCTGGCAGAAGGGGCCAACAAGAACATTTTTTTCAATGACCATGAAGGTGACAGAGGGATATGCTATGGAACAGTTAGTTGGCTTGGATAGACATCAAAAAAGCCAAGGTCATCTACTGCATCCCAACCTATCACCTGTCATCTTGATTTTTGCCTTGCTGCTGGACTTCAATTACTCTGGAAGAGAAAGTGAGACTGAAAAGACTTTGGGTAACTCTTCCTCACCTAAATCCAATTTATGTGTGAGTCAAAAGATAACACCCATGATGCCATTTTGGTTCTCTTCAAGTATGAAGGACAACAAACAACAAACTCTCATAACATTAAGGAGTAGTAACCTTTTTTTATCTGAATATTCACAAAGCAGAAACATTTTTCTTAACAATGTCATGTGCTTTCTTTGGCTAATGAATTTTCAAATGGTTTAAATATGTATGCTCTGGCATATAAAGAATAAATTTGGCTTGGCAAACAGCAGTAGACCTTACGAAAAAAAAATTTGATGTGATGAAGTTTAAAACAAGCATTAACTAAGATCCCAAAGTGCCCTCAATCTCCGAGTCTCCAAGAAGAAGAAGAACGAATGAGACATTATAGCTGATGAATAAATTAAAAGACAGCTCAAGTGGATGAAAAATTTACATGGATCTTTATAAGAAATAAATTTAAATAGTTATTTTAGACAAATAAAAAAGAAATTAGGTGTGAATAGACCTTTGGCTATCCTATATATATATTTTTTATTTTTCCATGGTTACAGGATTCTTGTTTTCTCTCTCCTCTCTTTTCTTCCCCCTCCCAGAGTTGACAAGCAATTTCACTGGGTTATATATGTGTTACCACTCAAATCCTATTTCCATATTATTCATTTTTGTAACAGAGTAATCTTTTAAAACCAAAACCCCAAATCACATACCCACATAAACAAATGATAAATCATATTTTTTTTTGGTGTCTACTCTCATAGTTCTTTATCCAGATGTGAATAGCATTCTTTCTCATGAGTCCCTCAGAATTGTCCTGGATCATTGCATTGCTTTTAGTAGCAAACTCAATCACATTTGATTGTCCGACAGCCTTTCAGTTTCAGTGTACAATGTTCTCCTGGCTCTGCTTATTTCACCCTGTATCAGTTCATGTAGCTCTTTCCAGTTCTTAAAGAAATTAAACAGTTCATAATTCCTTATACTTTGCGATCCTTTAAACAAGACAACTAGAGAACTGGATTTGGACTTTAAAATTTCACTTGAACAATGAGGAAAAGGCTACATTATTTTTTTTTAATTTATACAAGTTTTTTTCTATAAAGATTATCTGAAAATATCTGAAGCCTGGTCTTCACTTCCCACCATATAGGAAGATGACAAATCTACAAGCAATTTACTAAAGAGAACTATGTGAAATTGTAAGTAGGCAAAGCAACTTTAAATTAACACAGAGACAATGCAAGTTAAAAACATGGAGGATATTTCAAAAATCATTAAAGAGGTTGTCTATAATGTCTTTTTTTTTTAATTTTAATTTTTTTTTATTTTTTAAACCCTTAACTTCTGTGCATTGACCCATAGGTGGAAGAGTGGTAAGGGTAGGCAATGGGGGTCAAGTGACTTGCCCAGGGTCACACAGCTGGGAAGTGTCTGAGGCCGGATCTGAACCTAGGACCTCCCGTCTCTAGGCCTGGCTCTCAATCCACTGAGCTACCCAGCTGCCCCCTATAATGTCTTTTTAAATAAGTTTGGGGATTTGTTTCCTACAAACATAAATGTGTATAATGTTATATTTGTAAAGAAATCCTAATGTCTGATTGCTTGAAACTTAAAAAAAATTTTTAATCCTTTTTATTGTTAACATTGGCAATTAACTTGGATGTTTATTTAACTGAACTAATGCTATTGGATTCATAGAAATAAGTTCTATTTTCCCTTCATTAGTATTATTCTCCTCAAAGTGATTCCTGAGGATGTCACTAGTTTCCAAGATAAAGCCCCAGAGACTGAGATAGACACTTGGAGACTGGAACAGTATTTTTTATGCCCTGAGAACTTGCTTTTACCCCTTACCATTGGGATCTTGTATAAATACATGAATTTGATTTGTTCAAATATCTAAATGCAGTTCATATTCAGAATTGTTGTACATATATATGACAGATTGTGGGATCTCATCCCTGCACGAAACCAATTTTGTGCTACAACCAGGAAGAATCTCTGATAGAACTCATTCCTAAACTCGGTACCCTTTTGTCTACTGACAAAGACAGAAGTAGTCTCTTTACCAGGCAAACTGCAAGGTAATCAATCTATAAAACAAAGTAGAGGCAACAATTTTTTTTCTGCTCATATCACTCTAACTCTCCAGGAGCAACAAAATGATTAAATCAAAATTTAAATTAATATAATATAGATAGACAGACAGTAGTTTAACAGCTGGTCTGTATGTGACAAAGAGATTATATAGATGATAGATAATATATATATAGCATATATGTCACATTGAGATAGATATGATAAGCAGACAGACAGAAAGAAGTAGAGAGATAGAGGGTGAAGAGCAAGAGAGACAGAGACAGAGACAGAGAGAGAAATCTGATCTGGGATTTGGCCAAACTCAGCTCCAAGATAATTTATTTCCATCCTTGTGGAAAGAATAATAGAAGATCCTTGACTGTATTTACAGTAAGCTAACAGGAGCAATGTGAGGTACAGTACAGGACAATTATTCCTTCATTCTCTTATCTATAAGAGAAGTACTGGGTTAAAATTATATCTATTTCCTACACTTCAGGTAATGGTGGTCCAAGGGTATGATGCTATTCATTTTTTGTTTTTCTGAATTACATGTAAAAATCATTTTTTAACATTTGTTCTTTATAACTTCTGAGTTTTAAATTACCTCTCTCTCTCAACCTTGAGAAGGAAAACACTTTGATATAGATTATAAATGTGCAGTCATTCAAAACACATTTCTATATGTCGTGTTGCAAAAGTAAAACAGAACAAAAAAGGAAAAATATGTAAGAAAAGTTTTTAAAGTATGCTTTCATCTGTGTTCAGATTTCATCAGTTCTTTCTCTGGAGGTGGATAGCATTTTCCATCCCAAGTCCTTCAGAATTGTCTCAGATCATTGTATTGCTGACCAAAGCTAAATTATTCACAGTTGCTCCTCATACAATATTGCTTATACTGTGTAAAATGATCTTCTGTCTTTGGTCTGTTCATTCTGCATCAAATCTTATAAATCTTCCCAGGTTTTTTGGAAACTACCCTATTTGTCATTTCCTAAAGTGAATCACGATCATGGTATAATGTTATTTTAAAGGTTTAGAATAAAAGTTAATTTCCCTGG
Organism: Gracilinanus agilis; assembly: GCF_016433145.1. Taxonomy (NCBI): domain Eukaryota; kingdom Metazoa; phylum Chordata; class Mammalia; order Didelphimorphia; family Didelphidae; genus Gracilinanus; species Gracilinanus agilis. The sequence goes on along the minus strand of NC_058134.1, from coordinate 268,913,370 downwards.
TCATGTTTAAGGGCAGTGTAAAAGCATATCAGCTTAGCTCCTCTCCTCAGACATTTGGTACACAAATAACCATTAGAAGTCATTAGCAAAAAGAAATCATAGAGATTGCACATATTTGGATAGACAATATAACATGCAAGAGTCAATGAACTCTTTGACTTGAAAAGAGGAGAACAAATCTAAGCTTGACCAAGAAGAGAATAATCTCACTTGGGAAGTTTGCTCTCAAAGGTCTCTAGGATTGTAGGTGCTAGAAGACAAGTGATATATTTGGTCATGACATGATATGGTCAGCTTCCCCACATGTTTGTGACTCCAGTGAGATCTCCTTTAGCCATGAAAGAATTTGTTCCTCTCACCCTCCCTTTCTAAAAATGTTCTCTCTCTCTTTCTGAAATCTCTTCACACATACATACATACATACATACATACATACATACATATAAGTATATGTGTATTGTGGAAGAGTCCTAGAGGGATGTTAAATGTTACAACCCTAAGAACTCCCCAGGGCCAGTGAAGCACAAAAACCCTTGCCTTATGAAAATAAAGTTTATTTTTAAAAAGTAATAAAAGGAACTGGTAGGTATGACCCTAAATCTATTCAAACTAACTCCACTCAACTTTCTAAGTCTCCTGGGGAAAGGAGAGCCTTAGTTTTCTTCTGTGGGCCCTGCTTCATCCTCCCTGTGCTATCTAAGAAACCTCCAATGCTATCTGACTTAATCTAAACTTACTACCAATAATTAATAAGAAAGAAGTGGGGGGGGGGGAAACCGCTGGGTTTGGCTGCTGTACTAAGTAACTCAAAGGTATAGGTGGAAAGCTTTAAATTACCTTAGCCAATAGGAATTCTGGTAGATGGATCACTGCCAGATGAAGACTGGTCTCAGGGAAATTAGTTTCTTCCAAGCAAACCCTCTACCTGGATGTCAAAGATTTTCTCCATGAAAATCCTGACTTTCCAGGGAGAATCTCTGAAAGCAAAACTCCTCCTTCAGCTCGATGGGAATTATGGGCAGAGACAAAACCTCCCTCCAGCTTGGTCAAAACCCAAGAAGGAAGAGAAGTTGTTTCCAGTTGTAGATCCACAATTCCTTTCTACCCAGAATCCTTTCCCAGGGCTTCTCTCAAAATTCCCTTCTTTCAACTAACCCTAGAAAGCAAGACTATCTCTAACTTATTCCTACATGTGTATATATAAATCTGAAATCTCATTATATAGAGAAGTCTCTGCCAATCAGGAGTCATGGCTCTCTCCACATATGTAACACTCATTGTCTGAGAGTTACCCTTCAAGAAATTGCTCCAGACTTGGGGAAAAAAAGCAGTTAAAATTGGTGCAGAAATTTATCTTAAAATGGCTCATGAGTATAAGATCATCAACTTAAATACTGTCAATTAGAAAAAGTAGAATTATTAACATATGATTTCAGTGGGAAGTCAATTTTCTGTTCTACAAGCCAATAGCATGGTCTTGAGTAGTGTAAGGATATATATGAAGCATAACGAAACCTTCTACATAACTAGATAAAAACTACCTTGCCCAAAGAGCCAGAGAAAACTTTCCTATCCAACCCAGTGACTGAATCCTGATAAAAATCCATTCGAATAAGATTTTCCTAGTACCTGGCCATAAAGAGCTAATACAGGTTCTCCTCACCACCACAACACAGTAGAGAACCTTGGTCTTCCCACATGGTTCCACACCTTACTCTGAAACTTTGTCCTCATTACTAAGAAAAGAGGAGCCCTACTATCTCCTCTGCCTGTCTCTTTTGAACTCTTAAGGGCAGAACACAAAAGGATAAGTCCACAGGGAGAGTATAGCCTGCTGATGAAAAGGATTTGTCACTCCAAAATATAGAGAATGTACAAAATGGCCTTCCAGCTACAGATGAACTTTAGAACTTTGAAGAGAAAACATCTTTGATGCATTCATTCACCAACTTGTCAAAGAACTGGCTTGATAGGTCTATGGCCCTTGCATAGGGACTAAAGAATTCCACTCTACTCCATATATACCTGAACTTTACACAAAAATAGACAAACAAAATGCCACAGTTAGCCAATGGAATTTTGTGTCTAAAAGAATAGCTTTACTGAAACTGCATCCCCTACTCTACTAGCAAGCTCACATACAGTCTTAGCTGAATACAAATACAACTAATAGAGTGTAGGGAATATGACAACTCTAAAGAAAAAGGGAATCTATTCAATTAAATGTATAACTGATAGTGTTATTACACAGCTATTGGGCCTGATTTTAAGTCTGTGTTGCAATTGTCCTCTTTCTTGTGTATATAAGGAATAATAAACTTATCTTGGCTAAGCCAGAAAAATGCAAAGTGCTAAGTTAATTCTTTAATACTTTGTAGACATTTTCCCAAAACATTGAGATTTCTGCAGTTAATCATAGAATCAAGTATATTTTGCCATGTTTTCATGTGGGAAAATGGCAAGAATTGTTCTTCTTGAATGCATTGTTCTGCTTGAGTGTAGAGGACAGAACAGGAAGCTATGGGTGGAAGTTACAGGGAATTCAATTTTTATTCAACATAAAAGGGAGAGGAAAAAAATTAAATCTGCTCAAAAATAAGGTGACTGCCTTGGGAGTTAAAGATTTTCCTAACATGAGAAGTCTTTAAGCAGAGGACACTTAGGGATGTTAAGAGATGTATGTTTCAGCTACAATGGTTTGCATATTTAGAGCTAGAAAAAAACCTGAAAATTGAGAGGTCATGTTATCCAGTCCTATAATTTTGTTGATGAAGCATTTGGTCTCAGAGAGGTTATACAGTCAAGATCACACAGTGGGAGCACTGAGATATGAACCCAGTACCCCAATTCTAAATTCAGAGCTCTTTGCACCACCCTGTTGGCTCCCAAATAACCTCTATTGATAAGATTCTATCATTCTATTTTTCTTCCAGAAAATGGGAAGACACACTAGAGATAGACTTCATGCCTTCAAAAGTGGCTTCTGGGATCTAGTCCAGTAATATATATGAGGCCACTCTTCCTTCATAAAGCAGCTACTTACCACAATTATTTCCATGCTGAGTAGGAGTATAATGCCCATTAGACTGTCACTAATTCCTCTTGTGGGTAGAACCTAGAAAGATCTGCATATTTCATTTAGTGTCACACAAAGGATGTGGTGGTGACAGTAGACATCCACTGAAAACATACCACCTACTAAGAATCCTGCTAAATACCATTCATTTTTAGCAAATGTCATCGGCCACTGTGGAAAAAGGAAAAAACTCCCCAATAATTGAGGGAGTTGCCTTAGATGAAGGTTTTGTTGCCTAAACTTCTAGTAATAGAGCTTCCATCCTTCACTGTTTTCAGGCTTACAAAGTACATTCCCAACAACATCCCTGTTGGGTTGGTAGTGAAATATTGTCCTCATTTTACAAATGAGAGCACTGAGGCTGTTAGGGAGAGGCAAGTGAAATAATTTTTCCAGTGCTCAGTAGCTATCACTAGTAGATCATTGTTTTCTATCAGGATGAAGGCACTCTTTCCTAGAAAGTCTACACATGTTATTATTCAAAGTCCCTTATGGTACAAAGATTTGAACTGATAGTTTTTGCATGAAGCCTTATATAACTATATGAAAAAATGCTCTAATTGATTAGAGAAATGCAAATCAAAACAACTCTGAGATATCATCTTACACCTATCAGATTGGCTAAAATGATAAAAGGGGGGAAATGACAATTGTTGGAGGGGATGTGCAAAAATAGGAACACATATGTTGTTGGTGGAACTGTGAACTGATCTAACCATTCTGGAGAACAATCTGGAATGAAACTCAAAAAGTTATAAAACTGTATATACATTTTGACCCAGTAACCTAACTATTAGGTTTATTTCCTAAGGTGATCAAGGAAAAAGGAAAGGATACTATATGTTCTAAACTATTTATGCCAGCCCTTTTTGTGGTAGCAAAAAAAACTGGAAACTGAAGGGATGTCCATCAACTGGGAAACAGCTGAATAAGTTGTGGTATATCATTGTAATGGAATATTATTGTGCCATAAGAGATGACAAACAAGATGATCAAAAAAAACCTGGAAAGACTTATATGAAGTGATGCAAAGTGAAATGAGCAGAACCAGGAGAATGTTGTACATAGTGACAACAATAATGTATGATGATCAACTGTAAATGCCTTAACTATTATTAATAAAAAATTTTAAAAAAAGGATCCAGGGCAACTCCAAAAGACTCATTACAAAAAAAAAAAAAAGCTATCCACTGCCATAGAAGGAGCAGAAGGAAACCATTCTTCGCTTTATTTCCTCTATGGATTTTTCTCTAATATAAATGGTATGTGTCTTAATTCTCAGCATGACAAAAAGGAAAATATGTATTATATGATAATATATGTGCAACCTTGCTTGCCTTCTTGGGGAGGTGGTGGGGATAGAAGGTAGGAGAGGAAAAGAATGAGAGATAAATTCTTAGACATAGCTAATGTAAGAATTTGTTTCTCTCAGAAAGGTATATTTATTATAATTGATTACATATTTATAATGAATCATGTTATATTACTGTTATGTTACATATTGTGTTATCTATTGAAAAATAAAAATAAATGGTGATTCTAAAAATCATATTTTGTGCATCGGCCATGGTTGGGGGGAGTACGGGGGGTGAAGGAGAAAGTGGGAGCATGAATCATGTAACCATGTTAAAAATGAATATTAATAAATGTTAAAAATCATATTTTGGAATGAATATCTAGCCTACCCTTAGAATTGTAGTTAGAAATAGCATGTGGCTGTGGTTAACCTATCTGCTATAGGAAATTATATTTAACTGGAGTGTTTCAGTCAAGAAAAAGAGCTTCCCCCTGTGAGAACTTGGTTGGAATTAGGACTGCCCAGATTTGAAAATGGCAGGGAAGCAGGAAGTCTGACCAAAGGCAATTTGCACGTTTTCCATTGTATTTCCAGGTATAATACCCTACTGAGACATGGATTTGCATTACAGTTTAACTGCATGCTGCTAATCCTTAAAGGCTTTTGTAACCTTACTTGTGTATCTAATAAAGAATTGTAGAACATTAGAGTTTAAAATGGAGGTGGGGGATATTCTTAACCTTTTGTGTGTGTGTGTTGGAACCCTTTTGCCATCTGATGAAGCCTAGGGAACCCTTCTTAGAATGTTTTTAAATACTCAAGATATAATACATAGTATATATAATACATAGTACTATAAAGGAAACAAATTATATTGAAATGCTATTATCAATATGAATAATGATGATGATAAACAAGTTCATGGACTCTCCATTAAGAACTCTTGGTTTAAAGGGACCAGAGAGCCAATCTAATCCAACAGTTCTCAAACTTTTTGGACTCAAAACCACTTTAAATTCTTAAAAATTATTGAGGACCTCAAAAAGGTTTGGTTTATATGAGTTGTACCTATCAATATTTATCCTATTCAAGATTAAAATGTTTTTGGAAAATGATGGGGGAAAGTTTTGTGAATTGCTGATCTAGTCTGACCTCCACATTTTATAAGAAGTCGAAACCTGGAGAGAAGTGCTTTGTCCACATTCACTCATCAAGTCAGAGATAAAACAGACTAGATAAAACAGAACTGTTGATTTCTCATTTAGCACACCATCATTTTGATTCTAGGTCCAAAATAAGAATTTATAACAATCTTTCAAAATGCTGCCTCTTCTTGGTTGGCATTTGAGGCCAAGTCTGACTTTTGTTTTAAAAGAATATGCACTTGGGAGATGGAATTTAATACCTTTATGAGCTCAAGAAATCTTGACAAGTATAAATGAGGATTTAAAATATGTCCCTTTGCAAACTGTGGTGATAGGAAAGGAAGAATCTTTGGTTAGAAAAGGCCTGAGCAACAGACCTGGATTCAATGATAGTAATATTGTTGGTGAATATGCTTCATCATCTCTTCTGCCCCAAATGCCTAAAGAAAATGAACCCATCCTCTACATATTTTATATGTATATGTACATATACATATAATTTTAATATCTACATATAATTTTTAAACCCTTAACTTCCTTCTTAGAGTTTATACTGTGTATTGGTTCCAAGGCAGAAGAGCAGGGAAGGCTAGGCAATGGGGGTTAAGTGACTTGCCCAGGGTTACCCAGCTAGGAAATGTCTGAGACCAAATTTGGATTCTAGGTCTAGCTCCCAATCCACTGAGCCACCTAGCTTCCCCCCTACTATAAATCTTTTACTCTCTCACTTTTGCATCTTTTATCCCTGTATCCCTTCTTTATTCTCTACACTCTCTACTCTTCCCCCTGGGGTCCCTTTTTATGTCATTTTTCACTGATACTTTTTTATATGTATTTACTCTTTCCATCCATATCTCTTGTTTCCCTTTATCTCTGCTGCTTCCCTTATACTACACAACGAAATGTTTAGTATTTTCAGTTGTGACTAACTGTTCACATCTTTTTTCTTTTTTTTTTTTTTTTTTGCATTTTCTTGATAGATATCCTGGATCAGTTTGCCATTTCCTTCTCCAGCTCATGTTGCAAATGAGAAAATGGAGGCAAACAGGGTTAAGGGATTTGCCCAAAGTCACACATCTAATAAGTGTCTGAGGCTGGATTTGAACTCACAAAGATGTCTTCCTAATTCTAAGCCCAGTGCTGTAGCCATTGTAGCACTTTACTGCCAAGAGTAAGGAGAAAAGAAAGAAAAACCTGGGTATATCTGCAGAATTGTAATTAGGAATTCTTATTCCTGAGGGGAAATTGGTTGGAAGGAGGAAACAGAAATGTAATTGCTGTTGTCCCCTAGGCGTGCTATATCCCATTGGTTGAGAAAACTGGGTAGTGAGTTAGGGGGCTTGTGCATGGAAGGAATGTTGGCACAGTGAAGGAAAGCCTTGGTCACCCAACTTATGCTCTAGAGGCAGCTTTTCCCCACTTGTATTTGCATTCCTACCTCATCCTATCTCTTGTCTCCCTAGTCTGCATTGCTGACACCTCCCTTCACATTAAACAAGAAGTAGCATTAGTTGTTGTTCAGTCATTTCAGTCGTGTCCAATTCTTTATGACTCCATTTGGGGTTTTCTTCAAGGATACTGCAGTGACTTGCCAATTCCTTCTTCAATTCCTTTTCCAGAAGAGCAAATTGAGGCAAATAGTGGTAAGTCACTTCCCCAGAGGGTCACAGTAAGTGACTGAAGTCAGATTTGAACATGGGTCCCCCTGACTCCAGGGCTGTTATTCTCTCCGGTGCACCACCTTAGCTGCCCACTCAAGTGGTAGTGAATGAATAAAACACCTAATTGTGTGTGTGTGAGGAAATGTAAAAAAGAAAACCAGACAACAATTGAGCAGGAAAATCAAATGGCTTCTTCTTCAAAAATGGAGGGAGTCTTTTCTAAGTATTGAAGAAGTGTAGATATTAATCATCCTATGAACTATTTAACTGTATACTCGGCTGGGCTCCCCCATTATTCCACCTATAGGCATTCATTAAATACCTAAATACCTAGTATGCATCAGGCATTGTGCTAACCAGTGAGGATAAGAATAAAGAAGTGAGATAATCCCTGCTCTCATAGAGCTTACATTCTCTCAGGAGATTATAATATTTTTAAACTTCTTATAGGACTTATGAACAATAAAACCATTCATTTACAGACAGACCACTGACCTAAAAATGGAGGAATCAGGAAGGGTCTTTTAAAGTAGGGATTCTAAGAGGTAGAAGTAAAGAAGGAGTGAATTTCAGATATAGAAGATGTGTGTGCCAAAACAGGAGATAGAATGCAGTGTTGGAAGAATATCAAATGGATCATTTTGGATAGAATGTTGAGTGACTAGGGGGAGTCTTACATCATCAGCCTGGAAAGATAGTCACATTAGGAAGGGCTTTTTTAAAAGGGAATATTTTTCATCCCCTAAATGAAATGGGGAGCAACTGATATTTCTTGAGCAAGGGCATAGCATGGTCAGAACTGTACTTAGAAACCAAGAATTTTTTTCCATTTACATTCATAGGCAAATAGGAAATATAAATATATATATATGTGTATTTATTTCCCCCTCTTCTTAGAATGTGGTAGCCCACAGAAAAGGCCATAGTCAATGTAAACTTTGAGAAAAGCAACTATTTCATTCAGTGGGTGGTTCATGGTTCAACATGAAGGCTTTCAAAAATGCATTCTCTGGGATTGATAACATCTTTTGGTACCATTTACTGTTATCTTGGTAACCATCTACACTTCTCTGGTGATAGATGTTCTAATCAAATGTTAGTAAACCATCAATGGACAAGGAAATAATAGAAATTATTAATTTTTAATGCTGATTATATAAGGAAACTATAGAAAATGTACAACATCATTGCAAGTTGCAAAATTTTAGCATCTACAGAATGTACAGAAAGACATAATGGTAGCTAGGCAGCACAGTGGATAAAGCACCAGATCTAGAACTTGGAAGACCAGGGTCCAAATCTGGCCTCAGATCCTTCCTAGCTGTCTGACCCTGGGCAAGTCCCTTAACCTCAATTGCCTAGACTTTGCCACTCTTCTGCCTTAGAACTGATACTAAGACAAAAGGTAAGGGTTAAAAAAAACCAAAAACATGATGGTAGAAGAGAAGCTTGATAATCTTCCTCAAATAACAGATGTGAAAGCCCCGTATTAACAGGACAGACCTTAAAATATCATGGAGAATTCAAGATAAACTGTACTGAGACCAGAAGAAGATACAATTTCACCTGGACGTAACATTAAACCATGAAAATTCTGAATCAATTTCATCATACTGAATATTCAAGAAATTTATACTATGTGAAATGGGGTGTGGGATTCCAAATATGAAAATCTAGTAGGAAAAATCAAAACCACAGGGAAGCAGAATGAAGCACATATCCCCATCATTTTGTCTGCTATTGGACTTGTCCTGAAGATACTTTTAGTGAGCTTCCAGAAGATAAATTGATATGCCAGAAATTTTATCCACATTCACAACAGTCCACAAAACATTAACCATAAAAGAAAAGCAGTATAGTGAAGTATCCCATTGCCACTTCTATCTGAATCCCATAAATAATTGGCTAAAGACACAAAAGAGTGTACCAAAAAGTCCCAGTGTGGGATAAAGAACAACTCATTCTTTATCAAATAATTATAGAACAAGCCATCTAAAAGTGTTACTCAATGCTACCACAAAGCCTTTTACTTATTTCTGCACCTATGGCTTATTTATGTATTTAAAAAACAAAAGCAAATCAACTCCCAAATAGCAAGAATACTAGAAACCTGACATCTACATGGAAAACTGTTTTTTACTTAATTATGTTGCTAAGTAAGATATATTGAGAAGAAAGCTATGAAGGAAAAAGGCGTGACTGTCTAATCAATAGACACATAGACAAATTGAAGTAAAAAATTAATGGAAGGAATATATGTTCAGCAATGAACACTTTTACAGTACCAGTCAGTCAGTAAATATTTTTGTCTACTCTATACCAGGCACTGCGCTGGAGTAAGAAAGAGAGACAAAAGACAGATCCTGACCTCACAATTTGGGCTTAATGGATACTTTTGCAAAGGTAAAATGAATAATAATAGCTTTTGAAATTAATCAAACAAAAATCTATGAAATATAAATAATACAATGTCAATTACCACCCCCAACAGCTACATAAAGATTAATATTTCTTCAACAAAGAGAGGAAGGAGTACTCACAAATATTTGATGATTACATGAAAGGTTACATAAAAGGTTAAATTACATGAAACATTATAAAACTTACAGAAACACTTTTCATAAATCAATAATAAAGGTTGATAATAGATACAGACCACTAGGCTTACTAAATGTTAGTGGTTTGAATTTACCTCTATATAAAACCTACGAAGAAGCTAAGTTCCAAGAATGAAGCCAAAAGTCTCATCATGTTATTATTATCTAGCAAGTTCACTAACCAAGTTAGCACTATGGTCATTGTTATACAATAGTTCCAAAGAGTCAAAGAAACAGAAGAGACAAAATAGTCCGGTTCTTTTTAAAACCAACATTATTAATCATTGAATACAGGGAATAATAGGGCAAGCAGTGCTCCTTCATGTTCTGATAGCATGAGTGGGGAAAATGCACCAGAACAGATTAAAAATGGTTATATCCCATTGGCTGAGAACACTTTGATACAAATTATATTAATAAGTTGACAAATCATATTTGTATAAAATGTACTCCAGACAAGTACTTTGGTTATCCATCAAACCTACAACTTTTTAAATAAACTGGAAAAAGACCTTACTAATTATTGGCAAAGCCTTCAGACTGCTTTTAGTCATCACATAATATATCAACAACGTTGCAGAAAAATCCTGAGAAATTATTTCAACCCTTAGCCTAGAAAAGATGAAATAGAGGAGTTATTAAAATTTGAAGACAGAAAAAAGTCAAAGAACCTGACATCACTGAAAATCTTCATCTAAAAAAGAACTCTGAAAAATACTACCTAAAAACTAAATGGATGGAAGGGTAAAAACAATCCAATGCTTCAAATGATTTTTTTTTCTTGCAGATGTATATAGATTTTTCAAGTGTTACACTGAATTTTTTATGAAATAAATATGTAATTAGCCCATATTTTCAAAAGACAGTGATATACTCATCTATGTGACATTGTAAAATTCTTTCAATTAAGAAAATTAGGATCAGGGTTATGTCTGAGAGATTCCTAGTAAAGTGCTTTGCTAGAAATTAATGTTCTTAGGGCATAGAGGTGACTCAGTGGATTGAGAGGCAGGCTTGAAAACAGGAGGTCCTGGGTTCAAATTTGACCTCAGATATTTCTTACTTATCATTTGATGCACATGGATGAAATTAAGTTATTTCAACCTACCAAAGCCACATTAAACAGTTCCTTTCTTTCTCCAATGACATCAAAATGTCATTTGGATTACTTGATGAATATAAAAATTTTAGCATACCTATAGGAAAGATAGAGTAGCTGGTTGGCACAGTGAATAAATCTCTGGGCCTGGAGTCAGGAAGAATAGAGTTTAAATCTGTTCTCAGACACTGCCTAGCTATACAACCCTGAGCAAGTCACTTAACCCTGTTTGCCTCAGTTTCTTCTTCTGGAAAATGAACTAGGAAATGGCAAACCACTCCAGTATCTTTGCCAAGAATACCCCAAATGGGGTCAGAAAGATTCAGACACAACTGAAACAATTGAATAATAACAAAAGAGGAAAGACAGGGACTGAATTGATCTTCAACCCAAAGGTCACAATGAGCCAATGGATAAAGGTCATACCTATAACTGGTGTTCTCCAAGAAAGCTATATCAAGCTTAAAGGAGAAAGATGTAGCTGTGTATATTGGAGATGATCACGAGTAAGATTTGGAGATGATCACAAATAAGATTACAAAATTAGGGAAACAACATTTGGTTGATATAGAGATTTGTTTTGCTTAACTGTGTTCATTATTCAAGTATAGTTTTTCTTTTTCATTTTCTGGTGGGGACTAGGAGGTGGGAATTTTAGAGGGAAAGAGAGAAAGGAAATAATAAATTTGTGATAATTAAAAATAAAATTTAATTTAAAAAATAATGAAATAGTAAACCTATTATTCTAACATATTTGTCAATAGATTTATATCCCTAATAAAAAAGAGGATTTATATAGAACTTCTCAGCGTACATAAGAATAGATTTAAAGTCTAAACATAAAAATAGGTTCAAAATAGTAAGGTTACTTGAGGGGGGGGCAGGCAAAATAGAAATTATTTTATTCTCAGCAGTTCCATTTCTGCACGACTCTACCAGGAAAATTCATCTGCTTGCTTCTGCCTCCCTGCAGTCAGTGCTGGAAAGAGGCTGAGCAGGGAGTACAGAAGATGGCAGCAGAGAGCTATCTGTGCTTGGAATTGAGATATTCCTTGAGTCCATCACAAAACAAAGAAAGAAAATTAAACATACTCAGATACTTACATCAGTGTCTTAGAGATCACCTTCTGGTCTAGGCAAGTCACAATTCTAAAAATCTGGTCATTTCTCCCTGCCTTTGCTGCATTTCTGAAGCCAAGCAGTTAGCATTCGATTGCACAAAACTAGTCAAATTCAATTAAGCGTATCAGCAAAGGATCCACATTAGTTCCGTGGATTTCAAAGCAGAATGATGGGCAGGATTCTGGGCCTCTGGTTACTTGGTTGTGAACTCGGGTCCCAGGGACAATTTTCAGTCTTCTCAAGGTTAAATATGAAACTGTTTATACATGGACGCATTTTGGGTCTCTCTCAAACTACATTTTCCATCTCCATCTCCCAATGAGACTTCTCCTAATTATTTGCCTTGGATTGTCTCTTATAAACAAGACATTCAGAATTGAAATGATTGGTTTATTTTCTCCTGAAAAGAATTCCAAATAACTGTTCTTCCATAATCCTCTCATTCTTAGGAGGAAAGGAGGGAAGGAGAAAACAGCATCCATCCTTTCATTTGAACATTGCCCATTTTCTCTTAATATTGTTCTCCTCTACATAAATCATCAGGAAAAAATTCCCAAACCTTTATGTTCAAGGTCCTCTATAATATAGTCTAACCTTTTCCATTCTTATCTTCTGATACTTCTCTAAACAAAACCTTCACTCCAGCTAGATTATTCTCATCATTATCCCCTAAACATTCTTTGCATTTCCCAGCTGCTATTTTTTTTTTTTTGCTCCTATCGCATATCCTTCCTTACACTACAGGAGAAATACTCCTTTTCTCTCATTAGTTAAATCTGCACAGCCTAGCTTATATAATCATAGTAATATGAAGGATGGTAAAATTCTCACCTCTTTGGTGACACTTCCTGACTGGCTTTCAATATTTCCATAGTTATATCAAGGAATTTTTGTATCTGCAACAAGGTACAGTCAAATCATTCAACAATCATTTATTAAATATTTACTGTATGTCAGGTGCTACACTAAGGATGGGGGGACAAGCAAAAGTAGTCCCTGCCCTCAGGATCACATTCCAATGGAAGGGGAAAATAATAAAATAAAATTACCTAGAGACTTAAAACATATTAAAAATTGAATGGAAGGTAATCTCAAAGGGGAAAGCACTCACAGCTAGGAGTACCAGGAAAAACCTTTTGTAGAAGGCAGAATTTCAGCTGAATCTTGAAGGAATCCCTATAAACTAAGAGGAAGGGAGAGCATTCCAGGCATGGGGGACAGCCAGTACAAAGACACAAAGATGAGAAATGGAGCATTATGTGGGAGGAGCAGGAAGTAGGTCAATGTTACTGCAATATAAAGTGTGCAAAGGGAAGTAAAATACAAGATTAGATACTCTGGAAGAGGCTAGGTTGTAAAGCTAGGTACTGCAGTGGATAGAGTGCCAGGCCTAGAGTCAGGAAGACAGATCTTCCTAAGTTCAAAACCAGCCTCAAACACTTAGTTGTGTGACCCTGGGCAAGTCATTTAACCCTATTTGCTTCAGTTTCCTCATCTACAAAATGGGCTGGAGAAGGAAATGGCCAACAACTCTTTTATTTTTACCAAGAAAACACCATATGGGTTCACAAAGTCAGACATAACTGAAAAAACTAAACAACAACAAAGGTTTATATGATATTTTAGGCTTTTATTCAAATTATGCAAATATAAAACACATAGTCAAGGGCAAGTCCATGATCTGTTCTACTAGAAATTTCCTTTTCTGCTTATCTCAATAAATCATCTCTGGAGGAAACCATTCAACTAATTCTTAGTAGGAATGTTTCAAATGCCTCTCCTTTATTTCATTAGGCTCAGGTTTCCAGAGAAGGACACTTTGGGCAACTTTATTCTTTGGAACTCATCATTCTATTTACTTCTGCAATTTTAGATGAATGCAAAATAGTCATGAGTTTGTCAAATTTCCTTTCCTTCATATTTGAAAGTTTTTCTCCTGGTGGCTTACGAAATTTGTTGCCTGTCATTGAAATTGTTAAATTAAACCACTATGTATCTTGGAACTTACATTATCGGGTTTATTTTTTCTAGAAGTGATCTCTGGATTCTTCAAATTAGTACTTTGTTGTCTATGTTCAGAAGTTCTAGGAAGTTTTCTTGTATTATTTCTTGCAAAATGATGTTGAGTTTTTTGTTTTTGTTTCTTACTAGTCATATTCTTCTTGAAGACCTATATGGCTTAAGTTGTCTTCTATCTATTCTGTCTTCAAGATCAATATGTTTTGTTTATATGGGGATCATGCTTTCTTTTGAAGTTATTACTTTTTTTATTTTCCTCTTTCAGACTGTTTTCATTCTATGCATTTGAATTCCCTACTAGTAGTTCTCTCTTTTGGTTTCTTTAATGAGATTTTTTGCCATGGATTTAAGTTTTCCTGTTCTGGTTATTTCTACTTTATAGTTAGGTCATAAATGCAACTTTCATGCTTCTTATTTATCTCTTGAACTATTTCAAAGCAATCTATTGTTGCTCTGTGCTCTATCAGAAATCTACAGGGTCCTCTGACTAATTAGGTATTACTTATAATACTTATTCAAAAATATTTGTACACGTTTAGATGATCTAGAAAGCCATATTCCCACTGTTATTCATGTCTACTCTGTTGGCTTATTTGCTTGTTTTCCACATTTTTAGCTGAGTTATTTTCCTCCCAAAACCTTCAAGGCCAGTCTAATTTTCCATTATTGGTCCCTATTCTCACTTTCTGACATCTTTTCCTTTGATAGAAGTTCCCTTGAGATTTAAAGTTCAAATCTATTTATACCTCTTCCCATACTAGGAAATTCACTTTTCAACATCCTTGATCTTTGCTCCAAGCAAAGTTTTGTCTTCTGGGGAGACAAAACTGGCCTCACCTGGATGCCAGTCTCCTTTCCTAGAATTAAATCCCACATACATGCTAGTACTCTGCCCCAGTTTCCTCTGTTCCTTATATCTCTGGCTAAATACAGTTGCAGCATGCTGGACTGGAACATTTTCTTTTGATCTTAGAATATGTTCTGGCTCCTTGCTAGCAGATCTATGTCTTGCTAGGTAGATATGACTTCTATCATTTGTTCTCAGTGATTAGAGCTGAATACTTATGTTGGTTGCCCAAGGGCCAGGAAGAACACCACCTTTTATGTTAGCATTCATGTAAGACTTAACTCCCAAAAGGAAGACGAGGTTTTTCTCTCTGCCATAAACTAAGAGTAACTCCAGAGAAATTTCTAAAACAGAGATTCCAAAACTAAAATAATACTATGAAAGTGTTAACAATCATTGGGAGATGAATTATGAACAATCACTGGAGATGAATTATGAACAATCATTGGAGATGAATTATGAAAAACAAAGGAAAATAAATTAGGCCCTATTGTTGAAAGAGATAAAATGTTGGGATAAATATTTAAAGAAATGGGATCGTTGTTAGAGCCTTAGCATTAAATAGTGTCCAACTTTGACAAATTCTTTTTAATTGTATCTATTCATATGTCTTTTTTTTGTCTTACAATTTTAGTCTTTCTGATGTATTATCCCTTTGAGAAGATGTGAAAAGGTGAGTACAATGATGACTTGATATAGTTAAAACTCCATTCAGATGTGATAAATCCAAGATGTGTGAAGAGTTCTATATAACTCAATAAGCTGCCTCGTAATGTGAGCCTTGAATCTGTTCTTCTTTGGAAACATCAATTTAAACAGAAAAGGTAGAATTATGTTACAAATATAATCTTGAAAGATTGGGGGGAATCATACACCCTAAGAATTTTAGACATTTGATCTTAGATTTAAAACTAGATTTTAGATCCCTTATCTAAGAGTTAAGGGACAGCAAAAAATAGTGGATAGAGAAACAGCCTCAATTAGAAAACTCTGTGTTCAAAACATGGCTAAGAAAGAAGTAAATGAAGGAAGGAAGGAATTAAAGAAGGAAGGAAGGAAGGAAGGAAGGAAGGAAGGAAGGAAGGAAGGAAGGAAGGAAGGAAGGAAGGAAGTAATTTAAATTAATAT